>NW_006921638.1:5460189-5471947 GCF_000298275.1 Orycteropus afer afer | reverse complement strand
AATTCTGCATCCTTCCCTTCAAGGCTCAGGGGTCCAAGATTATCTTCTGTGTCTGTGTTAATTGGTTTCCCTTTTCTTTGTTGAAGAGGTTCTGCAATCCTTCTGCCTAGTCCGCCATCTTGCCGGAACCCCGATCTTTCATCTTAAGCACTTGAAAAAGATCTTTTGCAACTGATTTGCCCAGTGCCACACATCTTCTTGTGATGTCTTGACTGCTGCTTCCATTGGCATTGATTGTAGAACCCAGTAATATGAAGTCTTTGACAACTTCAGTCATTTTTCCATCTATCATGCTGCTTATTGGTCCAGTTGTGAGGATTTTTGTTTTCTTTATATTGAGGGGCAATCTGTACTGCAGACTGCAGTCTTCATCAGTAACTGCTCCAAGTCATCCTCACTTTCAGCAGGCAAAGTTGTGTCGTCTGCATATCTCAGGTTGTTAATGAGCCTTTCTCTAATCCTGATGACACGTTCTTCTTCATATAGTCCAGCTTCTTGGATTATTTGCTAAGCATACAGATTGAATAAGTATGGTGAAAGGACACAACCCTGACACACTCCCTTCCTGTTTTTAAACCATGCAGTAACCACTTGTTCTGTTTGAACCACAGCCTCCTGGTCTATGTACAGGTTCCTCATGAGTATAATTTGAGTGTTTTGGAATTCCCATTCTCTGTGTTATCCACAATTTGTTATGATCCACACAATTGAAAGCCTTTGCATAATCAATAAAACACAGGTAAACATCTTTCTGGTTGTTCTGATTACCTGGTGCTGCTCTGACAAGAATATACCACAAATTGAATGGCCTTAAAAAACAGGAGTTTATTCTCTTACAGTTTGGGAGGCTAGACGTCAGAGTTCAAAGTGCCAGGCTCTAGGGGTTATGTAAAAGCCCCTTGACCTTGGGCTTCAGCTCTGCCTCTTGCTCCCAGCCCACTGAAGGTAGAGGCTTTCCTTCACTCAGACAGCTACTGGCTGCTGAGGCTAACAAGCCCAAGGTCGACACATAAAATGGCACAGTCCTGATGTTACCAAACCACATGGCTGGCCATTCAGTCCATTGTAAGTCCCAAGGTCGGCAGAGCATGGCAGGATGCTGAACAATGACACGGCTACATGCAGGGTCCAAGCGTGCCATAAGCTAGAGACCATTCCCAAAACTATTTCGTATTTACTGGAAGCAGACCACATACCCAAAGGCAGCTACTCAGCTGCTCACAGTAGATTCCACCATGGAGTTGATTACCAGTCTCAGCATGGGGAATATTACATCCAGCTGCCCAGCCACTCAACCAGGCCTAGTCAAGTTGACACACAAACTTCACCACCACACTGGTATCCTTTGCTTTCAGCCAAAATCCATCTGACATTAACTATGGTATCCCTTGCTCCACATCCCCTTCTGACTCTATCTTGCATTTCTGGAAGTTCTCTGTCAACCTACACTAAGACAGGCAAAAGTAAAAGTACACCTACAAGTGTAGGTTCACTTCCATGTTTAATCTGCCATGAGCAGTTAATCAGCTGAAGGGATGTGGCCTGCTTCCAGTATATATGGAAAGGATCCTGCATTTGGCCCATCATCATCTCCAGTTCCTTCACTTGAACCAGTGGCCTGCCATGTTGCCTGTTGATCTTGGGATTGTTGCCTTTGTAGCCTGTGAGCCAACAATCTGCCAGTCTTGGATTTGTCAGCCTCAGCAGCCAGTAGCATCCTATACTTCCTCCCAATCTTGAGTTCATCAGCCTCTGCAGCTGCATGAGTCAGGAGAAGTCTCCAAGGGGCCTGGAAGATAGAGTTGAAGCCCAAGATTGAGGGACCTCCACCTAGTCCCTAGAGCTGGCATGTTGAACCTGGACTTCTAGCCTAGTCTTTCCTAGAACCAGCACTCTAAATTTAGACATCTAGACTTCTAAACTGTATGAGAATAAATTTCAGTTTGTTAAAACCATCCATTTGTGGTATTTCTATTATAGCAACACTAGAGAACTAACACAGAGACCAAAAGGCCAGCATTTGCCCAAACACATAGTTCAGAAGGGGTGGGAAAGATGGGCAAATGAAATGGGAGAACCCAATGAGGAAGTAGGGAGAGTGCTATTACATTGAGGGAACTGCAACTAATATTATAAAACAGATTACATATAAATTGTTGGATGGGAAACTAATGTGTTCCATAAACTTTACCCAAACCACAATAAATTGTTTAAAAAAAAATTTCCCATGGAATCCAGAATTTCTGGAGCCATGAAGGCTAGATGAACCCCCCAAAATGAAGGTGAGTATGGTTGCACAACATAAAGAATGTAATTGACGTCACCGTATTGTGCATGTAGAAATTGTTGAATTAGTATATGTTGTGCTATGTATAGTCTCCAAAACAAGAAAAAATAAATTATGGAAAAAAATTATAATAGGGAAATGATGAAAATGTACTTCCTACAAAATTTAAATGATATCCAAGCATTCAGTGTCTTGAGTCATATTAACATCCTTGTTTCCCTTGCTAACACTAATGAATCACTTGTTTAGATTGCTGTAAAATTACCTGGGCTTGAGTGTGTTGTCCTCTTGATAGAGAACAATAGAATAACTCAGAATCTCCAGAAAGTAGTTTGTGTTTACAGAGGGAGAACAAACACCATGACTGGTTTCTTTTCACAAGAAATTGTTAATATTCTTTATGGTGCCAAATAGGCTTCTACAACATTATGACTGAAACGTATTGGATGATTTTATGGAATAATACTATTCAAAAGTTTAACATTGATTTGTTTTTCAAGTTCAAAACCTTCATGTATTTGACCCCTTAACTGCTAATAAATTTTCTTTATGGAAAGATACATTTGAATTATTTTACAGGTCCCAGATTATTATGACATCATCAAAAACCCTATTGCCTTAAATATAATTCGTGAGAAAGTAAACAAATGTGAATATAAATTAGCATGTAAGTAATTTGTGTTTTTCTTTCATGTTTATTTTCATTTAAAGAGATAGACTGTTTTGCCTTTGATTTGAATGATGTATTTAAATGTAGTTGTATAGATGGCATCCCAAGAGGTCCCTAAAAAACTCATCAGTGTGTGTAGAAGTAAAATAGGGATGGGGATTGAATGAGTTAAAGATATTTTAGAGAATCTGATCTTAAAAAGAATGTTCTTTGCAGTTACACATATCATAATATATGTAATTATATAATAACATAGTTTAATTTTAAACAATTTTAAACCTCAATTCTGTTACTTTGTTTCATAGTCTTTGATTACTAAAGAAAAAAGTAGGCTTGCTTTTTTTAATGAAGTTTCCAGATAGGATAAGAATAAAAATTAAACTTATAATTTTTAATATAAACATTTGTATGCTTTGATTCTAAACTTATTTTCTTCCTTTTTAGCTGAGTTTATTGATGATATTGAGTTAATGTTTTCGAACTGCTTTGAGTACAACCCTCGTAACACAAGTGAGGCAAAAGCTGGAACTAGGCTTCAAGCATTTTTTCATATTCAGGCTCAAAAGCTTGGACTCCACGTCACATCTGGTAATGTGGATCAGGTTAGCATACCACCAACTGCAAAAAAGTCACGAATCTAATTTCTCTTAAAGGATATGTTTAACAAGGGAAAACAAATTGTTTGTGAAAATGGAACATTAAATCATGCTCTAAAGCAAACATGTATACAGCAATAACAACTGATTGACCACACTGAAGTGTGGCCTGCACTATATTCTCAATTTTAATATTAAGCACTCAGGAGAATGTAGGAAAGATTTCCTTTGCTACAATTTTGCTCAGTATCTAATAAGTTTAATAGATGTATTAGATACAGTACTGGTTTACAGAGGTTTTTGTACATTTTTTAGATCATTCATGTGTCCGTATAGCTTGGAAAATATTTTTTCACCTGTGATTTATTTTGTCATTGATATTTTTTTAGAATTGTGACATTAAGAAATATTTATCTACACAGATGAATCTTCTGCCATATGACAATTTAGAAAAATGTGTGTATGTCTAAGAATTGTTTAAGGAGCACATTGTTTCAACACTACACATGAATGAATCCAATTTTATATCATTTAAGTTCTGTACCAGTATTGGCTGGAGGTATTAAGTCTGAGTTTATTAATTAGATATTTATTTAGCATTCAGAGTAATTTGTGAATTTGTTTTGTATTTATAAAATTTGTACCTGGAAAATGTTCTTTAATTTTTTAAACATACTGTGTTTTGTTTTATTTCCTTAATGATCAATCATAAAAAGATAACACCTTCCTTTTCCCTAACAATTCTTTCAGTTTCACAGAATTGTAATATAAGTTTCTATGTACAACTTTATAAGTGTACAAATAAAATAATACTTTTTTTTTCAAAGTATTCTGAATTTCTGGAATTCTTACAAATCCTAATTAATTATACTTCTGTATGTGCCTGAGTCTCTATAGTAGCGATTCATGGCTTTACTGCCTGAGCTGTTGAAGTAGAAGATAACCTCCATCAGCAAAAGTGATTTTTCTATGGGAGGGATTCTCATTAAAAAAGGAAGTTTGGAAAATACCTACCTAGTTAAGAAACACAGCTTTGAAAATTATTTAAAAAAAAAAAAAAAAAACAGAGAGGAGCTATTAAAACAGAGAGGAGCTATTTCTTAGGTGTGGAAGACATACAGGAAGGAGTAGCCTTTATTAGGCTACAGGAGAGAGGGAGTGGGGCAAGAGGAATAGAACCTTTGCTCTATTTTCTAAACTAAAATACTTGATGATGCATTCTCATTTAGCTAGGTTAGTTAACTTGGAAGTTACTCCTCTTTAGTTTCATTCCTTTCTCATATACTTAAAGATTATCAATTGTGTAGATTATTTGCATGAATATGTTCATATATGTAACTTTTAGTAAATGTGTAATCATTTTGTATGCTAATAACGTATTTCTTAGAAAATTTTATTTCTTGTTAGGTATCTTCAAGTCAGCTCCAACTCATAGCAACCCTATGTACAACAGACCAAAATAGTGTCTGGTCTCATGCAATCCTCACATTTCCCACTATGCTTGAGCATGTCATGGTAGCCATTGTGTCAATCTGTCTTGTTGAGGGTGGTCCCCTTTTTCACTGACACTCCATGTTACCAAGCACTGTATCCTTCTCCAGGGAATGGTCCCTTCTGACAACATGACCAAAGTAGGTGAGACAAAGTCTGGCCATTTTTGCTTCTAAGGAGCATTCTGGCTGCACTTCAGGGACAGATTTGTTGGTTCTTCTGGCAGTCCAGGGGATTTTCAGTGTTCTTCACAAGCACCACAATTCAAAGGCTTCAACTCTTCTTCAGTCTTCCTTATTCAGTTTTCAGCTTGCACATGCATCTGAGGTGACCGAAATATCATGGCTTAGATTAGGCACAACTTAGTCTTCAAGTGATAGCTTTGCTCTATAGCACTTTAAAGAGGTCTTTTGCAGCACATATGCCCCTTGAAATATGACATGTGATTTCCTGACTGCTGCTTCCATGGGTGTTGATCTCAGATCCAAGTAAAATGAAATCCTTGATAACTTCAGTATTTTCTGTTTTCATAATGTTGCTTATTGGCCCACTGTGAGGATTTTTGGTTTCTTTATGTTGAGGTATAATAATCCATACTGAAGACTGTAGTCTTTGATCTTCATCAATGAGTACTTCAAGTCATCTTGTTGAGCAAGCAAGGTTGTGTCATGTCCATACTGCAAGTTGTTAATGAGTCTTCCTCTAATCCTGATGCCATTTCTCCTCCTTGGATTATTTGCTCAGCATACATATTGAAAAAGTATGGTGAGAGGATACAACCCTGACACACACCCTTCCTGATTTTAAACCATGCCATATCCCTTGTTCTATTTGAACAGCAGCCTCTAGGTCTCTGTACAAGTTCTTCATGAGCACAATTAAGTGTCCTGGAATCCCCATTCTTCACAATGTTACCCATAATTTCTTTTTATCCACACATCCAAATGCCTTGGCATAGTCAGTAGAACACAGGTAAACATCTTTCTGGTCATCTTTGCTTTCAGCCAAGATCTATCTGACATCAGCAAGGATATCCCTCATTCTTCATCCTCTTCTGAATCCAGCTTGAATTTCTGGAAGTTCCCTATCAATATACTGCTGCAACTGTTTTTGAATTATCTTCAGTAAAATTTTACTTGTGTGCTATATTAATGATTTTGTTGTATAATTCCCACATTCTGTTGGATCACCTTTCTTTGGAATGGGTACAGATTTCTATCTTTTCCATTCATTTGGCTAGGAAGGTTGTGTTCTAAATTTCTTGACATAACCAGTAAGCACCTCCAGCACTGCATCCATTTGTTGAAACAATTCAATGGGTATTTTGTCAATTCCTGGAGCTTTGTTTTTCACCAATTCATTCAGTGCAGCTTGGATTTCTTCCTTCAGTACCATTGGTTCTTGATCATATGCTACTTCCTGAGATGACTGAATGTCCACCAATCTTTTTGGTGTAGTGACTCTGTTTTCCATCTTCTTTTAATGCTTCTTGGATCATTCAATATTTTGCCCTTAGGATCCCTCAGTATTGCAATTCAAGGCTTGAATTGTTTCTTCAGTTCTTTCAGCTTGAGAAATGCTGAGCGTGTTCTTCCCTTTTGGTTTTTAACTTCCAGGTCTTTGCACATTTCATTATAATACTCTACTTTCTTCAACTGCCCTTTGAAACCTTTGGTTCTGATATTTTATTTCATAACTTTTTTTTATTCCCTTTAGCTACGCTACGTTCAAGAGCAAGTTTTGGAGTCCCTCCTGACATCCATTTTGGTCTTCTCTTCCTGTCTTTTTAATGACCTTTTGCTTCATGTATGTACTTTAGTAACAGCATTTAAACATCAAGGAGACAATTCTGAAAATATAATTGCATTCTTAAAGAAGATAAATTTCTGTGATTATTCTTGATTTTTTAATGTTAACTAACAATTGACTTTTTATATTTGCTTTTCTTCTAGAAATAATTAAAAGGAACTATTTCTGACAAACTGTTCAATAATTTAGTCTTAAAACTTATGATTTATCTTAAATGTTGCTTTTCTCAGGTTTAGTTTGCCCCACCAAATTGTCTTAGATACAAAAGTCATAATTTATTTCCATATGCAGTGAGTATAAATTTTACACAGCAACAAAGTTAATAGGAAAAGGATATATGGTAGTGGCTAAGAATTTAATGTGAACATGATGGAGAAAACACCATGTTTGACTTCTTTGTTTTGATGTCTTTCTTCAAAGAGAAAGGACTACAAAATGGAGTGGCTAGAACAAAAACATTGAGAAAACTGAAGTCCAAATAGTGAAGGAAACATTTAAATCAAATATACATGTAAACAGTCCAAACTTGGAAACAGCAGCTTTTCCAGTACTCATATACCCTTCAATATATATTCTGAGCTAATGGGTAAAGAGCATGACAGAAGTTATTAGAAGGCAGAAACTACTAGTAAAATTGGGGAAAAAATTCAATACCTTTTACTGAGTTCAAGTCTCCAAGCCCAGATAAATCATATTTCTAAAAGCACTTGATTTATAATTGCCTGAGGAAAAGAAATTAGCACATCCTGCTACGTGCCAGGCCTTTCAACGCAAAAGTTTTTATCATTTGTACCTAGTGACATGTGGGATGCTTTATTTTATGTTAAATCAGACAGTTATCTTAGGTTTTGTTTGGTATTCTGTATTCAGATAAGGTTGAGACTCAGATGGATTTTTTTTTTAAGTAATTGCTCAAAATCATAGAGTAGACAGCACCAGTTCTGTCAAAGTTCTACTAGGGTACCTCCAGGATGATGGAAAATATGTAAATTCATCTTTGTGAACATTATAAAAAGGTGGATGAAAATATAGCATGTGTATGGTCATAGGCATCATTTAAGTCATTAGGCTTAAATAGATTTTGAAAACTTCTTTCAGAGCTTTTAGCGCCCCATTATAATCCTGGCTTAGGGTAGGCTTTGGTACAAATAACTACACCACCTTTCATTTATGTACTAATTCTCTTATAATCCATGTCACTTTTTTTTTTTTTTGAGATACAAGTTATAAACGAATGGTGTGGAATGAGGTTTTGTTATGGTTTTTTTCCTCAATTTTATTTGTAGTTTCTGCCTTCTAGTAACTTCTGTCATGTTCTTTGCCCATGTGCTCAGAATCTATGTTGAAGGGTATATGAGTACTAGAAAAGCTGCTGTTTCCAAGTTTGGGATTGTTTACATGTATATTTGGTAGAGGGCCCTTGTTTGTATTTAAGCATATGGAGAAACATGTCATTTAATTCCTTTGCCAAACTTTCAAGGTGGTAATTCTATTATAGTCCATTCTCTGATTTGTTGGTTGTTAACTTTTCAGTGTGTTAAATATTTTCACCCTTTTTTTCTTGAGAAAAGTGTTACAATGAGCAGGTATTGTTTTTTTTTTTTTTTTTTCCAGAAAATTTGGAAGAATGTCTAGGTTAATTTTACTAACAATATGAGGAAGATTGTACCTAAATTATATATTACATATTAGCCTTTTAGACTCTCAGTTCAAGAGAGTCTGTAGTGTTGATACATCAAAGTAACCCTCTCATTTGGGAAAAATACACAGGAGCGTCAATATGCAAGTAAGCCAGCAGCAGGCAAATGACAGCAACCCTTTATAGTCTTTCTAGTCTCATTACTTTTCTAAGATAATTTTCTTCTTGGGAGCCAGCAGTCTTTCTAGCAAAAAAAACCTGAGAAAATAAATTCAGAGTTTGGATAAAGAAATCTCTGTGTGGGCTGAATAGGCACGAAGGACACAAGAATAGGATAACCACAGGGAGGAGCCGGAGGAGAGCTGTTACACTAGGGGGAAAGTAACCAGTGTCCCAAAACATTAACTGCTGAATGTAAAACGAATCTGCTTGGTAAAATTTCACCTAAATCACAGTAAGTTTGAAAAAGAAATCTGTGTAAAATAATACTTTTTTTCCCAGTAAAATGAAAATTTTTCTGTTAAGTTATAAAATTAATATATTATCATGGTCCAAAACTTGAGAACAATAAATATGTAAAGTAGAAATAAATTTGGTGTATACTTTTCTAGGTTATTTCTTCAACAAAAATGGGATTGTAGTATGTAAATCATATTTTAGGTAGCTTTTTTCACTTGGTGTAATATATTGTGCGTATCTTGCCATGATAGTACCTGTATATTTTTTTCACCTACATATTGGCAGGGAGCTCTGGTAGCGTAGTGCCTAAGGCACTTGACTGCTAACCAGAAGGCTGGAGGTTCAAACCCACCAGCCACTCCTTGGAAGGAAGATGGGGCAATCTACTTCCGTAGTGATACTGCCTCGGAAACCCAATGAGGGGTCACTATGAGTCAGGGCCAACTTTATGGCACATAACAACAACAACACCGTATTAGCATATTTGCTTAATTCTAAGTTTGTGGAATTTCCCTTAACTTGTTGCAGCAAACAAATGTCAACTGTTTGTGTACAAAAAGAACAGAAGATAATCTGCTTTGCAATAATATAGTTTGATTGCATTCAGGTAGCATGCTATATGAAAAAATTACTAATAGAACAACATTAAATACTGAAGAAAGTTAATAGTTTATTATAATGTATTTAACAATCTAAGAATTTTGCAGCCATCTGCATGCAGTTCCAGTGCAATTTCACGTTCAACTGAGAAGTCAGGAACCTTGTGTGTAAAATACCTTTTGATAGCACGCGTAAAGGAATCTCTCTAAAACTGACCTTACTGGTTTCATTCTCAGCAAACTGACCAGGGCCACTCAACATGGCTTTTATTGTTCCTGATGTTAGTGCACATTGTCTTTTTAGAATAAATTCATGACTTTTAGAAGATACCAATTTGACATACATGGCACCTGAGCCTTTACACTCACCATTAGTTTGCTCCTTCCCATTCACTGTGCTGTTTTAAGATTCTGCTTAGCTTCCACAAGCACGTTAGTAGCTTTTCACAGTCACTGCAGCTGAGCCTCCACACACGGCCACGGCCCCTGCTCCAGGGCCAACCCCCCTCCCCAGCTCAGTATATTTTTTTGTACTGTACAGTATTCCTTCATAGCTAGGACTCACCTTATTTGGAACCATTCCCTCAAAAATCCCAGTCCTGCATTTATTTAACCACTTCTCTGATGGCATTTAGATTGTGTTGTTGTTGTTATGTGCCGTCGAGTCAGACCTGACCCATAGCGTCCCCTCCTTGGGTTCTAGTTTTCAGCTTTTTTCTTTTTGCTGTTCCTGGTTGCAATTTTTTTTCTTTCTTGTGGTTAACCCGGTTCCTTGTTTTTCTTTTTGTGTTTTTCCCATTTTTTTCTTCATTATTCTCCTTCTCTACCTTTTTCTCTTATTGCCCTCTTCCCAGATATTGTGGGGTTTTTTGGTTTGCTTTTTTTTTTTTGCCTTTTTTCTTTTTTTGGTGACTGTTCCTGTGTGATTACACGGTGTGTTTTTTGTCCATTTGCTTTCACGTTTTCGACGGTTATTCAATTGTAATTTTTGTCTAACTGAGTGGGAGACAGCAACAGTCCCCATACGACACAACTACACCCACACCAGGAGCTTCAGTTATTGAGAGCCACCATGTCTCCACCAACGGGCCAATGATAAGCATCCACTAAGAAGAGCCTGACTCACCCTTAGCTGCCCTTTACAATTAATAGATCTAAACACAACAACATCACAATGTCTCAGAGACAACAGACCATCACTGTCCACACAAAGAAGCAAGATAAAGTGGTAGAAACAAGGGAGCAGAATACAGACCCAGAACACATCCCTGAGGAAGAAGCAGCATTGGAACTCCCTGATAAGGAATTCAAAAGAATTATGCTTAGGTATCTTCAAAGGACTGAGAGACAAATCAAAGAAAACACAGAAAAATCCCTAGAATGATTTCAGAAGAAAATACAGGAACAAAATGACAAAATAAATAATATGACATAATAAATGACAAAATAAATGGAAAATTATAAATGATTCAAACTCCACAGATAGAAATCCAGATGATTAATAATAAATCTGTTCTGGGGACCGGAACAGATCAAGGAGTCAGCTGCAGGGATCCAGGTGAGGAGAGGGAACCCAGGCCACACCCCACAAGCGGCAAGGCGGGGAAAGCAGGGAAAGGACAGAAAAGGCAAAGGGGACCGGAACAGATCCAGGAGTTAGCCTCAGGGACCCAGGTAAGGGTGATTGGAGAGGTTTCCAACAGCTAAGGGAGACAAACTTGTATGTTGGTTTGTTCTACAGTGGTGACGTGTTGCCATGAGTCTTAAAGCTGTGCCACTGGTGTTTCAAACCCAGTGGGGTGCACATGGTGCACCAAGTATCAGCCTGGCATGCATATTGAGACAGACTAGGAAGGAGGAAGAGGCCATCCACTTCTCAAATAATTGACCAGGGAAAACCTTACAAATAGCAGAGAAACACTGTCTTGATACATTACTGTGCAACTTTATGAATAGTCTGGAAACACTGTCTAATACAGAGGAGGAAGCTGAGTCACTTAGCTTAGAAAGCTCTCAAAATAGGACTGAGCAAGAGCTGCAGTATCAGAATAAAACCAGGCTTACTCACATGGATAAGGTAAAGCTTTCAAGACTCCATTTGCTGATGTGGCACCGCTCAAACTGAGGAGAAACAGCCACAAACATCCATTAATAATTGGAACATGGAATGTACAAAGTATGAATCTAGGAAAATTGGAAGTTGTCAAA
>NW_006921638.1:5458157-5459374 GCF_000298275.1 Orycteropus afer afer | reverse complement strand
GAAGATTTCAAAGAGCAGCTCAAGAAGACAAAGCCAATTACTATAATGAAATGTGCACAGACCTGAGTTAGAAAACCAAAGGGGAAGAACACGCTTGGCATTTCTCAAGCTGAAAGAATTGAGGAAAAAATTTAAGCCTCGAGTTGCAAAATATTGAATGATGCAGGGAATATCAAAAGAAGATGGAAGGAATACAGAGTCACTGTACCAAAAAGACCTGGTCGATCTTCATCCATTTCAGGAGGTGGCATATGATCTAGAACCAGTGGCATTGAAGGAGGAAGTCGAAGCTGCAATGAAGGAATTGGCGAAGAAAAGTCTCTGGGAATTGACAGAATACCTATTGAGATATTTCAACAAATGGATGCCACACTGGAGGCACTCAGTCAGTTATGCCAAGAGATTTGAAAGACAGCTACCTGGCCAACTGACTGGAAGAGATCCATATTTGTACCTATTCCAAAGAAAGGGGATACCACAGAATGTGGAAATTATTGAACAATCATTAATATCACACACAAGTAAGATCTCACTGAAAATAATTCAAAAATGGTTGCAGCAGTATATTGACAGAGAACTTCCAGAGGTGCAAGCAGGATTCAGAAGAGGATGTGGAACAGGGGATATCATAGTTGCTGTCAGATCTTGGCTCAAGGCAAGCAATACCAGAAAGATGTTCACTTGTGTTTTATTGACTTTGCAAAGGCATTTCATTGTGTGGATCATGACAAATTATGGATAACATTGAGAAGAATGGAATTCCCAAACAGTTGATTATACTTATGAGGAACCTGTACATTGACCAGGATGCTGTTGTTTGAACGGAACAAAGGGACACTACATGGTTTAAAATCAAGAAGGGAGTGCCATCAGGGTTGTATCCTTTCCCCATACTTATTCAATCTATATGCTGAGCACATAATCCGAGAAGCTGGACTATATGAAGAAAAATGTGGCATGAGGATTGGAGGAAAGATCATTAACAACCTGAGATGCGCTGATGATACAACTTTGCTGCTGAAAGTGAGGATGACTTGAGGCACATACTGATGAAGATTGAAGAATACAGTTTGCAGTACAGATTACATCTCAATATAAAGAAAACAAAAATCCTAATAATTCGACCAATAAGCAGCATTACAATAAATGATTGAGGTTGTCAAAGAATTCACGTTGCTTGGTTCTACAATCGACGCCAATGGAAGCAGCAGTCAGGA
>NW_006921638.1:5454479-5457913 GCF_000298275.1 Orycteropus afer afer | reverse complement strand
GCTCCTTGGAAGCAAGAATGGCCAGACTTCGTCTCACCTACTTTGATCACGTTGTCAGAAGGGACCATTCCCTGGCGAAGGATGTCATGCTTGGTAAGGTGGAGGGTCAACGAAAGAGGGGAAGGGCTTCAATTAGATGGATTGACATGGTGGCTGCAACAGTGGGCTCAAGTATAGCAGGGATCATGGAGCTGGCGCGGGATCAGGCGCTGTTTTGTTCTGCAGTGCATGGGGTCGCAATGAGTCAGAAACAACTCGATGGCACCTAACAACAATAATAAATTGTCAGAAATAGACAACACATTGAAAGGGCAAAGGAGTAGAATTGATGCAATAGAAGACTGAATTGATGAGACTGAAGACAAATACCTGAATATTTCTTCGGAAAAGGTTCAATCAAAAAAAGGTGAAAACAAAATGAAGAAGGCCTAAGGATCATGTAGGATACCATCAAAAGGAATAACCTACAGGTCATTGGAATTCCAGAACTGGAAGAGAAAAATAAAACTATTGAGAATATTGTCCAAGATTTGTTGGAAGAGAACTTCCCTGATATGATAAAAGATGAAAATATATCCATTCAGGAAGTTCAACAAACCCCAAACAGGATAGACCCCTGAAAAAAAAAAACACCAAGACATATCATCATCAAACTCATCAAAACCAAAGACAAAGAATCCTGAAAGCAGCACGGGAAAAACAGAAAGTTGCTTACAAAAGACAACCAGTAAGAATAAGCTCTGATTTCTCAGCAGAAACCATGCAAGTGAGAAGGCAATGGGGTGGTATATATAAAACTCTGAAAGAGAAAAATTTTCAACCAAGAATTATATACCCAGCAAAATCGTCCCTCTAATAGATGGTGAAATTAGGAGATTTCCAGATAAGCAGAAACTGAAGGAATTTGTTAAAACCGGACCAACCTTACAAGAGATACTAAAGGGAGTCTTTTGAACAGAGAACCAAAGATAGCAAACAACAACTGACCATTAATACACAACATGACACAACCCAGAAACCACAGCTATGGCCATATCCAAAGAAAAATAAGTTTACTAGATTGTAAACAGGGAACCAGAGACATCAATGGGCAAATGAAGACAACTATAAACCAAAAAGAGGGAAAATACTGTGTAGTTACAGAACTTCTAAATGGTGAGCAAGTCAAGAGAGTTGCAAGATAGAATGGACTGTTCTAAACTCAGGGAGAAAATTATAAATCACAGGGTAACCTCAAAGAAAAATGATAAACCTTCACGTCACAAAAAAAGAGGACAAGCACAAATATTCAGCAAATACTAAAACAACAGCAAAAAAGGAAATGATAACAATTCATAAACATAATGAGCTCAGCACAGAAAATAATGTGAAACAAAGAAACGACACCATTAAAAAACACATGACAAAATGACAGCAATCAATTCATACTTGTAGATAATTAACTGAATGTCAGTGGATTAAATGCAGCATTCAAGAGACAGTTGCAGACTGGATAAGAAAACAAAACCCATCAATATGCTGTCTACAAAAGATAAATCTTAGAGACAAAGACAAAATAGACTAAAAATCAAAGGTTGGTAAAAGATATATGAAGCAAATGGCAACCAAAAAAGAGCAGGAGTAGCAATATTAATTTCTGATCAAATTGACTTTTAAGACAAAAACCACCATATGAGACAAGAACATTATATAATGATTAAAGGATCAATTGAACAAGAAGATATAACCATAATATCTATTAATGAAAGAGACCCAAAATACATAAATTGACTATAAAAGAGTTGAAAAGGCAAATAGATGACTCTACAGTCATAGTGGGAGACTTTAATACAGCAGTTTCAATGAAAGATAAAACAACTGGAAAACTCAACAAAGATGCAGAAGAGCTAAACAATACAATCCACCAACTTGACCTTATAGACATCTACAGAGCAATTCACCCAACAAAAGCACAATATACATTCTTTTCCAGTGCACATGGAACATTTTCCATGATACACCATATGTTAGGCCATAAAGCAAGCCTTCATAAATTTAAAAACATTGAAATACTGCAAAGCATCTTCTCAGATCACAATGCTATCAAATTAGAAATGAACAATAGGAAGATCAATAGAAAAAGAGTAAACACATGGAAACTGAACAATACCCTCCTTAAGAAAGACTGGGTAAGAGAAGAAATATAAATTGAAATTCAAAAATTCCTTGAATCAAATGAGAATGAAAACTCCATACCAAACTCTTTGGAACAAAGCAAAGCAGTGACCAGAGGCCAATTTATAGCAATAAATGCACACATCAAAAAAAGAAGAAAGAGCCAATATCAACACTTTTAATCAACATCTCCAACAATTAGAAAAAGAACAGCAAGAAAAATCTACAGTCACCAGAAGAAAGGAAATAATAAAGATTCAAGCAGAAATCAATGAAACAGAAAATAGAAAGATGTAGAAAAGATCACAAGACCAGAAGTTGCTTGATTGAAAAGATTAGTAAAATTGACAAAGCACTGGCAAATTTAACAAAGGGAAAGAGGGAGAGAATACAAATAACACGAATAAGAAATAAAATGAGTGATACCACAACAGAACCAACTGAAATAAAAAGGATAATATCAGGATACTATGAAGAACTGTATTCCACCAAATTTGAAAATCTGGAATGGACAGATTTCTAGAAACACATCACTTACCTAAACTAACACAGACTGATGTGGAAAAGTTGAACAGATCCATAACAAAAGAAGAAATTAAACAGGTCATAAAAAATATCAAAAAAAAAAAAGTCCTGGGCCAGACGGTTTCACCAGAGATTTCTACCAAATATTCAGAGAAGAACTGACACCAATCCTACTCAAACTATTCCAAAACATAGAAAGGATGGAATCCTCCCTAACTCATTTTATGAAGCAAGCATAGCCTTGATACCAAAACCAGGCAAAGACATCACTCAACAGGAAAACTACAGACCAATATCCCTCCTGAATATAGATGCAAAAATCTTCAACAAGATCCTAGCCAATAGACTCCAACAATGTATCAAGAAAATTATTATGACCAAGTGGGGTTCATATCAGGTATGCAAGGATGGTTCAACATTAGAAAAACAATGTCATCCACCACATAAATAAAAACAAAGTAGAAGACCACATGATCATATCAATTGATGCAGAAAAGGCATTTGGTAAAATCCATCACCCATTCCTGATCAAAACTCTTAGCAAAATAGGAATAGAAGGAACATTCCTCAACATAGTAAAGGGCATCGATGCAAAACCAATAGCCAACATTATTCTCAGTGAAGAGAGACTGAAACCATTCCCCTTGCAAACAGGAACCAGACAAGGATGCCCGCTATCACCACTTCTATTCAACATTGTACTGGAGGTCCTAGCCAGGCCCATAAGGCAAGAAAGGGAAATCAAAGGCATCCAA
>NW_006921638.1:5449809-5451674 GCF_000298275.1 Orycteropus afer afer | reverse complement strand
AGTCCCTTGGACTATTGTTTCCATGTGTCTTTGATTTCCTTCACTCTTCTTTGCTCCAGACGAGAAGAGACTAATTGTTGCATCTTAGATGGCTGCTTGAAAGCTTTTAAGACCTTAGTCACTACTCACCAAAATAGGATGTAGAACAATGTTTTGTGTAATATCTTATGCCAATTGAGCTTGATGTCCCCTGCAGCCATGGTCTCAAGCCCGTGGGCCCAGTGACTCATTCCCTCAAGGTGTTCGGCTGTGGCTAATAAGTTACCGTAACACATAGACATACACAGTGGGAAGAGATTCCCTGTGAGGATCAAGTACAAGCAAAGGGATGTCAAGGATTCCCAGCAGACATCAGAAATTAGGAAAAAGGCCTACACAAGTAATCTGACGCTGGTGATTCAGATTTTAGCCTCTACACCAAAAAAAAAAAAAAACTTCACTGCTGTCTAGTCATCAACTCATAATGACCCCTCCTTGGGTTTCTGAGGCGGTATCACTACAGAAGTAGATTGCCCAACCTTCCTTCTGAGGAGTGGCTGGCAGGTTTGAAGTGCCAGCCTTCTGGTTAGCAGTTAAATGCCTTGGGCACTACGCCACCAGAGCTCCCAAATAGGGCCCAGGATTTAGAATAAGATAGTGGCAGATATAGTGTGGTGTTTTTATTAACTGAGTTTATAGCAAGAGAATTTGTAAGTGACAAGCAGCCAGTTTAAAAACAAATCTCTTAGTTGAAATACTCATAAGAAAATATATACCTCAAATCTGAATTCAATACAAAAAATCTCTCAATACCAGGGTGATGCATATTGATATAAAAAATTTGATGGGTATTAAGCTCATACAATAGCCAACACCGTATTTCTCTTTTTAAGAACATCAACAGTGTTCACTTCACACTGGACTCTTAACACAGTCTCCCATTTACTATAGCCAATAACTAAGTTACTTTCATTTCATAACTTTTTCTGTTGGAGAGCTAAAGGTCCCTTTTAAGGGCTCATAGAAACCCAGGGTAATTTACAAATTTAGAGAAACAAATAGTTATGTGTCCCTTTATTACTCTGGCCCAGGTTTTAGAAAGTGATTTATCTTTAAACTAGTAAAACCAGTTTATAATGGCAGATTCCAAATGGGATTTGGTCAACTTTGAAGGGATAATGTGTAATGAAGGGAGATGCTAAAATTGAGTACCTAATGTGAGCCCTTTGGAAAAGATAAATGTGATATACATAGGAAGCTAATAACTCTCAATAAATGAGTCTAATAAGCTTTAAAACCAAACACACTACCATTGACTTGATTCCAACTCAAAGAAAGCCCCTTTGGGTTTCCAAGGCAGTAAATCTTTATAGAAGAATGCTTCATCTTCCTTCCATGGAGCGGCTGGTAGATTTGAACCACCGACCTTCTGGTTAGCAGTCAAATTCCTCAGGCACTGCACCACCAGAGCGCCTTCTAATAAGCTATATTTAACAAAATATATGTATGAGAAAAGAGCACAGGTAACATAGTTATTAAGTGTCTGTTTGATCCTATGACATTAATATCACCTCACTTATGCTTACACACTCTAAGATTCTTAAGAGATGAAAATTTAAATGCAAAATCTCTGCAGCATTTAACATTATAGAACATCTTTTTTCTTCCAATTTTTATTTATTGTAAATACATTTAAGAACATTTTTAAAAAAACAACAAAATTACCCCTGTAGGTAGGTAACAGGTAATGGTTGCACAACATGATGAACATAATCAATATGCAATGTTAATGAATTACATATGTAAATATTGTGGAATTGGCAAATGTTTTGTCTCTCTATATATATGTACATTATATATGATATATATATATATATATATATATA
>NW_006921638.1:5446436-5449709 GCF_000298275.1 Orycteropus afer afer | reverse complement strand
GGGGCCGACTCGACGGCACATAACAACAACAACAACAACATATATATATATATAAAACATTACATATGTATCTATATATATACATCATATCATATATATATATCACAATTTTAAAAACTACTTCTGTAGTCCCATCCTTTTAATAAATTGCTTCTAATCCAGATGAAGACAGACTGGGAAGAAGGACAGGGCCATCCACTTCTGAAAAAGCTGGCCACAGAAAACCACATGAATAGCAGTGAAATAATGTCTGATATATTACTGGAAAACTATATGAATAGCCATGAAACACTGTCTGATATAGTGCTGGAAGATGAGCCCCTCAAGTTGGAAGGCACTCAAGATACTACTAGGGAAGAGCTACCTCCCCAAACTAGAGTCGACCTTCATGATGTGGACAAAGTAAAGCTTTCAAGACATTCATTTGCTGATGAAGCACAACTCAAAATGGGAACAAACCACAGCAAACATCCATTCATAACTGGAACATGGAATGTACCAAGTATGAATCTAGGAAAATTGGAAGTAGTCAAAAAGGAAATGCAATGCATAGAGATTGATATCTTAGGCATCAGTGAGGTAAAATTTTGGCCATTTTGAATCAGATAATCATATACTATACTATGCCAGCAATGACAAATTGAAGAGAAATGACATTGCTTGCATTGATTGTCACAAAGAATGTTTTGAGATCTATCCTGAAGTATACAGTGCTATCAGTGATAGGATAATATCCATAAACATAAACATACCCCTACAAAGAAGACCAGTTAATACAACTGCTATTAAAATTTATGCACCAACCACTAACGCCAAAGATGAAGAAATTTAAGATTTTACCAACTTCTGCAGTCTGAAGTTGACAAAACATGCAATCAAGATATACTGATAATTATTGGTAATAGGGGTGCAAAAGTTGGAAACAAAGAAGAATAACTGGTAGTTGGAAAATATGGCCTTGGTGAATAAAATGACAACAGAGATCACATGATTGAATTTTGCAAAACCAATGACTTACTCATTGCAAATATCCTTTTTCAACAACATAAATGGCAGCTGTACATGTGGACCGCACCAGATGAAATACACAGAAATCAGATCTACTTCATCTGTGGAAAGAGGCAATGCTCAATATTATCAGTCAAAACAAGGCCAGGAACTGACCTTGGTGAAACAGACCATCAACTGCTCAGGTGCAAGTTCAAGTTGAAGCTGAAAAAAATTAAAACAAGTCCATAAGAGCCAAAACATGACCTAGAGTATATCCCACCTGAATTTAGAGAACATCTGAAGTATAGATTTGATGCATTGAACACTAATGACCAAAGACCAGACAAGTTGTGGGATGACATCAAGAACATCATACATGAAGAACACAAACGTCATTAAAAAAACAGGATAGGAAGAAAAGACCAAACTGGATGTCAAAAGAGACTCTGAAACTTGCTCTTGAATGTAGAGTAGCTAAAGTGAATGGAAGAAATGCTGAAATAAAAAAGCTGAACAGAAGATTTCAAAGGGCAGCTCAAGAACACAAAGTGAAGTATCATAAAGAAATGTCCAAAGACTTGGAGTTAGAAAACCAAAAGGGAAGAATACATTTGGCATTTCTCCAAGTGAAAGAACTGAACAAAAAATTCAAGCCTTGGCTTGCAATATTGAAGGATTCTATGGGCAAAATATTGAATGATGCAGGAAGCATCAAAAGAAGATGGAAGGAATACACAGAGGCACTGTTTCAAAAAGAACTGGTTGATGTCCAACTCTTTCAGGAGATAGTGTATGATCAAGAAACAATGATATTGAAGGAAGAAGTCCCAGCTGCACTGAGGCATTCATGAAAATCAAGGCTCCAGGAATTGACAAATACCCTTTGAGATGTTTCAACAAATGGATGCAGCACTGAGGGAACTTACTTGTTTATGCCAAGAAATTTGGAAAACAGCTACCTGGCCAACTTACTGGAAGGGATCTATATTTGTGCCCATTCCAAAGAAAGGTGATCCAAAAGAATGTGGAAATTATTGAACAATATCTTTAATATCACATGCAAGTAAAATCTTGCTGAAGATAATTCAAAAACGGTTTCAGCAGTTCATTGATAGGGAACTTCCAGAAATGTAAGCTGGATTCAGAAGAGGATATGGAATGAGGAATATCATTGCTGATAACATACGGATTTAGCTGAAAGCAGAGAATACAAGAAAGATGTTTATTTGTGTTTTATTGACTATGCAAAGGCATTCAACTGTGTGGATCATAACAAATTATGCATAACCTTGCAAAGAATGGAAATTCTGGAATACTTAACTGTGCTCATGAGGAACCTGTACATAGACCAAGAGGCTGTCATTCAAACAGAACAAGGGGATATTGCATGGTTGAAAATCAGGAAGCATGTACATCAGGGTTGTATCCTTTCACCATACTTATTTAATCTGATGCTAAGCAAATTATCCAAGAAGCTGGGCTATATGAAGAAAAGCATGACATCAGGATTGGAAGAAGACTCATTAATAACTTGCGATATGTAGATGACACAACCTTGCTTGCTGAAAGTGAAGATGACTTGAAGCACTTACTGATGAAGATCAAAGACTACAGTCTTCTGTATGGATTATACCACAACATAAACAAAACCCCTCATAATTGGGCCAATAATCAACACCATGACATAACAGAGAAAAGATTGAAGTTGTCAGGGATTTCATTTTACTTAGATCCACAGTCAATATCCATGGAAGCAGCAGTCAGGAAATCATAAGTTTTATTCCACTGGATAAATCTGCTGCAAAAGACCTCTATAAAGTATTAAGAAGCAAAGATGTCTCTTTGATGACAAAGGTGAACCTGACCCAAGCCATGATATTTTCAATTACCTCATACTCATGCAAAAGCTCGACAATGCATAAGGAATACTGAAGAATTGATGCCTTTGAATTGCGGTGTTGGTGAAGAATACTGAAAATACCATGGACTGCCAGAAGAACAAACAAATCTGTCTTGGAGGAAGTGCAGCTGGAATCCTTATTGGAAGAGAGAATGGACAGACGATCTCACCTTCTTTGGTCATGTTGTCAGAAGCAACTGTGATAGTTGAAGATGTGTCAACTTGGCTGGACTCCAGTTGTGAGTGGTGGTTCCCATGATGGATCACATGACTGCGTCCTAAGCGGCCGGTCAGTCTAGGGGGAGTTTCCCCAGGGGTGTGGCCTACCTGTAATACTATCCCAGGGACAAACTGGAAGAACGGCATTCCGGACTATATACTTC
>NW_006921638.1:5442116-5446036 GCF_000298275.1 Orycteropus afer afer | reverse complement strand
AAGACCCTCAACAAGATGGACTGACACAGTGATTGCAATGATGGGCTCAAGCATAACATGGACTGCAAAGATGATGCGAGACCAGGCAGCATTTCATTCTGGTTGCTATGAAATCAGGGCCAAGTCAATGGCACCTAACAACAACAATCCTGACTTTATCCTATATGCACACATTTTGACTTCTGTAATCATGTTAAACATGCATTTTCATAGTAGGTCTCTCTTGGTATAAAATTACACTATAGATATTTTACATAATTATTCCAAAATAATAGCTCTATTGTATTCCAAGGAATAGATAGATGTCCAAGGACTGTACATAACTCTTCCTATTGAGATCACAACCAATTTTTTGGTATTATGTATAATGCTGCCATAATTATCGCATAATCGATTCTCAATAAGTACTGATAGGACTGGACTCTTGGAGGGGTACCTGGGCTGTTGAGAATGTACTTCAAGGTAGGAGTGCTACTATAACAGAAATACCACAAGTGGATGGCTTTAACAAACAGGAATTTATTCTCGTACAGTTTAGGAGGTGAGAAGTCCAAATTCAGAGTGCTGGTTCTAGGGGTTGAGCTTCAACTGTGCCTCTAGTTCCCTGGCCACTGGAGTTAGAGGCTTCTTTCTGACTCATGCAGCTAACTGGCTGCTGAGACTGACAAACCTATGGTCAACAGGTAAAGTGACACAGCCCCAAGACTGGCAGGCAATATAGATCCAAACGTATCAAAAACCCAGAGACCATTTGCAAAGCTTCTCCTTATATACTGGAATCAGGCCACACCCCAAAGACAACTTAGCTGCTCAAAGCAGATTCCACCAAGGAGGTGATTACAATCTCATCATGAGGAATAACTGCATCCAGCTGCCTAGCCACTCAAAACCATAGCCCAGCCATACTGACATACAACCTTAACTACCACACCCCTCTTTTGTAGGTAAAGGGTGGAGGGAGAACCAATGTAAAAACCACTTAAAGAAGCCTTGATTGGTCTCTTAATAGTCTTGGGCAAAAAGGCCCTTTAAGAAGAAAACAAGAGTCCTTAAAGAGTTTTGAAATTCAAACATAAAACATTGCAGTATTTGAACAAGTGAAAATAAAATTACTTTAGGCAAAATAACTAAGTCTTTAAAATATTTTCTAGTTTTACTAGAAAATATGAAAGCCTCCACGTGATGGTAGCTTCCTACAGGGCTCAGAATTAAGCCCTCAAACTAGAAGTTCCCAAACATTATCTGTTCATGGTGCCCATAGTATATCAGTAATTTTTTTTCAAGGCAAAATAAATACCTAACAGTTCTGTTTATTAAGTAGTTAGATACAAACAAATTAATAGTCATGCCCTAATCACTTCTCAAACCTTGGAATCAGATTAGACACAGCCCACCTTCATTTGCTGTTCCATACTGATTTTCCCATTGCACTTGCTTTTTATCACAGCAATTGCAGAAAAGACAGATTTTGAAAGATGACATTATTGAAAGAAACAGCTGGATGTAAACCTCCTTAAGTTAGTTCCCGTGGTGTCCGACAGATGGCACTATGTTTTCCTTAACTAAAAACTTCCTTAGAATTTTTAAATATCTACAGTGTCTCTTTGAATTTGCAGGGGCTCCTGGGGAGTGTCAATGCAAAGTCTGGGAGCTGAACACGATTTATAAAGCCTTCCATTAACTGGCCTCTAGCGATGGCTTTAGCCCATCTTGTTTGTACTGCTTTCCTTGTCTACTACACTCTAGCTCCCCTAGTATTACATTTTCCCAAAAGGGGCAAATTGATCCACTGCTCACGTTTTTGTTCATGCTGTTCCCTTTCATGCTTGGAGGACTCTTCAACCAGAGAAACCTTCCATAATACCTCCCTTTTATACCACTCCACCCCCCACCACCACACACACACAGAGCCTTTTATTCTCTCATTAGACTACAAGCTCCATGAAGCTAGGGACTATGTCTGTTTTGTTATACCCAGTAGCTAGCAGAGTGCCTGGCAGGAACTCAGTATTTTTTTAAAAATATGTTTCTATTGGCATATTTAGTAAGAAATTAATCTTTAAACACACAAGTAATCTAATTGTGAAATACAAGAAAAATTCCTTTCTTCTTAGCAGTTCAATTCATCAATAAGTAATTATAACTCTAAAAATTGATAGCATTTTAGGATGTCATTGCTGGAATACCTATAAACCCATTGTCACTGAGTCAATTCCTACTCCCAGCAACCCTATAATGACACTTTAAAAAAATAATTTTGAGGAAAAGGATATTCGTTTCAACAAAGTGCTGGACAACTGATTATCCCATATGCAAAAGAATAAAGTTGAACCCCTACCTCACACCATATTACAAATTTGACTCAAAAGAGTAAGAGCTAAAATTATGAAAGTCTTAGATGAAAACAAAGGAGCCCTGGTGGTGCAGTCCCTAAAGTATTTGACTGCTAACCGGAAGGTTGTCATTTCAAACCCACCAGTTGCTCTGTGGAAGGAAGATGGGGCAATCTACTTCCATAAAGATTTACCACCTCAGAAGCTCAATGGGAGTCGCTATGAGTTGAAGTTGATTTGATGGCAGTGAGTTTGGTTTGGTTTGGTTTTAAGATGGAAACAGAAGAGAGCTCTGGTGGATGCAGTGGTTAAGCATTCAGCTGCTAACCAAAAGGTCAGTGGTTCAAACCCACCAGCTGCTCCACAGGAGGAAGATATAGCAATCTGTTTCAATAAAAATTACAGCCTTGGAAGCCCTATGGGGCAGTTCTACTCTGTCCTATTGGGTCTCTATGGTTGCAATTGATTCAAAGACATCCAAAAACAACAACAGATGAAAACATAGGGATAAATCTGTATGACCTTGGGTTAGGCAACAATTTCTTAGATACAACACCAAAACACAAGCAATAAAAGAAAAAAAAAATAGATAAATTGGACTTCATCAAAATTAAAAACTTCTGTGCTTCAAAGGACAACATTAAAAAGGGAAAAAATAACCCACAAAATGGAAGAAAATTCTTGCAAATCATATATCTGATAAGGAATTTGTATCTAGAATATATAAAGAACACTTAAGAACAAAAACACAACCCTATTTAAAAATGGTCTAAGAATTTGAATAGACATTTCTTCAAAGAAGATATACAATAGAGCACATGGAAAGATGTCCAATATCATTAGCCACTGGAGGAATATAAATTAATACCACAAGGAGATACTACTTCATACTCCCTAAGATGCCTATAATAAAAAAGACATATAATAACAAATGTTGGTGTAGATATAGGGAAATTGGAACCCTTATACATTGTGAGTGGGATTGTAAAACGGTGCACCCACTTTGGAACACAGTCTGGCAGTTCCACAAAATGTAAAGAAAGTTACCGTATAACTTAGGATTTCCACTTTTAGGTATGTACCCATGAGAAATGAAAACATATGTCCACATAAAAACTTGTATATAAATGTTCATAGCCATATTATTCATAATTGTTAAAAAGTGTAAACAACTGAAATGCTCATAAACTGATGAATGGGTTAAGGAAACATGGTATATCTATGCAGTGGAATGTTATATGGTAATAAAAAAGGAATAAAGTACAGATACATGCTACAACATGAATGAACCTTAAAAACATATAATAAGTGAAACAAGCTAGAAACAAAGGCCACATATTATATGATTCCATTCATATGGAATGTGTAGAAAAGGCAAATTGACAAAGACAGAAAGTAAACTAATGGTTGCCAGGGGTTGGGAAAAGGAAGTAATTGGAGTCAATACTAATAGGCATAGGGTTTCTTTTTTGTTTTGTTTTGTTTTTTAACATAAATTATATATTTTATTTATTTATTTTTATTGTGATTTGGGTGAAGATTTACAGAGCAAATTCACTTTCCATACAGCAGTTCACATATACTTTG
>NW_006921638.1:5394265-5435199 GCF_000298275.1 Orycteropus afer afer | reverse complement strand
AAAAAAAAAGAAAAATTCTTTGTGAGCCCCATTGCCTTCAGAATAAAGTTCTGATACTGAACAGTTGTCTACAAAGTTCATATAACCTGGCACCCCTTACCACTCTTCCATCTTTATTCCCTACCCAGCCCTGAGGCTCTAGTCATAGCAAACTACTTAGGAGTTCTTATTTATTATTATTTTTTTTTTAATGAGGAAATAAAATGCTTTATTTTGTCTGGCTACAACCTATGACAATTCAATTAATTTTCATTCCTAAATAAATAAATAAATAAACACACTGCCATTGAGTTGGATCCAACTCATACCGACCCCTCCTTGGGTTTCTGAGGCAGTATCACTATGGAAATAGATTGCCCAACATCCTTCCGAGGAGTGGCTGGTAGGTTTGAACCGCCAGCCTTCTAGTTAGCAGTCAAATCCCTTAGGCACTACTCCACTCTCATGAATTCCCAAATCCAAGTATAAACATGTTTTCATAAAACTAGCTGCAGTACTTGGGATATTCTCCATGACAGACCATATATTAGGCCACAAAGAAGCCTTAATAAATTTAAAAACACTGAAATACTTCAAAGCATCTTCTCAGATCACAATGCTATAAAATTAGAAATCAACAATAGGAAGATCAATGGAAAAAAAGAGGAAACACTGAATAACACCCTCCTTGAAAATGACTGGCTAATAGAAGAAATGAAACATGAAATTAAAAAATTCCTTGAATCAAATGAGAATGAAAACACAACATACCAAAATCTTTGGGACATAGTAAAAGCAGTAATCAGAGACCAATTTATAGCAATAAATGCACACATCAAAAATGAAGAAAGAGCCAAAATCAACCCCTTAACCTCCAACAGTTAGGAAAAGAGCAGGGAAAAAAGCCTAATGTCACTAGAAGAAAAGAAATAATAAAGATTCAAGCAGAAATAAATGATACAGAAAATGGACAACAGAAAAAAATCAACAAGACTAGAAGTCGGTTTTTTGAAAAGATTCTAAAATTGACAAACCACTGGCAAATATAACAAAAAGGAAAAGAGGGAGAGAATACAATAACACCAATAAGAAACAAACTGGGCAACATCACAACAGAACCAATGAAATAAAAAGGATAATAACAGGATATTATGAAGAACTGTACTCCAACAAATTTGAAAATCTAGAAGAAATGGACAGATTTCTAGAAACACACCACTTACCTATACCAACACAGACTGAGATGGAAATTTTGAACAGACCCATAACAAAAGAAGCAATTGAACAGGTCCTTAAAAAATTGCCAACAACAAAAAAAAAAAAAGCCTGCCTCAGATGGTTTCACTAGAGCATTCTACCAAACGTTCACATAATTGACACCAATCCTACTCAAAATACTCCAGAACATAGAAAAGGATGTAATCCTCCCAAATTCATTTTATGAAGCAAGCATAACCTTGATACCAAAACCAAGCAAAGACATCACTCAAAAAGAAAACTACAGACCAATATCCCTCATGAATACATATGCATGATTCTTCAACAAAATCCTAGCCAATAGACTCCAACAACATATCAAAAAAATAATAGATCCTGACCAAGTGGGGTTCATGCCACACTTGGTATGCAAAGATGGTTTTATGCAAAGATGGTTCAACTTTAGAAAAACAATCAACATCATCCATCACATAATTAAAACAAAGGAAAATAACAACATGATCATATCAATCAATGCAGAAAATAAAAGCCAACACTGATTCCTGATCAAAACTCTCAGGAAAACAGGAATAGAAGGGACATTCCTCAACATAATAAAAGGCATATATCCAAAACTAACAGCCAACATTATTATCAATGGAGAGAGACTGAAACTGTTCCCCTTGCAAACAGGAATCAGATAAGGATCCCCTCTATTACCACTTCTATTAAACACTGTACTGGAAGTCCTAGCCAGGGCAATAAGGCAAGAAAGGGAAATCAAAGGCATCCATATTGGTAAGGAAGAAGTAAAACTATCCCTATTTGCTAGTGCTATGATCCTATACACAAAACAGTTTCTTTGCTATTCATAAGGTTTTCCCTGGTCAATTCTTTGAGAAGTGGACAGCCTCTTCCTTCTTCCTAGTCTGTTTCAGTCTGTAAGCTGGGCTGTTACCTGTGCACTGTGTGCACCCCCACTGGGTTTGAAACACCAGTGGCTCAGCCTCAAGACTCATATCAACACGTCATCATGGTAGGACAAACCGACAGACAAGTTTGTCTTCCTGTTGGAAACTTCTACTACCACCCTTACCTGGATCCCTGCCGCTGACTCCTCATCTGTCTGGGTCCCTGGGACTTTTCCTCTCCTTTCTCCTGCTCTCCTACCCTGCCGCTTTGGGATGTGGCCTGGGTTCCCTCTCCTCACCTGGATCCCTGCTGCTGACTCCTCATCTGTCCCAGTCCCTGGGCCTTTTCCTCTCCTTTCTCCCACCAAGCTGGATTCAGAAGAGGACGTGGAACAAGGGATATCATAACTGCTGTCAGATGGATCTTGGCTCAAGGCAAAGAATACCAGAAAGATGTTTACTTGTGTTTTATTGACTATGCAAAGGCATTTGATTGTGTGGATCGTGACAAATTATGGATAACACTGAGAAGAATGGGAATTCCCAAACACTTGATTGTACTCATGAGGAATCTGTACCTTGACCAGGAAGCTGTCATTCGAACAGAACAAGGGGACACTACATGGTTTAAAATCAAGAAGGGAGTGTGTCAGGGTTGTATACTTATTCAATCTATATGCTGAGCAAATAATCTGAGAAGCTGGACTATATGAAGAAAAACGTGGCATCAGGATTGGAGGAAGAATCATTAACAACCTGAGATACGCAGATGATACAATTTTGCTTGCTGAAAGTGAAGATGACTTGAGGCACTTACTGATGAAGTTTGAAGAATATAGTCTGCAATATGGATTACGTCTCAATATAAAGAAAACAAAAATCCTCGCAACTGGACCAATAAGCAGCGTCACAATAAATAGAGAAAAGATTGAGGTTGTCAAAGAATGCACATTGCTTGGTTCTACAATCGATGCCAATGGAAGCAGCAGTAAAGACTTTAGACAATTGTAGCAGTGGGCACGTCAGCCGCAAAGGAACTCTTTCACGTGCGGAGGAGCAAGGATGTCTCCTTGAGGACTAAGGTGCGCCTGACACAAGCCATGATATTTCCAATCGCCTCATATGCATGTGGGAGCTGGACAATGAATAAGAAGAGTTGATGCTTTTGAGTTGTGCTGGCAAAGAATGCTGAAAGTACCATGGATTGCTAAAACAACTAACAGATCTGTCCTGGAGGAGGTGCAGCCAAAATGCTCCTTAGAAGCGAGAATGGCCGGACTTCGTCTCACCTACTTTGGTCATGTTGTCAGAAGGGACCATTCCCTGGAGAAGGATGCCATGCTTGGTAAGGTGGAGGGGGGTCAACGAAAGAGGGGAAGGCCTTCAATGAGATGGATTGACACAGTGGCTGCGACAATGGGCTCAAGTATAGCAGGGATCATGGAGGTGGCATGGGATTGGGCGGTGTTTTGTTCTGCTGTGCATGGGGTCACTATGAGTGGGAAATGACTTGGTGGCACCTAACAACAACAACAATATACACAAAAAACCCAAGAGGCTCAGCAAAAAAAACACTGGAACTAATTGAGAGATTTAGCATAGTGGCAGGATACAAGATCAACATCCAAAAATCAGTTGGATTCCTCTACACCAGCAAAGAGATTGCTGAAAAAGAAATAAGGAACTCAAAACCATTTACAATAGCTACCAAAAAGAATAAAATACATGGGAATAAACCTTACCAGGAACAAAAAAGACCTGTACAAATAAAACTATAAAAAACTACTGCAAGAAACTGTAAGAGATCTACATAAATGGAAGAACATACCATGCTCATGGATAGGAAGATTGAACACTGTGAAAATGTCAGTACTACCCAAAGCAATCTATACATTCGATGCAATCCCATCAACCTTCTTTAAGGGTATGGAAAAAACAATCACTAATTTTATATGGAAAGAAAAGGGATCTCAGATAATGATAGCACTATCGAAGAACAATAATGAAATAAAAGGTCTCACACTCCCAGATCTCAAAACCTACTATACAGCAACAATAGTCAAAACAGCCTGGTACTGGTACAATGACAGACTTATAAACCAATTGCTCTGGTTACCTAGTGCTGCTCTGACAAGAATATACCACAAATGGATGGCTTTAACAAACAGGAGTTTACTCTCTCACAGTTTGGAGGCTTTAAGTCCAAGTTCAAAGTGCCAGGCTCTAGAGGCTGCGTGAAAGGCCCTCAACCTTGGGGTCCACCTCTGCCTTCTACTCCTGGCCCACTGGAGGTAGAGGCATTTCTTCACTCAGACAGCTGCTGGCTGCTGATGCTGAGAAGCCCCAAGTTTGACAAGTAAAAAGGCACAGTCCCGATGTTACCAAGCCACACAGCAGGCCATTAATTTAAGTCCATTTTAAGTCCCAAGGTCGGCAGAGCATGGCAGGCTGCTGAACAATGACATGGCTCCACGCTGGGTCCAAGCATGCTATAAGCTAGAGACTATCCCCAAGGCTTTTCCTTATATATAGGAAGCAGACCACATCCCAAAGGCAGCTACTCAGCTGCTTGTGGTAGATCCCACCATGGAGTTGATTGTCAGTCTCATCATGAGTAATACTACATCTACCATCCCTGTAGTGATTTCCCCAGTTCCAGAATGCATAACTGGAATAGATATACTGAGCAACTGGCAGAATTCCCACATTGGGTCCCTGACAGGTAGTAAGGGCTATTATAGTAGGAAAAGCCTACCATAGGAAGGTAGGAAGCCACTAGAACTGCCTCTACCTACAAAAAGAGTAAACCAAAAGCAATACTGCACCCCTGGAGGGGTTGCATAGATTATTGCCACCATCAAGGACTTTAAGGATGCAGGGGTGGTGATTCCCACCACATCCCCATTTAATTCGCCTATCTGGCCTGTGCAAAAAACAGATGGATCTTGGAGAATGACAGTAAATTATCGTAAACTTAATCAGGTAATGACTCTAATTGCAGCTGCTGTTCCTGATGTGGTTTCATTACTTGAGCAAATTAGTACATCTCCTGGTAATTGGTATGCAGCTACTGATCTGGCCAATGCCTTTTTTCTCAATACCAATTTCAAAGGACCATCAGAAGCAGTTTGCCTTCAGCTGGCAAGCCCAACAATATACTTTCACAGTGCTTCCTCAAGGGGTGGACTATGATAATTGGAGCTGTGTGTCAACTTGGCTGGACCACGATTCTGTATGGTTTAAGCAACTGTGGTGTGGGTTGAACCCATGATGGGATCAGATGTATATGTTCTGAGCAGCCAATCCATTGAAAGGGAGTTTTCCTAGGGGTGTGGCCTGCTTCCAATATATTTATGGACATCCTGGGAAAAGAGACATTCTTCTGTAGATTGGGATTCTGTTGTGCTGACTACAACTGTCCGTGAGAGAACAATCCACCATTTGGCCTGGAAATCGTGGATTTGTCATTCGTTGGCGTTAACAGGCAGTATACTGCCTGCCAACCTTAAGCTCCTCAACCCCTGCAGCTGTGTGAGTTGGGAAAAGCCTCCAGCTTGATGTTTGATCCAAGAACTTGGGAGTTGCCAGCTTCTCTAAGTGTGTGGGCCATTTTCCTAAGATAAATTTCTCTTTCTCTATATATATAAGCTTTACTGGTTTTGTTTCTCTAGAGAACTCAGTCTAACACACCAGAACCCAGAACCCAGAACCCAGAAATAGATCCATCAACCTATGGATTTTTGACAAAGGGCTGAAATCCATTTCATGGGGAAGAAATAGTCTCTTTAACAAATGGTGCTGGCAAAACTGGATATCCATTCGCAGAAAAATGAAACAAGATCTGTACCTCACACCATACACAAAAACTAATTCCAGTTGGATCAAAGACTTAAATGTGAAACCCAGAACTATAAAGTTCCTCAAGGAAAAACTAGGGGCAAATTTAGGGGCCCTAATATATGGCATTGGGCAATCTACTTCCATAGTCATACTGCCTCAGAAACCCAAGGAGGGGTTGCTATGAGTTGGGTCCGACTCGATGGCAAACAACAGCAACAACAGTATATGGCATAAACAGATTATCAAGGATAACCCAAAATACACAATCAGCAGAAGAGAAATGAGATGAATGGGACCTTCTAAAAATTAAATTTTTCTGTGCTTCAAAAGACTTCTCCAATAGAGTCAAAAGAGAACCTACAAACTGGGGGAAAAATATTCAGCAATGACATATCTGACAAGAGACTTATCTCTAGAATTTATAGAAAACTCCAACACCTCAACAACAAAAAGACAAATAATCCAATTAAAAAATGGGCAGAAGACATAATAGACACTTCACCAAAGAGGATATTCAGGTGGCCAACAAACATGAAGAAATGCTCACGATCATTAGCCATTAGATGCAAATCAAAACAACAGTGAGATACCATCTGGCCCCAGTAATAATAGCAAAGTTCAACAAGACAGAAAATGACAAATGCTGGCGAGGATGTGGAGAGATTGGGACTCTCATACACTGCTGGTGGGACTGTCAAATGATACAACCACTGTGGAAAGCAGTATGGCAATTCCTTAAAAAGTAGGAATTAGAAATACTATCTGATCCAGCAATATCATTAGTAGGTATAACATAAAGAAGTGAAAGCCAGGACAAGAACAGATACATGCACAACCATGTTCATTGCAGTGCTATCTACAAAAGCAAAAAGATGGAAACAACCTAGGTGTCCATCAACTGGAGAATGGATAGCCAAACTATGGTACATACACACAATGGAATACTATGCAATCCTAAAGAATAATGTAGAATCTGCAAAACACCACATAATATGGATGAACTTGGAGGACACTATGCTGAGTGAAATAAGTCAATCACAGAAGGACAAATACTGTTCATTATTGTAAAAAGTCAAGGAAAGGTTTATGTATGGAAGGAAACTTTCTTTCTTGGTTACCAGGGGAAGGAGGGGAGGGGAGGAAACACTGCAAAAATAGAAAGAAAGAAGCTTAAAAAAAAAAAAAGAAAAGAAAAGAAAAAAAACTCAAAACTGGCGGCAGTGTGGTGGATTGCTTTTATATGGCCTTTTCCACCATAGTCTTGTAACTCCGGCCAAATGATTGGGTGGGACTATGCAAATATGGATCATGTGGCCCTCCAAGGGGATTGCACAGTTGCTAATAATGCAAATAAGGTGCATGGCACCCTTGGGGTGGGAGCAGGACCATGCAAATAAGATATATGGATCCAAACAAGGAGATTTGTCGGTTTGCCACCCTGCTAGGCTTAAAATGAGCCATTCCAGAGGCAGAAAGGGGCAACCTCACTATCACCAAGGAAGAAGAGCTAGGAATCCAGTGTGTCCTTTGTACCTGGGATCCTGACACTGACAACCTCTTAAACCCAGGAGACAGAGAGCTATAACATTGGTGATAGCAAACGATAGTGAGAAGCAGTGGCAGGGAAATGGTAGCAGTAGAGGCAGCAGAACCAGGAGTCAGGAGACAGCACAGTGGGCTTCCTGGTGCACAGAGCAAGAAAGCTGAGTATCTTCAGGCAGGAAGTTTGCTGGCGGAGAAGGGTGCCTCAGGCCCTAATCGGTAGAGCTAAAGAGCTTTGTAACACTTACCCCAGCAGGGAGGAGGCCAGGACAGCTGAAGGGGGTCAAGAGACAGAGGGCCAAGAGGCCAAGGACCAGGGAGATGTCTGCCTTTCTTATTAAACCCCCAACTTCCCTAATAAACCCCAGAATTGTGAGTATTGTCTGTGAGTTCTGGGTGGCCAATGCAATGAATTATTGAACCCAGAAGAAAAGTAGAGAGGGCTGTGGGAGGGACAACTGATATCAGAATTGGTAGAAAGGTTGGAGAGAGGAGGTATATACTACCTCCACAGAAATCAGCCTTGGGCTGTTGATGCTGTTAATGATTCTCCTCCCCTCCTGAAATTAGATAAGGTAAAGGTGCCCCTGATGCCCTTTTTACACTGTCATTGTTCTTTTTCTTTTTTAAATTCATTTTATTGTGTTTAAGGTGAAAGTTTACACAGCAAACTGATTCCCATTCCAGAGTTCCTACACAAATTATTTAGTGATATTAGTTACATTTTTCACAATGTGTCATTATTCTCATTTATTCTGTTCTAGTTGTACCATTTCCCGTATGCTAGTTTCCCTGCCTCCTTACCTTCTCATTGTCACTTTAGAGTAATTTTTGACCATTTGGTCCACTATAGATGATTTTTCTTAAAGAAGTTCATTACTCATTGACGATTTATGAGCCAATCTAGCTACATAGTTACCAAGGGATAATTTCAGTTTAAGGTTTCAAGTGTATCTCAGGGCAACAGTCTCAGGGAGTGCTCTAGTCTCAACAGATATGGTAAGTCTGGACTTTCTAAGAATTTGAATTCTATTCCACATTTCCCTCCCATTCTATAAAGATCTAGCTATTGTGGCTCTGATCAGAAGAGTTGGTAGCCGGCCATCACCTAGTTCTTATAGTCACAGGATAGATGACACCATGCTTCATGTTGACTATTAGTCCTGTAGATTACTCTCTGAGTCTTTGGTATCCTTCTTTCTCTTTCCTTCAAATTGAGTAGAGACCCATAGTTGCATGTTAGATGGCTGCTCACAACCTTTTAAGACCCCACACACTATTCACCACATTGGGATATAGAATCTGTACTTTATGAACTATATTATGACCATTACCCAAATTGTCCCAAGAGGCTATGGTCCTAAGACTTCAAGTCCAGAAAACAAAGTGTTTGGTTATATACCTGTATCTTCCATGTGGTTTATTATATATATATGGATATAGATTCATGCACACAAATACTATGTACATGTTCTGGTTACCTAGTGCCACTCTGACAAGAATATACCACAAATGGGATAGCCTTAACAAGCAGGATAGCCTTAACAAACAGGAGTTTATTCTCTTACAGTTCAGGAGGCTAGAAGACTGAGTTCAAAGTGCCAGGCTCTAGGGGCTGTGTGAAAGCTGCTTGACCTTGGGCTTCAGCTCTGCCTCTTGCTTCTGGCCCAATTGAAGCTAGAGACATTTCTTCACTCAGACAGCTATGGGCTGCCAAGGTCAACAAGCCCAAGGTCGACACATAAAATGGCACAGTCCCAATGTTACCAAACGACATGGCAGGCCACTGACTCAAGTCCACTGAAAGTCCTAGGATCGGCAGAACAATGACTCAGCTATGTGCAGGGTTCAAGCATGCCTTAAGCTAGAGACCATTACCAAAGGCTTCTCCTTATATACAGGAACTATACCATATCCCTAGGGCAGCTACTCAGCTGCTCACAGTAGACTGCACCACGGAGTTGATTACCAGTCTCATCATGGGAAATGCTACATGGGGAATACTGCCCAGCCATTCAACCAGGCCCAGCCAAGCTGACACACAAACTACCACAGTACATATGCTTGTTACTGTTAGGTGCTGTCAACTCATAGCAACCTTATGTACAACAGAAAGAAACACTGCCCAGTCCTGTGTCAGCCTCATAATCCTTGCTATACCTGAGCCCATTATTGCAGCCACTGGGTCAATCTATCTTGTTGAGGCCTTCTCCTCTTTTGTTGACCTTCCACTTTACCAAGCATGATGTCCTTCACCAGAGAATGGTCCCTTCTGACAACATGACCAAAGTAGGTGAGATGAAGTCTGGCCATTCTTGCTTCCAAGGAGCATTCTGGCTGCATTACTTCCAAGACAGATTTGTTAGTTCTGTTGGCAGTCCATGGTACTTTCAGTATTCTTCACCAACACCACAACTCAAAGGCATCAACTCTTCTTCAGTTTTCCTTATTGTTCTGGTTACCTAGTACTGCTCTGACAGGAATATACCACAAATGGGATGACCTTAAACAAACAAGAGTTTATTCTTACAATTTGGAGGCTTTAAGTATGAATTACAAGTGCCAGGCTCTAGGGGCTGGGTGAAAGCCCATCAGCCTTGGGCTTCAGCTCCCAGCCCATTGGAGCTAGAGGCTTTTCTTCCCTCAGACAGCTGCTGGCTGCTGAGGCTAACAAGCCCATGGTCAACAAATAACATGGTACGGTCCCAATGTTGCCAAACCACATGGCAGGCCATTAATTCAAATCCATTGTAACTCCCAAGGTCGGCAGAGCATGGCAGCCTGCTGAACAACGACACAGCTACATGCAGGGCCCAGGCATGACATAAGCTAGAGACCATTCTCCAAGTCCTCTCCTTATATACAGGAAGCAGATCACATTCCTAGGGCAGCTATTCAGCTACAAACAGTAAATCCACTATGGAGTTGATTACCAGTCTCATCATGGGGAATACTACATCCAGCTGCCCAGCCACTCAACCAGGCCCAGCCAAGTTGACACACAAACTTAAGTACCACACTTACTCATTGTCAAGTTCTCACATGCATATGTGGCAAGTGAAAATACCATGGATTGGGTTAGGCACACATTAAGTCTTCAAGGAGACATCATAGCCTTTCAGTACTGGAAAGAGGTCTTTCACAGCAGATTTGCCCAATGCAATACATCGTCTGATGTCTTGACTGCTGCTTCCATTGGTGTTGATCATAGAACCAAGTAATATGAAGTCCTTGACAACTTCAATCTTTTTTCCATCCATCGTGAAGCTGTTTACTGGACCATTTGTGAGGATTTTTGTTTTCTTTATATTGAGGTATAATCCATACTGCAGACTGTAGTCTTCAATCTTCATCAGTAAGTGCTTCAAGTCATCCTCATTTTCAGCAAGCAAAGTTGTGTCATCTGCATAACGCAGGTTGTTAATGAGCCTTCCTCCAATCCTGATGCCACATTCTTCATATAGTCCAGCTTCTCGGATTATTTGCTTAGCATACAGATTGAGTAAGTATGGTGAAAGGATACAACCCTGATGCATTTTCTTCCTGATTTTGAACCATGCAGTTTCCCCTTGTTCTGTTCGAATGATAGCCTCCTGGTCTATGTACAGATTCCTCATGAGTACAATTAAGTGTCCTGGAATTCCCATTCTTCTTAATGTTAGGATCCACACAATCGAATGCTTTTGCATAGTCAATAAAACACAAGTAAACATCTTTCTGGTATTCTTCGCTTTCAGCCAAGATCCATAGGACATCAGCTATGATATCCCTCATTCCACGTCCTCTTCTGAGTCCAGCTTTCATTTCTGGAAGTTCTGTGTTGACATACTGCTGCAACCATTCTTAAATTATCTTTAGTAAGATTTTACTTGTGTGTGGTATTAATGATATTGTTCAATAATTTCCACATTCTGTGAGATCACTTTTCTTTGGAATGGGTACAAATATGGATCTCTTCCAGTCAGTTGGCCAGGTAGCTGTCTTCCAAATCTCTTGGCATAGCCAAGTGAGTGTCTCCAGCATGGCATCTGTTTGTTGAAACATCTCAATGAGTATTCCATCAATTCCCAGAGCCTTGTTTTTCGTCAATTCCTTCAGTGCAGCTTCGACTTCTTTCTTCAATACTATTGGTTCTCGATCATATGCCACCTCCTGAAATAGATGAACATCGACCAGTTCTTTTGATACAGTGACTCTGTGTATTTCTTCCATCTTCTTTTGATATTTCCTGCATCATTCAATATTTTGCCCACAGCCTGTTTCAATATTGCAAGTCAAGGCTAAATTTTCTCTTCAGTTCTTTCAGCTTCAGAAATGCAAGCATGTTCTTCCCTTTTGGTTTTCTAACTCCAGGTCTTTACACATTTCATTATAATAATTGACTTTGTCTTCTCGAGTTGCTCTTTTAAATCTTCTACTCACCTCTTTTATCTCATCATTTCTTCCATTTGCTTTAGCTACTCTCCATTCAGTAGCATAGTGCCTAAGGCACTTGACTGCTAACCAGAAGGCTGGAGGTTCAAACCCACCAGCCACTCCTTGGAAGGAAGGTTGGGCAATCCTACTTCCATAGTGATACTGCCTCGGAAACCCAAGGAGGGGGCGCTATGAGTCGGGACCGACTCGACAGCAAAACAACAACAGCCACAACACTCTCCATTCAAGGGCAAGTTTCAGAGTCTCTTCTGACACCCATTTTGGTCTTCTGTTCCTTTCCTATCTTTTTTATGACATTTTGCTTTCTTCATGGATGATATTCTTGATGTCATCCCACAACTCCTCTGGTTTTCGGTCACTGGTATTCAGTGCATCAAATCTATTCTTTAGATGGTCTCTAAATTCAGGAGGGACATAATCAAGGTCATATTTTGGCTCTTGTGGACTTGTTTTAATTGTCTCCAGGTTCAACTTGAACTTGCATGTGAGCAGTTGATAGTCTGTCCCACAATCAGCTCTTGGCCTGATATTGAGCATCTCCATTGCCTCTTGCCATAGATGTAGTCTCTGATTCCTGTGTATTCCACGTGGCCAAGTCCACGTATATAGCCACCATCTGTATTGTTGAAAAAAAGGTATTTGCAATGAATAAATCATTGGTCTTGCAAAATTCTATTATGTGATTGCCAGCATTACTTCTATCACCAAGGCCATATTTTCTAACTACCAGTGATTCTTCTTTGTTTTCAAGTTTTGCATCCCAATCACCAGTGATAATCAACACACCTTGATTGCATGATCGATCAATCTCAGACTGCAGAAATTGGTAAAAATTTTCAATTTCCTCATCTTTGGCTTTGGTGCTTGGTGTGGAAATTTGAATGATAGTAGTATAAAGTGGTCTTCCTTGTAGGTGTATGGATATTATCCTATTACTGACAGTGTTGTACTTCAGGATAGATCTTGATACATTCTTTGTGATGATGAATGCCATGCCATTCCTCAAGTTGTCATTCCCAGCTCAGTAGATCGTATGATTGTCTGATTCAAAATGGCCAAAACCAGTCCATTTCATCTCACTAATGCCTAGGATATGTATCTTTATGAATTCCATTTCATTTTTGACAGCTTCTAATTTTCCTAGATTCATACTCTGTACATTCCATGTTCTGATTATTAATGGATATTTGCAGCTATTTCTTCTCATCCTGAGTCATGCCACATCAGCAAATGGAGGTCCCAAAAGTTTTACTCCATCCACATCATTAAGGTTGGCTCTACTTTGAGGCAGCTCTTCCCAGTCACATTTTGAGTGCCTTCCAATCTGAGGGGCTCATCTTCTGGCACTATATCAGACAATGTTTCAGGGCTATTAATAAAGTTTTCCAGTAATATATCACACAGTGTTTCACCACTATTCATAAGGTTTTCACTGTCAGTTCTTTGAGAAGTGGATGGTCTTTTCCTTCTTCTGAGTCTGTCTTAGTCTGGAAGCTCCACTGAAACCTGTCCACGATGGGTCACCCTGCTGGCATTTGAAACACTGGTGGCATAGCCTCCAGCCTCACAGCAACACACCAGCCACCACAGTACAAGAAACTGACAGACAAGTTCATCCCCTTAGCTGTTCCAAATAGCTCTGCTTACTCGCTGGTCTCCCTCAGGTTGTTCCAAACCCTCCACACTGGCTCGCTTCCTTCCTGGTCTCCCTCAGGCTGCTCCAAACCGGCCGTGCCAGCTCTCTTCCTTCCTAGTCTCACATACGCCTATAGATACTTCTATATGTGCAAACATATGTACTCACATAACCATATACATATACTTATATCACTATATACATATTTGTGTAATAACCACACAATACATTTTTGGTTGTTATTGCTGTTATATTTGTCATATCCTTTGCCAAAGATATCCTTTTCTCTTATTTACTTGTTAGTGACGTTTTTTACCTTGGTCAAGCTGCATGCACTTCACTGACTACTTGGAATTTCTTGTGCTTTATTGACAGCACTGTGGCTTTGTACATTCAGTTCCCTCTGCTTTAAATGCCTTTCCTTCAACTGCCTAGTTAACTTCCAGTTGATCCTTAAAACCCAACTTATTCCAGACTGAGCTGGTGGCCTTCCTTTTTATTCACAAGCATCCTGTGTGTATGTCATTGCAGTGTAGTGATTACCTAATATGACCCTTCTAGCCATCATACTCCATTCTGAGATGTATTGTAAAATCCTAGTCTCTATGCCTGTTTAAGGTGGGATGTATCTCGAGTCCCACCTTGCTGGAGGGTGTGACTCCTCAAGTCACCGCCCATAGTTTCCTTGTTGTTGTTGTTATGTGCTGTCGAGTTGGACCTGACTCATAGCGATCCCTCCTTGGGTTTCCGAGGCAGTATCACTACGGAAGTAGATTGCCTCATCTTCCTTCTGAGGAGTGGCTTGTGGGTTTGAACTGCCAGCCTTCTGGTTAGCAGTCAAGTGCCTTAGGCACTAAGCTACCAGAGCTCCTATATATATAAATGTTCTGGGAAAGTTCTCTCTCTTGTTCCTGTCCTGCATTTGGTTCATCATCATCTTACACCTGAACTAGAAACAGTAGCTAGTCATCTAAACTGATTTGGGTTTGCCAGCCCCTGCAACTATGCAAGTGGTGAGCATTCTCCAGACCTATCTATGGACTTGGGACTTGCCAGCTTCCCAGCCTCCACCACCACATGAGCTGTTTCCTTGGCAGTTTGTGAGTTCTATGAGAGTTACAGTGAAATATGGAACCTTAATAGGAGCTCTGGTAGCATAGTGGCTAAGGCACTTGACTGCTAACCAGAAGGCTGGCGGTTCAAACCCACCAGCCACTCCTCGGAAGGAAGGTTGGGCATTCCTACTTCCGTAGTGATACTGCCTCGGAAACCCAAGGAGGGGTCGCTATGAGTCGGGGCTGACTCGACGGCAATAACAACAACAACAACAACAAAGACAGGAGGGAGAGTACTGAGGGGAGGAGGAGCAGTGGATGGTAGATACGATGGAATGACACAGCAGTTTGGAAAAGTTAGACATTTGGGACCTCTGCTTCATAGGGACCAGTCTTGTGCCTTCTAAAACAAATTTGAACAGCTGGTGGCAGAAGTGAGATTCACTGTAATAGCCCAGATTCACTGGAATATGTGGTTCTGGGATAAAGGGGACAAATGAGAGAATGAGAAACCTTTGGTTTCTGGATGGGATATAAAACTTCCATGGATTGAAGCAGCTGTTTTGTTGAGAGCAATTACCCAAGGCAAAAGCTATTCATGAGATTTAGGAGTGGTGGATCTAACTCTGAGAAACTGGCTAGTTGCATGTATATGGAAATACAGAATGATAAGGAAAGGATAAGACTTAAAATTCCTTGGTTGCTGTTCTCAGTAATAGCTGCAATGGCAGAGAAAAATAATGCAGGGGTGGGTTGTGGCACTGAACCAAGTTCAGATTTGGTCTGATCAGAGCTATGACCAGCAGTTTCAGGGCCTGCATGAAAACGAAAAAATGTATTGGAACAACAGGTAGTACCCCTATGACCACTAGTCATCAAGAAGGTAGTCAGGCAAAACCAAGAAACTGTTGAAACCAGAGGGTATAGTATAAAATAATTGCTTTAGTTTGCAGCTTAGTATCATCAGCTTCTTACTAAAATGAATTGTGACTGAGGCTAATTTAGGGGCAGTGTCTTTAGTTTTGAATGCTACAGAATAGAAGACTATGTTTGGGTTGATGCAAGACCCACAACTCGCTATGGAACAGGATGATCAAAGATGACACAGCAGATTAACCCAGAGGGGACAACCAGATTGGTGGACTGGATAAAATTTGCAGACAGGTTTGTTTATCCTGAGAAGGGAAACTGCCCCTCTCCCCCTCTAAATACCCCCTGGAACACTCCAGAGGAAGCAGCTACTGTGCTGCTTATGCAAGCCATGCTGGAATGGCTTTATGGCGATAGGGATATTCACCCAATGATTATGCCCCTTACACAGGTCATGGTGGATATGGTAATCAAGAGAGCCCCTTCTACGTGGGCACACCATGTAATCTTGCTACTGCAAAACAAAGCAACAATCCAAGAAGTTGTGTCAGGTCTTTTGGCACAGCCTCCCCATATGGCTCTTACAGATGCAAGAAACATTAAGAGTGATTATTAAGAGAATGGGAAGGGGCAACAGGGAAAGAACTTACCTCAGCAGGTCAGAAGTTTTTCCATGGTTACTTAGGAATGGGATGAATATAGCAGACATTGATGGTGTTGAGATAAAGGGGCTGATGTAGCACTACAGGAGGTTGTGTGGACTAGTGGAAACTCCTGCGGTCCCCCAATGTTAAGGAGACCTAAACAAGTCTATTCCATTCATTCCAATTGGGAGAAATTTAATGATGGGAAGTCCTACCTGGGACCAGTTGAAGCAGAGGCTCAGCTAGTTGATGAAGCTAGAAACTGATGAGGGGGCCAGTCTTCTAGTCCAGCCCCCAGCAGGGGACCCAAGGTCATATGCACATGTGTGGGTAAAATGGCTTGAGGGTGGGAAAGAGACCTGTCACACTGTCATCCCAAAACCTGTCAATGAAACCTAAGGTTTAGACTGAGGGGATGAGAGAATGCAACAGTTCATGGGATATGGTTAAAGTTTGGATGAGAATTGGAATATTTAAACAGATGTTATATAAAATAGTTCCATCTCCCTTACCTGAATGTATTATTGGTGTAGCTATTATGTCTAATTGGAGTCTTTTGCTCTGTCCCATGCATGTATGGGTTTGTTTTGTAAATGTCAACTTTCTCACTGTATTCCACAGTACTGACTAGGAGACAGGGACTATATTATTTTTATTTTAGCATTCCCAGACCCTAGCAGAGGTTCAATAAATGAAATAAATAAATGAATAATTAGAAGGAATAAACTCTTCCCGTTCTTACATTAGTTTTTATTTTAAATCTCTTTCCTACTCTTATTCAGGTTTGTTAACATATAGCTTCACACGTTGTATTTTTCATGTCTATGATTTTAGAATCTACAGATTCTGTAATAAAGTAGGTTAAAAGAAGGATTTTCTGTTTTAAATAACTAGCAAGTTTTTCTCAGATGCTGTTTTTGTATAATTTTTATAATTTAACTTGTAACATTTATTATGACAATTCAATTAATATCAATGCACTATTAATAAATGTACTGAGATTTTACAAGCAACAGACTGGTGAGGCTAATACATTACATCTGTGAGTTAATAAATTGAACCTGGTATTTACTTAAACATTGAAGGTGACATTTATAAACACTTTGAAACTATTTTGAACTACTTACTGATACCCCTTTTCCTCATTTCTTCTTCACGTAACACAGACTGTTGTTACATTTCTTTATTATGAGGTCATACTTCTTAATTTGTCTAGAAGGAATTAGAGATGAGATGTGTAAGACCCAAAGTAAGTTTTATAGATCAAAAGTGAGTCATGGAGATCAGACTCCAACACACATCTCCCACTGTGTTTATTTTCTAGTTCTCAGTTCAAACTTGTATTTAGAAAAAAAAGACACGATTTGCCTCCTTGTCAGTCTTTTAGACAGACGTGGGTTAGAAAGCGTATGTCAGAGTAAAGAAGGCATGTAGGAAGAAAGGTACATTTTAAAGCAGTGAGTTCCTTTATGCTTATAGTTGCCTTAGTCAGGAAGTAGCTGTGGAAGCTGAAAGTGTGCTGTCTCTTGACTAGGAGTGGGGCTCTAAATAATTTTTCTGCATTTATCTTCCAGATTCATTGTTTTAGATAGATCTGGAAATATATATATATATATATATATATATATATATATATATATATATATATATATATATATATATATATATCTTAAACTTTTACATGCCCCAGAAGTTCCACCTAGATTGGTTCTTGGGGGAACATGCAGTAGGGGATGGTCTTTTCCAATTTTCTAAGGAAGAATCTTGAGTAAGCAAACTTTAAGCCTTAAGAACAGACACCAGTTAGGGCTGGGATTGCTTCAGTGACTGTTGCCTGTGATTTGGTAACATCAGTGCTCTCATCTTCATTCTGCACTGGTGTTAACAAAGTCTGGAATGTTCCTATTGGTGTGGTAGGCAGGAGGTTTACAAATACTATTCCACTTGTTTGTTGTTGTTGTTGTTATTTGCCGTCGAGTCGGCCCCGACTCATAGCGACCCCTCCTTGGGTTTCCGAGGCAGTATCACTATGGAAGTAGGATTGCCCAACCTTCCTTCCGAGGAGTGGCTGGTGGATTTGAACCGCCAGCCTTCTGGTTAGCAGTCAGGTGCCTTAGGCACCATGCTACCAGAGCTCCTCAACTTGTTTGAATAATATCCAATTCCCTCACAATATTCCTAAGAGAAAGGAAGTAATATTATTTTACACATGAGGGCATGGAGCCTTAGGGCCGTCGATAGCCCTAGATTGCACCATACGAGAGTCAGAGCTGAGCTTCCATTCGTATCTGACTGTGAAGCTCACTCTTCTCTACTCCATACAGATGACCTGAAGCTTTTTCCTTTACACTACTTGCTGTTTGCAAGGCCACCTGCTTGGGTTTATTTCTTTTGGATTCACAAAGATTTCTGATTTCTACAGGCCTAGAGCTATGTATGTCTAAGAATCCCTGGTGGTACAATGGTTAAGTGCTCAGCTTCTGAGAAGTCAGAAGTTTGAACCCACCACCAGCTCTGTGGGAGAAAAGGCCTTGTGATATACTCCCATAAAGATTGTTGTTGTTCAACTATGAGACCAGAATAACTAGATGGTGCCTGGCTACCACTGTCATCCACTTGGAAGGGGATCTATGTAGGAGATCCTTGATAGAGAGGGAGAACAATGTGGAACAAAACTCAAAATCATTTGGAGAAAAAAAAAAAAAGGGAGGGGGACCAGGTTTGCTGGTCCGATAGAGCCTGGTGGAACTACTGAGACTATGGCCCCTAGCTGCCCTTCAGATCTGGAATTGAACCCACACCTGTGGTTTCCAGCCAAACAAAAGACAGGCAGGCATATGAGTTGAACATTCACCTCAAGTAGATACACTCCTTGGAGAGAACAATCATGGGAGAAAGAAGGGCTGCTTATGCACAGAGAGACAGCTCAAGGTGCAGGAGTGCATGGAGGGATGGACACAGGGAAGAGGTAACTATGGGGAGGAAGTGGGAGGGGAGCTGTTGCATTGTGGTAAACTGTGGTCAATGTCATGAGACAAAGTATATGTGAACCGCTGTATGGAAAGTGAATTTGCTCTGTAAACCTTCATCCAAATCACACACACACACACACACACACAAAGATTGTTGTTGTTGTTATGTGCCATATAGTGACCCCTCCTTGGGTTTCTGAGGCAGTATCACTACAGAAGTAGATTGCCCCATCTTCCTGCTGAGGAGTGGCTGGTGGGTTTGAACTGCCAGCCTTCTGATTAGCAGTCAAGTGCCTTAGACACTAGGCTACCAGAGCTCCCCTATAAAGATTACTGCCTAGGAAACCCTATGGGACAGTTCTATTCTATCTATAGGGTTGCTAGGAGTTGGAGTCGACTTCACAGCACAAAACCACAGAGCTATGTTTGCCATGTTGTTGGAAGATGGCTGCAGTATGTCCCTCAAGTTGTTTTCTTTTTCATAGCCTCTTGGAGGTTGTTCCCACTTAGTTCCTCACAGTTGTTGTGGCTGCCATCCATCTGTAGTCCAGCTGATGGATAATTATAGCTTAGCCGTGGGTTCTAGTCCTGGATTGCTCAGGATCCTTCTGTCTCTCCTGCTAATTGTTCGCTTGGGTTTGAAATTTCTCAAGAGAATAGATGTGGTGTGGTAGGCCAAAAAATGACCCCTAAAGATGTCTCCACCCTAATCCCTAGAATCTGTGAATATGTTACTGACATGGCAAAAGGAACTCTGTAGAAGTGATTAAGTTAAGGATCTTGAGATACAGAGGAGATTATCCTGGATTATCCAGTGGATCCAATGTAATTATATGGTCCTGAGGTGCTATGGTGGCGTAGTGCCTAAGGCATTTGACTGCTAACCAGAAGGCTGGCAGTTCAGAGGACATATGATAACCAAGCAGGGATTGGAGTGACGCAACTGCTGGCTAGGAGCCACAAGCCAAGGAGTACCAACAACCTGAAGAAGTCGGAAAAGGAAAGGAACAATTCTCCTTTAATGCCTCCAGAAGTAATGAAGCCCTGACAACACCCTGAGCCCCATGAGACCCATTTTGGATGGTTGACTGCAGAGCTGTAAGGTAATAAATTTGTGTTTTTTGGTTTTTTTCACTGTGATTTGGATAAATGTATACAAAGCAAATTGGCTTTCCATTCAACAATTCATACACATTTTGTTTTGGGACATTAGTTGCAATCCCCTCCATGTAACAACACTCTTCCCACTTCCTCTGTGTTTACCATTTCCCTTCGTGCTTCTTTCCTATCCCTTCCTACCTTCTGAGCTTTAACCCTGGGTAAATGCTGTTCTTTTGATCTCTTAAGGTTGAGTGTTCTAATGAGTGGTACCTCCTTGGTATTACTGTTCATCTGATAGGTCTATGGGTTGGCTGAAAATTGAGCCATGTGGGTGAGTGAGTTCAGTTCCAGGCTTGAAGGGTGTCTAAGGGCCTTAGCGTCAGGGTTTCCACCAGTCTCTATCAGACCAGTAAGCCTGTTTTTTTTTTTTTTAATGATTTTGAGTTTTGTTCCACATTTTGTTCCCACTCTGTCTGTGATCTCCTATTATGATCCCTTTCAGAGTGGTCAGCTGTAGTAGCTGGGCACCAACTAGTTCATCTGGTCTCAGGGTCATGGAGGCTGGTGTTCACATGGCCCCATTAGTCCTTTGGACCAATTGTTTACTTGTGTCTTTGATTTTCTTCACTCTTCTTTGCTCTGGAAATTTGTGCTGTGTTAAGCCACTACATTTGTAGTAATTTGTTATAGCAGCAGTAGGAAATTAATAAAACTGATGTCCGACACTCAGATCCCTTCACTACAGAGGGGCCAAATTTCATGCAGCAGGAGAGCTACTACTGGTCCTGAGGTTTTCAAAACTGCCATCACAAGGTCCAATAAAAAGGCTTGATCTTCAGGAGCTTCCTTCTTGTTCTCTTTTTAGCACTAAACAGACTAAGATTATTTTTCAGCATCTACTGAGTGCTCTGGTGGCATAGTGCCTAAGGCATTTGACTGCTAACCAGAAGGCTGACAGCTCAAATCCATCAGCCACGCTGCAGAAGACTGGCCAATATACTTCTGTAAAGATTTATCACCTGGGAAACTCAATAGGGATCACTATGAGTTGGAATCAAGTTGATGACAGTGAGTTTGGTTTTGGTTTTTTTGGACTGAGCACCTACTATGTGCCAGGTTCCAGAAACTCAAAGACGAGCAGGACTCAGATCCTTAAGGAGCTTACAGTCTTGAGGAGTGGCAGACAATGTAAACAGTCCACAGTATACTCAATATTCTTCACCACTAGTGTCTGATTACCTAACAAGCAAGGTAAGCAGGGTCGTGAACAGATTAGTAAATAAACACAAGTAAACCTAAGCTTACCCTGCCTATCGGTTAATCCCCACCATCCCTACTCCCCCCAACACCACAGTTCAATTGGATCAATTCTTCTGTCTTCCTTTTTTACTGTCCAACTTTTGCATGCATATGAGGGGACTGAAAAGACCATGGTTTAGATCAGGCTCACCTTAGAATGTCTGTTTGATGTCCACTGATAGCTGGAAGGAGTTCTGGTGACATTGTAAAGCATTTGGCCGCTAACCAAAAGGTTGGTGGTTGGAACCCACCAGCAGCTCCAGGGGAGAAACATGAGGCAGTTTGCTTCCATAAAGATTTACAGCCTTGGGAGCACTATGGGACAGTTCTACTCTGTCCTATAGGGTCACTGTGAGTTGGAATCAAGTCAGTGGCAGTGGGTTTGGTGGTTCTCATAGCTGGGGCTTCATGAAAGACTATTGTTAAGTGGCATGCAGTTGGCTCCCACTCATGGCCACCCTATGTACAATGAAACAGTGCTCTCTGTCAAGCACCATCTTGACAATCCATGCTATGCATGAGCCCATGGTAGCAGCCAACTGTGTCAATCCATCTTGCTGAGGATCTTGCCCTTTTACACTGACTTTACCAAGCATGATATTCTTCTCCAGGGACTGGTCCCTTCTGAAATGACCATTAGCAGTATAATCCATTTCCTAACCGTCCACTTTTTCTTTCGTATTACAGGAAGACTCTGGTTCCAAACATTCTTAAGGACATACTGACAACTCCTACTTATAAAATCGACTTAAAGACACACTTCAAGAACAAATCTCGTCCATAACACAAAGAATGTCTGTATTATTGTTATTGCAATCATAAGCTTTTGGAAAGTGTTTTTCCACCTGACTTTTCATTTTGTTTCTGTTGAGTAAACAATCAAGTGGGGAACCTCCTGTAGCGTTTATTTTCATTTAATTGGAGCAAGGAGAGCTAAATGCAACAGCCTAGAATTAGTTTCCAAAATGACTCAGAACGTTGGGCGCTAGCCTCTTTCCACGGAAAACACAAGTGAATGAAAGAAAACCACCTTCGCCTGCCTATCCCCTCTAATGCGCACAACCCAGTAGCGGCGTTCTCAGGGAAGCACTCTGGAAACTAAGTGCCAAGTACCTTCCCGGCCGGGTGACGGGTGATGCCCCGGGGCTGGAGGACGCGTGGTCACGTTCCAGAGCCACTACATAGGCCGTACCGCCCGGGGGCCTACAGTTCGCGCGCCGGGGTCAGGCCGAGGACGCTGGCAGGCTGGGCAGCGAGGCGAAAAGGGCGGGCCTGGGAGGTGCCGGCGGGGCGGGGGCGTGCCCACGTAAACCCCCCCCCCCCTTGCCCGCAGCCTTCAGCCCGAGGAGCCGCCGCCGCCTCTCTCGGGCTGCAGCTCCCGGCGTGCCTCGCACTGCCGCTGCCCTACGCCCCTCCCCCTCTTCTCCCTAGTGCCACAGAGCCGGAGCCTGAGCAGCCGCCGCAGCCACAGCCGCGGGCACTATGGTAAGGCGGGCGCACTGGCCGGGGAGCCCGAGCCAGGTGGGCAAAGCCCCCCGCGTGTCCCCACGGGGCTCGGGGAGCGAGGCCGCCATTTTAGCCTGATCTTGACCAGAGAGGTGGGCGCTCCTGCGCTGCAGCCCCGCTGCTCTCCCGCTGACCGGCCTGCCCTCCCTCTGTCAGGCCCGGCCCCGCTGCTTTTCCGATTACTGAGAGCTGGAGGGCCCCAGTGCAGGCATGTCGGGGCCTGGGGCCGGGCGAACAGCGGCGGGAGGCCGCGACACATAGTGTAGCAGCCGGGAGTGCTGGAGGGGCTTCGGGGAGCAGCCTTGCTCTCGCCGCGGTTGTCCTTCGCCTCCTGATTTTGTTTAACTCGCGCGCTCTAAAATTGATACGCGGTCTAAATCCCTTACTGAAGGCTTGTTGGTCTGGGTCGTGATAAGTGTCTCTTTTCCACAGAAAATATACTCACTTAAAGCTAATTCAAATCTTAAAAAAAAAAAAACCCACTGCCATCTAGTCGATTCCGACTCAGCGACCCTATAGGACGGGGTGGAAGTGCCACATAGGGTTTCCAAGGCTGTAAATTCTGACTGCCTCATCTTTCTCCAGTCTATCGAGTTCGAACCAACGACCTTTTGGTTAGCAGCCCATTGCTTTAACCGCAGCGGCACCAGAGCTCCTTCTGTGTCGTGATGGTCTGTAATAAATCCTTTATGGAGAAATGAAGATTAAGGAGGTGGAAAAACTCTTTTTAAAATGCTTTCTCGCGGAGAAAAAAGCTTTTACACGAGACCTGACAAGTCTGAAGTGCCTGGATTTGAGTTCTGGGCAATTAGTTGTAGCCGTGGGCAGTTTAGAGTTTACACTTGATTCTCTTTCCTTATGAGGAAACGCCCTGGCTAGAATGACTTTAAAGAAAAAAATCCTAGACGCATTAAGTGAAATCCAAAAGTGTTTTTTCAAGGCCTGCAGAGTTGACACAATACAGAAGGTATTTTTGCCGCTGCTCCTGAAGCTCTGACATCACCCAGTGAAATAGGAAACATTTCAGAGAGGGGACAGCTTGTATTTGTCCCTTTCACTCCACCTTCCATTTCCTTCAAACTCCTTTAAAAAGGATGAATGAGACAAGATGACTTAGAATACTTAGGTGGCTTATACTTGAAAGTGTGATAAATGTGATTGGACTACTTGGATAGTATGATGGAATTTTTTATGCCCAGACTAAACTGCTAGGCAAACTGTAATTTTGGTTTAAATACTGTTCTTTATTTTCAGGCTTCTGGAGTTACAGTGAATGATGAAGTCATCAAAGTTTTTAATGATATGAAAGTAAGGAAATCTTCTACACAAGAGGAGATCAAAAAAAGAAAGAAAGCAGTCCTCTTCTGTTTAAGCGATGACAAAAGACAAATAATTGTAGAGGAAGCAAAGCAGATCTTGGTGGGTGACATTGGTGATACTGTAGAGGACCCCTACACATCTTTTGTGAAGTTGCTACCTCTGAATGATTGCCGATATGCTTTGTACGATGCCACATACGAAACAAAAGAGTCTAAGAAGGAAGACCTAGTATTTATATTCTGGTGTGTAAAAACAAAAGAAAAAAGCACTTTTTTATATGCAAGGATTACTATTAACATAGTCAGTTTTGCCTTTGTTTTTCTTATCATTGAGATTGAGCAATTATTTTTCTCCCCTGTAGGGCTCCTGAAAGTGCACCTTTAAAAAGCAAGATGATTTATGCAAGTTCCAAAGATGCCATTAAGAAGAAATTTACAGGTACAAACATTGAATATTTTGTGTAGATAAATTATCCTTTCATTTTTAAAAGAAGATAATGGAATAATTTGTCTCTTTTTTTCTTTTGTTAGGTATTAAACATGAGTGGCAAGTTAATGGCTTGGATGATATTAAGGACCGTTCAACACTCGGAGAGAAATTGGGAGGCAATGTAGTAGTTTCACTTGAAGGAAAACCCTTATAAAATGACAGTCAAGTGCCATCTGGATCTTAAGGAGCCATCTGCATCTTAAGGAGCTTCCATTTCTCCAGCTCAGTTAATTGGAATAGTATTAGGGATCTTTTTTTTTTTTTTCCTCCCCTCCCCACTGGGCCCTTTCAACACATGACTGAAGGAGATGATCATTCATTTAAGCAGCCTATCAGTGATTGCCATTAGACTGTTAATACTGTTACTTTTATGTAGAACCCACGGAATGCCTTTCTGTCATACTTCAGCCAAAACAACTGGTTATATGCCTCCCCTGCAGCAAGCACTACAATAAATGTAATTGTCAATGTGAATAGCTTAGAATGCTGCAAAGGGTAAGCTAATTGAATTCCTTGAAAGTATTATCCACTGGTCAGATGGTACACTTTATTCAGTATTATTTATAGTTGCACTTGGTTGCAGTTTCTGAGGCTCAAGTATTCATACACCTCACCTGCCTTGGCAAGCCTATTTTTGCAACATGGCAGCACAGATTAACACTATGCATTGAAAGCACTTTTTTTTTGTAACGAGTTTAACTCCCCCTACCCCAAAAGGAATGCCAATTAAGTTGCATAAACTGTCATCAACTTATCCTAGTACCTCAGTGTTCATTCCTGTTACCTGCATACCTTCATAAAAGAAATAGCTGTTATTAACGCCTTTTTGTTTTCCATTGAGTGTACACTACTGAAAAAGTGTAGGAGTTTTATGTTTACCATGTGAGTCTTTAACACTAAAAATATTTTCAACATCGGTCATGATGGCAATTTCTGTATAAAAGAGCCTTACACGGAACATTGTTTTTGAGATCAAACTCCCCACCCTCACAAAAATGGCCACGTTGCAATAAAAATTGTGGCATATTACAGAACGTTGCTTTGTTTTCCTTGGAAATTTTGAAAAATGTTATGTGAAACAGCTTATAGGGTAAACACCTATTAATCTTTGCACTGGTCATTTGAGAATTTTTTGTTTTTGTACAATATTCATGGGTGATATTTACTGAATTTGTTTATTTGGTTTAATAATACTCTATTCTAAAGCCAAGTAATATAAAATACCATTATTATAGAGCAGTACTTTTATAAATATTTTTTTCTTTATGTTTTACTATAGAAATCAAAAATTATTTTTTTGCCTTTTGACAAATACTCTTCAATATCTGATTTGTTCTCTAGATAAATTAGGGTAGCTATTTTTTTATTCATATTTACCTTTCTAAGTGGTTAAATAGTAGAAGCAGGAAGCTCTTAGTGCTTATTTGGTCATGATGAAAATAATTTGGAAAATGTCCTTCAAAAGTTTCATAATACTTCTGAGGTACAGGAACTTTCAGCTAATGCCCCTTACTATATTTTGCACACTGAATTGGGGGAAACAGAATTGACAGAGCAATCTTAAACATTAAGAGTGGGATTTGGCTGCAGTCCAAAGACTGCTCTCCTTATAGAGAATTTGATCTGCTCAATGTGAGCAGTTTGCTGTTAGCCAGAGCTATTTATGGCAAACACATGCTTTTGTATCTTGTCATAGTTATCCACAAATGGCAAAACTGGATTTGATTCTACTGGTATGTAAAACAGGCATGCTGGTTAGCAGTCAATCATGGCTCAGAATTTAACCCCATAGCTCTGAAAAATGTTTTATCAGAAGACAGGAAATAAAAATAACCTTTTAAAAAAAGTTTTTAATGTGTGGAAGTAAATTTGAGTATAATCAGATTTTTTCCATATTTTTCAGATGAACAGGGTTAAATGTCTAAGCTTTCCTTTTAAATTGTATAAATGACTGGGGATCTTTTGCACTGAGAAATTTTATTTCAGGCTTTCAACTTTTCCCTGAGTTGTCCTGGACGTTTTGATGGCTTTTTGGTAAGGCCAAATTCTAGTAAGCAAAGCATGAGAATAATGACACATACTAAACAATATGTGTAACTGGTACTTGCACCGTGGAATTTTCATTGAGGTATATCCTCATTTTTCTAAAAAATAAGGAACTATAAATTAGCTATGTAGTATCTTTTGTTTTTATAACTGATACCTCAACTTACATACATACCTTTTTAATTATGTAATAATTTCTGGGATTAAATTTGGCCTTATTTTGTAATACTTTGTTTTGTTGGATTGACAAAACATTTAATTGGCTAGTTAAATTCATCTTTGAGATCTTTGTGCGTAAAGCCAAAATAATGGTAAAAATCAATGGTTCACATGCTGTATAAGTCTCATTTGGCATTTGAAATGATCATTTTATTTTACAATCATTTATAATTAAACAATGTTCCAGTTAGCTTTAAAAGGTATGCGGTGCTAATTGAAATATTGAGGACAATATTTTACTGCTAGCTTGCAAAAATTACAGTTTAAAAAATAAATGAAAATATTTAAACCTGTTGAGATGTGTTTACTTAAGCTTTGGAATATTAAAAAATTTTAAATTAATATTGCAGATTAAAGAGACACCATTATATGTAGTCTGTTTTTCCGGATACTAGTTGGCATATTTTCATATTTAGAAATAACAATTATTTTTAATAACTGAATATAGTAGCAATTTTAGCATTTTCAGACAAATGGGAACTTTTGGCATCTGTCCCAAACTGGCTATCAGCTGTTGTTTTCCATCATTATCTAAAAGAGTGGCTAGCATTGTGTATTTAATATGCTTTTTTAATAGATTGGAAGAAAAACATGAGGTTTGAGTTTCTCTGATCACAGATTCTTTATAGCATTTTATTTATGGGATCTAGCAGATGAGTTCTGGGAGACAATTATTTTAAAAATATTTTATTGTTTAAAAAAACACTTTCCGCAATGGTAAGTCAGAGTTGAGAACTGGGAACACTTTTCATTAGGTGTGCCACTCTGGAAAAAAAAACCGTACAATCTTGATCTACTATTCAAAGGTCCTGCTTGCAGATTTAATAGTTTGAGATCCAAAAACCATGAATATTCAGTTTTCTGTATATATTAAAGCTACTGGAAATATGCCTGTAGACTCCAGTGAATATTGCTTTTAGGACAGCATGAGGTTAATAGATGTTCTGTGTATTATCTTAGCCAGTGAAGTATGAGGCACTTTCTTTGCTCTAAACCAAAACCCACTGCCACTGAATCGATTTGGACTCATAGTGATGGTACAGAATAAAGTAGAACTGGCCCACAGCATTTCCAGGATTGAAAATGTTTACAAAGCAACCTGCCTCATCGTCTGTGGAGTGGCTGATGGGTTCAAACCCCAGCAGCCAAGTGCCTTAACCACTGCTCCTCTAGAGCTGCTTTCCTTTGCTCTGGTATATCCAGTTATTTGAATTCTTTTTATGTAGATTTAGGAGTCATCTCTCTGTGTCAATTCCCATCATAAAGCAGTTGGACAAGTTAATTTTTTTGAGCCTCAGTTTTCTTAATCCATAATATGGAAATGATAATGTTCATTTATCATACTTGGTTGCTGAGGATCAAATAAGAAATGCTTTTGAAAATGAAAATGCTATGTAAATCAACTAGTTTAAACCACTGAGTCTGAATAAGTGTAATCAGGTAAAGAACCATATTAAAAATAAGGTTTATTATAAGTCATACAACCTGTTTTTGTAACTATTCCACTTAATCTCATTGTTTATTTTAAAAACTAATTGACTGATTATATAGTCTTCTCCAGAATGAAGTATAAAGTATATAATGTAGCCTTTTCAGTTGATGTTCATGACAGCTTTTAACCTTAATAGATTTTTGTCTCAGGTACTAATTTTTTTCCCAAAAATAATTTTGAGGTAAAAATAAAAGAGGAAATAAAGTTAGAGAAATATTACTTTAAAATATTTCAAAGCACATTATTTATTGTAAAAATATATATAACATTTGCCAATACAACTTTTTCAGTGTATGATTTAGTGATACCGATCACATTAATCATTTTGTGCAACCCTCACCAACAGTCATTGCCAGATTTTCCATTGCTATAATTAGTAACTGCTAATCAATGACTCTCTCTTCCCCTCCTTCTTGCCCCTGGTAACCACTAATAAACTTTGGTCTGTATTATATTTGCCTATTCTAGGTATCTCATATAAGTCAGATCATACAATATTTTTCCTTTTGTGATTGACTTCATGAGCACAGTGTTTTCAGGGTTCATGTTGTGTTGTAGCATGTATCAGGACTTCATTTCTTTTTATGGCTGAGTAATATTCCATTGTATGTATAAACTACATTTTGTTTATACATTCATCTGTTTATGGGCATTTAGATTATATCCATTTTTCAGCTACTGTGAGTAGTGCTGCACTAAACATTGGTATGTATGTGCTATTTGCATTCATGCTTTCAAGTCTCAGGTACATACGTAGGAGTGGAAGCTGGGTCATATGGTAGTTCTTTTAACTTTTTGAAGGATTGCCAAACCATGTTCCACAGCAACTGTCCCATTTTGCATTCCCTCTAGCTATGGGCAAGCTCTGTGGTAGTTAAGGTTATGTGTCAACTTGGCTGGGCCTCGTCTTGAATGGCTGGGCAGCTGGATGAAGTTATTCCCCAGGATGAGACTGGTAATCAATCCCATGATGGAATGTACTGGGGACAATTGAGTAGCTTCCTTAGGAATGTGGTCTGCTTCCAGTATATAATATGACACTTTGAGAAAGGTCTGTGAGCTTCTTGGCACATTCGGATCCTGCGTTTGACCACATCATCAGTGAGTGCCCAGCCATGTTGTCTGCCAATCTTGGAACTGTTTCTGGACTTGAACTAGTGGCCTATCAAGTTGCTTGATAATCTTGGGACTGTGCCATTTTATTTGTCAATCTTGAGTTTGTCAGCCTCAGCAGTCAGCAGCTCCCTGAGTTAAGAGATGACCTCCAGCTCCAGTGGGCCAGGAGCAAAAGGCAGAGCTGAAGCCCAAGGTCAAGGGGCCTTCACCCAGTGCTTAGAGCTGGCATTTTGAACTTGGACTTCTAGCCTCCAAAACTGTAAGAAAATAAACTTCTGTTTGTTAAAGCCATATATTTGTGGTATCTGTTATAGCTGCATTGTTGTTGTTATGTGCTGTCGAGTTGGACCCAACTCATAGCGACCCCTCCTTGGGTTTCCGAGGCAGTATCACTACGGAAATAGATTGCCCCATCTTCCTTCTGAGGAGTGACTGGTGGGTTTGAACTGCCAGCCTTCTGGTTGGCAGTCAAGTGCCTTAGGCACTACGCTACCAGAGCTCCTTACAGCAGCATTAGAGAATCAAAACAGGGTCTCAATTTCTACATCCTTAAAAGCACTTTAAATCTATTTGATCTTCTTAGGTTCTTTTACCAAATGTATTTCTCTGCTACATGTGAGAAAACTGAAATTTGGGGACATTAAGGAGCTTCCCAAGATCATGAGCAGCAAAGTTGAGCCCAGTTAATACACTTGACTCTGTATTTACATTGTAACATATGATTGATTAATTTTTTTCTTTTTAACAAGACAAAATTTGGTATTTTGACCAGGACATACTACTAATTATTCAATATATTTTTAAAGTAGCATCTTTCAAGAATGTGTTTGAATAGCAGTCTTGGATTTTTTTTTGTTTTGTTTTCTAAGAAGGCCCATGCTCATAAAATTCTGAAGTATTTTCAGATGTTAAGGATTTTCTTAGATGTTTCAGTAGTGTAACTTTATGAGATTGTGAAATATTAGTTGTTGGAAAACACAAAGCTTGTATAAACAGTTTTTCAGAAAATTGCTACCTCTTAATATTTTTCCAAAAACATACTGTTCTGGTGACCTAGTGCCGCTCTGACAAGAATATACCACAAATGGGATGGCCTTAACAAACAGGAGTTTATTCTTACAATTTGGAGGCTTTAAGTCCAAGTTAAAAGTGCCATGTTCTAGGGGCTGGGTGAATGCCCCTCAACCTTCGGCTTCAGCTCTGCCTCCTGCTCCCGGCCCACTGGAGCTAGAGGCATTTCTTCACTCAGACAGCTGCTGGCTGCTAAGGCTGAGAAGCCCAAGGTTGACAAGTAAAAAGGCACAGTCCCGATGTTACCAATCTACACGGCAGGCCATTAACTTAAGTCCACCTTAAGTCTCAAGGTCAGCAGAGCATAGCAGCCTGCTGAGTAACGATACAGCTACATGCAGGGTCCAAGAGTGCCAAAGGCTAGAGACCATTCCCAAGGCTTCTCCTTAAATACGGGAAGCAGACCACATTCCCAAAGGCAGCTACTCAGCTGCTTGTGGTAGATCCCACCATGGAGTTGATTGCCAGTCTCATCATGGGGAATAACTACCACCAGCTGCCCAGCTACTCAACCAGGCCCAGCCAAGTTGACACACAAACATAACTACCACATATATGGAATATATAGTTCTTCCCCCTGATCCCATGTTTGTCTAAGAAGGGCTACTGTATATTATAATGGTTAAGAACGAGGACTTTGAGTCAGACTGCCTGGGTTGTTCAAATACTAGCTGTGGTGGTTATGTTTGTGTGTCAACTTGGCTGGGCCTGGTTGAGTGGCTGGGCAGCTGGTGGTAGTTATTCCCCACGATGAGACTGGCAATCAACTCCACAGTGGGATCTACCACAAGCAGCTGAGTAGCTGCTTTGGGTATGTGGTCTGCTTCCCGTATATGAGAAGCAGCTTTGGGAATGGTCTCTAGCTCATGGCAGGCACCTTGAGCCCTGCATGCAGCCGTGTCATTGTTCAGCAGCCTGCCATGCTCTGCCAACCTTGGGACTTAAGTGGACTTGAATTAATGGTCTGTTGTGTGATTTGGTAATATCAGAACTGTGCCTTTTTACTTGTCGAACTTGGGCTTGGCAGCCTCAGCAACCAGCAGCTGTCTGAGTGAAGAAAAGCCTCTAGCTTCTGGGCTAGGAGCAGGAGGCAGAGCTGGACCCCAAGGTTGAGGGGCTTTCACCCAGCCCCTAGAGCCTGGTACTTGGACCTTGGACTTAAAGCTTCCAAACTTATAGAATGAACTCTCTTAGAGAACTCTCTTACAGAATAAACTCCTGTTGTTAAGGCCATCCCATTTGTGGTATATTTCTTGTCAGAGCAGTACTAGGTAACTAGAACATTATTAGCCTTTACCATTTATTAATTAAATGATCCTAAAACAAATCACTTAATCTGTAAGAGCCTTAGTTACTTCACCTTTAAAATGGGTATAATTGTAACCCATCTCATGGATTATGAAGATAAATAGAAGTACCTGTAGTAGTTCATGGCATATAGTAAGCACTCAGTAGGATGACCTTATGATTTTACAGTCCAAACCAGGACACTTTGATAGTGAAAGGAAGAACTATTATTAATTATTCCAAGATAACAGGCTTAAGCTGGAACAATCCCAAGCAAACCAGGAAGTAGTCACACTATCGAGAAGTATAGGTTGTTTTAAAATGTAATAAATAGGATGAGTTTATATTGAAGACTCATGGTCATCACTATTAACTTCGATTATGTGCTAGCATGATGACTTGAGAATCTTCTGAAGTAGATGATTGTGATTACCCTCAGAAGGGTCAACTTTGACATTTTATGATTTTTTTAAAACTACCTTACTCATGACTTCCATACTTACAAGCTGTCATGTATTATATTTTGTTATTATCAATGTACTTTGCCTATAGCAGCTTCTAATGATTGCTTCTCATCTGTGGATTTGGAAAACCAAGTTTGTTAGAAATTGTACATAAGAAAAGTAAAGTATTCAAGATAGCTCAGCAGCAGATAAAGGAGGCATTACATTTTACTTGAGTGAGATGTCTGAAATACTAAAACTTAAGAAAATTATATGTCTTTGTACCTGTATCATTAGGAGCTCTGGTAACGCAGTACCTAAGGCACTTGACTGCTAACCAGAAGGCTGGTGGTTCAAACCCACCAGCCACTCCTCGGAAGGAAGGTTGGACAATCTACTTCCGTAGTGATACTGCCTTGGAAACCCAAGGAGCAGTGGCTATGAGTTGGGTCTGACTCCACGGCACATAAAAACAACAACAACCTGTATCATTAAAGTCATAGATGGGTATTCATTCCCATTATTAAGGAAAGGAAGGTTTATTCTTCAACTTTTTAAAATAATTGAGACAAGTACATAATAGGATATGGGAACAAGTGTTTTTAAGCAAAGTAATCTTAAGAAATATAAAATGACAGTTGACTTTTTTTAGTTTGCACGTACCCTGTACATATTCACTAGAAAGTAGCTTTGATTACTCTTCACCCAGATTTATAAATACTTTTCATATACTTTATTAAAAACTACATTGATTATGCATGTATGCACATATATTTTAGTAGTTTATTTGGTATAAAAATTTGGAACACGTTATTATTCAAATGAGTAATCATTTTCCCATAGGAATGAGAAAGAACTATGGTAATGGTGTACTATTGTAGCACTTTTTTTTTTTTTTTTTTGCTTTTTTTATATATTCTTAATAGTGGAATTTCAAATATTTTCCTTAGGAGGTTGATAGTTACTGAGTAAATCACAAAATTCCTGGGCATATGGCCAAAAGCCTCCCAATATATATTCTGTGAGCTAGTGGGACCAATTTTTTTTTTTATTATTAACTACAAACTAAATCACCAGATAATAAAAGCAATTCCAAAATTGTCATTAGACAGTTTTATAAAAGGTAAAAGTGGCAGCAGTGTTTTTTGTTCTGTAAATCATAAAACTTTGCTCTATGAAATATGTGAGATAGACTGTGAAATCTATGAAAAAGTTTTATATGAGGCTGAGATGAATGCTCACATAAAACTTTCTGTGTGTGAAATAGGAATAGATGAAAGAAAAGATTAAGAAAAAAGTGTCATTCCCTTTGCTTATCACTGCTTTATTGACAATTGTGTTATTAAGGAATGTATAGAATTTTTAATTTATAGAGTTTGCATTTTTTAAAGTTTTTATGAGGGGAAAGGGTACAGGTAGCTAACTAGTGTTAACCATTTTCCTAATTTGAAATATATTTAGATTTAAACATGCACCTAGATTTTTTTTTAGGCTTAACTGATTTTGAAAGTAAAGGGATATGCCAGGAGGAGACAAGATGGCATCCTGGTAACACACTCTGCCCAGTCCCTTTATAACAAAGACCTGAGAAACCAAATGAAAAAGATAAAGATGATAATTCTGGAACTCTGAACACCAAATGAAAGGATAAATAATTGGATTAAACACTGATTGGAAAAAGAAACAGAACAAAAACAGCAATCAAAGAGAAAGATGGAGGAGGGGCCTGACAGCACAGTCATTTTGAGACACAGAAGGCAACATTCACAGGTAAGGAGAAGCCAACTTCACAGAATCCCCAATAAGACAAGAAACACTGTAAACAAATCAAGTGAAGCAAGGTGAGCAGAACACAAGCCAGATGTAAGAGAGGAAAGTACGGGATAGTGAGCAAGAACTCTAGTGGCAACAGTGACTGTAGAACAGGAAGGGAGCCAGTAAATGGCACTCATCAATAGTGGTCCCTAGTTTTTGGGTTGGATGCCCACATGGAGGGGAGGGCTTGTGAGGTGGCAGCTGGTGGCCCTGGAGCCTGGATAGCCTCCCCTGTGATTGAGTCAGGACAGGAACTGGATAATCGGCTGCACTAGCCAGAAGTACACCAGGCTCATGCCAATGAATGGTGACCAGAGAAGTGCACTCTCATACTTTCCCCTCCCTACATGTTCCTGGTGACCAGAGGTAAGCCACCCCACCAACAACAACCTGGTGCCAATGGCTCCCCCCCTGCAAACTCTCACCCACCCAGTTCATTCAGACCACCTTTGAAGCACATGCAATCACTGCCACACAACCTTTTTTTTTTCTTTTTTCCACTTCCTTTTATTTTCCTCCTTCTCCCTTTGTTTTTACTCTTTTTTTTTTTTCCTGCCCCATCCAGTAAGAGGAATATATTGTTTTCCCACTAGTCAGTCACACCCACCATACCTACCACTTACTGACCACCCAAAAGGTGAGTGCCACCACTCACTCCTGCACCACTGGATCAATGGCAGATGTTGGACACCACCTTTTTACCCCATCCAAAACTTCTCTACATGACCAGCAAACAGTGACTTGTGCCAACACACCCAGTTACTCCACCCACACAGAGATAGGTGAGGAGCACTCCAGAGCTGCCGAGCTAGTGACCAAAGTAGCACAACCACTCTTCCCACCTGGATATAGCAAAACAAAGCAAACAAGAAATAAGGGTGAAACAGACCAACAAGTAAATCCAACACAACCAAATGTCTCGGAAATAACAGACAACTTCAAACAAACGGGACAAGATGGCTCAAACAAGTGACCAAAATAAAGAACCAGAAAACCTCCCTGAGGGAGAAATGGTAATCAAACTACCTGAAAGGAATTCAAAAGACTTAAATATATGACCTTCCAAGAGATAAAGGAAACTGCAAACAAAATCAAGAAAAACAGACAATACCCTAGAAGAATTCAGGAAAACAATACAAAGAGCAAAATAACAAAATAGGCACCATACAAAAACAGCAAGGTGAAATACAGAAAAGTAACACTAAAGTTTCAGAGATAACACATTGGAAGGACAAAGAGTAGAATTGAATCAATAGAAGACCAGATCAACAAATTAGAGGACAGCTCCCTTGACACCAATTTGTATAAGAAAAAATTAAAAAAAATTAAAAAAAAAAAAAAGAAGAAGAAGAAAGCCTAAGAATTATATGAAACACTGTCAAGAGGAAAAATTACATATGATTAACATTCCAGAAGAGTAGGAGGCAAAAACAAAACAAAACAAAAAAACATGTAAACCCACAGAGAGCACTGTTGAATACTTGCTAGCAGATAAGTACCCTAACATCATGAAAGATGAAAAGATATCTATCCAAGAAGCTCAATGAACCCATACAGCATAGACCCCCAAAAGAAAGTTATCAGGACATATCATAATCAAACTTTCCAAAACCAAAGATAAAGAAAGAATCCTGAAGCACTTTAGGGGAGGGAAAAAAAAGTTACCTACAAAGGGGAACCAATAAGACTAAGCTCCAATTTTTTGACACAAACTATGCAGGCAAAACAATGGGATGGCATATATAAAGCACTGAAAGAAAACAATTGACAACTAAGAAATGTATATCCAGCAAAACTGTCCCTCAAATATGATGGTGAAATTAGGAAATTCCCAGAAAACAGAAATTAAGAGAAAATTTTACAAACCATACCAACCTTACAAGAAATGCTAAAGGTAGTCCTTCAGACATAGAACCAAAAACAATATGACAACATCACCCAGAAACCAACCCAGGTAAGAATTTTCAAAAATAAAATAAACTTACAAGACTGAAAATAGTGAACCAGAGAGGTCAATCTGTAAACGATGAAAACTACAAAATAAAAAGAGGGAATAATGGTATAATTACAGGACTTCCAAATGGAGAGCAAGTCAAGACAGTATCAAGATAGAACAGACTGTTTTAAACTTAGGTAAGAATACAAGGTAACCACATATAAAATTAATAAACCTTCTAACCAAAATAAGAAGAAAATCATAAGGACTCAGTAAACTCAAAATCAACAGCAACAAAGACAATGAAAGAAAATCTGATAACAAAATAAACTCAGCATAGAAAAATATATAGAACAAAGAAATCAACACAACATTAAAAAAACACAAAAGAATGACAGCAGTAAATTCATACCTATCGATAATCACACTAAAATAAATAGATTAAATGCACCAATCAAGAGTAGCAGAAAGAATAAGAAAACAGGACCCATCAATATGCTGCCTACAAGAGAATCAGACACAAAGATAAAATATGCTAAAAATCAAAGGATGGAAAAAATAAACAAACGGCAACCAGAAAAGGACAGGAGTGGCAATATTAAATCCTGATAATATACACTTCCAGGTAAAACCCAGCACAAGGAAAAAGGAAGGGTATTATATACTGAGTAAAGGGTCAATCTCACAAGAGGACATAACCATAATAAATACCAATGCACCCAATGAAAGGGTCCCAAGATACATCAATAAAACATTAGCAGAATTGAAAAGAGAAGTAGCCAACTCCACAATAATAGTAGGAGACTTTAACATACTATTTCTGATGGACAGAACAAGTAAAAAGAAACTCATCGAAGATACAGAAGATCTCAACCACACAATCAACTAACTTGACCTCATAGATATATATGGAACAATCCACCTAACAAAAATGCAATACACATTCTTTTCCAGTGCACATGGATCATTCTCCAGAATAGACTATATGTTAGGCCAAAGGAAACTTTATTAAATTTAAAAACATCAAAATAATACAAACCATCTTCTCTGATTACAATGCTATCAAATTAGAAATCAATAATAGGAATATGAGATTAAAAAAAAAGATCAAATACATGGAAACTGAATAATACCCTCCTTACAAACTACTGGATAATAGAAGAAAATAAAGAGTGAAAAAAATTCCTAGAATGAAAATATACCAAAACCTTTGGGACACAGCAAAACAAGTGCTCAGAGGTCAATTTATGTCAATAAACACACACATCAAAAAAGAAAAAAGAACCAAAATCAACCTTAACCCAACAACTCCAAAAATTAGAAAAATAGCAGGGGTGGAGGGAAAGCTACACTATCCAGAAGAAAGGAAATAATAAAGAGTAGAGCAGAAATAAATGAAACAGAAAAACAATAGAAAGAATAAACAAGACAAGAAGTTGGCTCTTTGAAAGGATTAAAAAATTGACAAACTAATTTAACAAAGGAAGAGAAAGAGAAGATACAAATAACGTAAGAAATGAAACAGGTGACATCACAACAGAAACAACTGAAATAAAAAGGTTAGCAACAACATTATTAGGAACTATACAACAAATTTGAAAACCTAAAAGAAATGGACAAATTTCTAGAAACACACAGCCTATCTAACCTAACAGACTGAGGTAGACAATTTGAACAAATCCATAACAAAAGAAGAAATTAAACAGGTCATGAAAAAATAAAAATTCCAAATGAAAAAAAAACCCTAGCCCAGTTCACCTCATTGGAGAATGCAACCAAATATTCAAAGATCTGATACCAGTTCTACTCAAACTATTCCAGAACATAAAAAAAGGATGGAGCAAGCATAACCCTGACATCAATGTCAGGCAAAGACACTATTTAAAAAAATTTACCAGTATACCTTATGAACTTAGATGCAAACATCCTCAACAAAATCCTAGCCAATAGAATCCAACACCATATGAAAAATAATAATACATCACAACAAAGTGGAATTTATACTAGATTTGCAAGAATGGTTCAACATTAGAAAAAACATCAGAACAATCCACTAAATAAAGAAAAAAGTAACCACATGATCATCTCAACTGAGGCAGAAAAGGCATTTGATAAATTCCAACACACATTCCTGATAAAAACTCAGAAAAACAGGAATAGAAGGGAAATTGTTCAGCATACTCAAGAGCATATACACAAAACCAATGGCCAACATTATTCTCAATGGAAGGAGAGAAGCATTCCCTGTGGGAATGGGTACAAGATAAGGATGCCCTTTATCACCACTCCTTTCAATATTTTATTGGAAGTTCTAGCCAGGGCAATAAAGTGAGAAAGGGAAATAAAAAGCATCCAAATTGGTAATGAAGAAGTAAAACTATCTCTATTTGCAGATGATACGATCTTAAACATAGAAAATCCCAGAGACATAGCAAGAAAACTACAGGAAATAATTGAAAGATTCAGCAAAGTGTCAGCATAAAAGATCAACATACAAAAATTAGATTCTTCAACACCAACAAAGAGAACTGAAAAAGAAATATGGAAAACAATATCATTTACAATAATTACCAAAAAGATAAAATACTTAGAAATAAACTTAACCAGAGATACAAAAGATGTATACAAAGAAAACTACAAAACACTACTACCAGAAACCAAGAGAGCTACATAAATGGGAGTGCATAACATGCTTATGGATGCTGTTGTTATTAGATGCCACAGAGTCAGTTCTGACTCATAGCCATCCTACCTACAACAGAATGAAACACAACCCAGTCCTTTGCCATCCTCACAATCATTGCCATACTTGAACCCATCATCACAGCCACTATATCAATACATCTTATTGAGGGTCTTCCCATTTTTCCTTGACCCTCTACTTACCAAGCATGATATCCTTCTCCAGGGATTGGTCCCTTCTGACAACATGACCAAAGTACAAGAGACAAATCCTGGCCATTCTTGGTTCTAAGGAGAATTCCAGTTGTACTCCCTCCAAGACATATTTGTTTATTCTGCTAGCAGCCCATGGTATATTAAATATTCTTTGCCAGCACCAAAACTCAAATGCATCAATTCTTCTGCACTCCTCTTTAGTCATTGTCCGGCTCTCACATGCATATAAGGCTAATTACCATGGCTTGGATCAAGTACACCTTAGTCTTCAATGTGACATCTTTGCTCTTTAACATTTTAAAGAGATCTTTTGCCACAGATTTGCCCAACGCACTATGTCATTTGATTTCTTGACTGCTGCTATCATGATTGTTGATTGTGGACCCAAGTAAAATGAAATCTTTGACAACTTCAATCTTTTCTTCATTTACCATGATGTTGTTTATTGGTCCATTCATGAGGATTGTTTTCTTTATGTTGTGGTGCAATTCATGCTGAAGACTATAGTCCTTGATCTTCAGCAGTGAGTGCTTCAAGTCTTCTTCACTTTCAGCAAGCAAGGTTGTGTCATCTGCATATCATAGGCTGTTAATGAGGCTTCCACCAATCCTAATGTCATGTTCTTCTTCATCCAGATTCTTGGAGTTCAGCAGACAGATTGAATATGTATGGTGAAAGGCCACAACCTTGACATACACCTTTCCTGACTTTAAACCATAAAGTAACCCCTTGTTCTATTTGAACAACTGCCTCTTGGTCTATGTACAGTTTCCTCACTGTTAACTGTTCTGGAATTCCATTCTTTGCAATGTTATCCATAATTTGTTATGATCCACATGGTAAAATGCCTTTGCATAGTCAATAAAACACTGGTAAACATCTTTCTGGTATTCTTTGTTTTCAGCCAAGATCCATCTAACATCAGCAACGATATCCCTTGTTCCACATCCTCTTCTGAATTTAGTTTGAATTTCTGGAAGTTCCCTGTCAATATACTGCTGCAACTGTTTTTGAATTATCTTCAGTAAGGTTTTACTTGCATGTGATATTAATGATATTGTTCAAATTTTTCACAATCTGTTGGATCATCTTTCCCTGGAAGGGCACAAATATGGATCTCTTCCAGTTGGTTGGCCAGGTAGCTGTCTTCCAAATTTCTTGACATAAATGAGTTAGAACTTCCACCATTGCCTTTGTTGAAACATCTTAATGGGTATCTGTCAATTCCTGGAGCCTTGTTTCTCACCAATTCCTTCAGTGCAGCTTGGACTTCTTCTTTTAATACCATTGATTCTTCACCATATGCTACCTCCAGAAATAGTTGACCACCAACCATTCTCTTAGTACAGTGACTCTGTGTATTCCTTCCACCTGCTTTGATGCTTCCTGCATCATTCAATATTTTGCCATAAAATCCTTTGATATTGCAATTTGAGGCTTAGATTTTTCCTTCAGTTCTTTCAGCTTGAGAAATTCCAGGTGTGTTCTTCTCTTTTGGTTTTCTAATTCCAGGTCTTTGTACATTCCTTTGTAATACTTTATTCTGTCTTTTTTGAGCTGCCCTTTGAAATTTTCTTTTTAACTCTTTTGCTTCATAATTTCTTCCATTCACTTTAGCTACTCCCCATTCAAGAGCAAGGTTCAGTGCCTCTTACAAGAATCATTTTGGTCTTTTCTTTCATTACTATCTTTTTTTTTTTTTTTTAGGATTTGGGTGAAGATTTAGAGAGTAAATTCACTTTTCATACAGCAGTTCACATATACTTTGTCTCATGTCATTGACCAAAATTTACAATGCAGCAGCTCCCCTCCC
>NW_006921638.1:5391445-5393977 GCF_000298275.1 Orycteropus afer afer | reverse complement strand
CCTTCTTTTTTTTTTTTTTGCCTCCAAATGATTTTGAGTTTTGTACCACATTGTTCTCCCTCTTTATGCAGGATCTCCTACATCCCTTCCACATTACTATCTTTTTAACGATCTTTTGCTTTCTTCATGTATGATGTCTGTCATCCCACAACTCATCAGGTCTTTGGTCATTGGTGTTGAGTGCATCAACTCTGTACTTCAGATGGTCTCTAAATTCAGGTAGGATATACTCAACGTCTTATTTTGGCTCTCATGGACTTGTTTTAATTTTCTTCAACTTTAACTTAAACTTGCATCTGAGTAATTGATGGTCTGTTTCACAGTTGGGAGCTCTGGTAGCATAGTGCCTAAGGCATTTGACTGCTAACCAGAAGGCTGGCAGTTCAACCCACCAGTCATTCCTCAGAAGGAAGACTGCCTCGGACACTCAAGGAGGGTCTCTATGGTTTTTCACAGTTGGCCCCTGGCCTTGTTCTAACTGATGATAATGAGCTTCTCCATCATCTCTGTCCTCACATGTAATTGATTTGACTCCTGTATATTCCATCTGGTGAGGTCCTCATGTATCGTTGTCAATTATATTGTTCAAAAAAGGTATTTGCAATGACTAAGTTGTTATTCTTGCAAAATTCTATCATGTGATCTCTGGCATCATTTCTATCACCAAGGCCATTATTTTCCAACTACGCCTGTGTTTCCAACTTTCCTTTTCCAATCACCAGTGATTATCAGTGCATCTTGATTGCATGTTTGGTCAATTTCAGACTGCAGAAGTTGGTAAAAATCTTCAATTTCTATATCTTTGATTTTTGTGGTTGGTATGTAAATTTGAAAAATATTCATATTAATGTGTCTTCCTTGTAGGTGTATGGATATTGTCCTGTCACTGACAGCATTATACTTAAGGTAGATCTTGAAATGTTCTTTTTGATGATTAATGCAACACCATTCCTTTTCAATTTGTCATTCCTGGCCTACAGTAGACCATATGATTATCTGATTCAAAATGACCAACACTAGTTCACTTCAGCTCACTAATGCCTAGGATATCAATCTTTATGTGTTTTATTTTATTTTTCACAATTTCTAGTTTCCTAGATTCAAATTTCATATATTCCACATTCTGATTATCAATGAATGTTTGCAGCTGTTTCTTCCCTTTTTAAGATGTGCAATATCAGTAAATGCAAGTCCAAAGAGCTTCACTCCCTCCATGTCAGTAAGGTTGACTCTATTTTGAGGAGGCTGTTCTTCCTCATTCATATTTTGAGTGCATTCCAGCACTGTGTCAGAAAATGGGTCCCTGCTATTCATAAGATTTTCAGTGGCCAATATTTCAGAAGTGGACCTGGCCACATCCTTCTTTCTATACATGTTAGTATGGAAGTTCTGTTGAAACCTGTCCACTATGTGTAACCCTGCTGAATACCAGTGACATAGCTTCCAGCATCACAGCAATACACAAGCCATCACAATATGACAAAGTGACAGAAGAGTGGTAGATAGGAAGATTTAACATCATACTAATGTTAATACTACCCAAAGTGATCTATAGAGGTAACGTACTCTTAATCCAGATTCCATTTTTAAAGAGATTAAAAAGCCAGTCATCAGCATGTTATAGAAAGGAAAGAGATCCCAGATGAGCAAAACACTACTGAAGAAGAACAAAGTAGGTCGTCTCATAATTCCCAATCTCATATACCATGCTATATAGCCATGATGGTCAATATAGCGTGGTACTGGTAAATGGCAGACACATAACCAATGCCACAGAATTGAGAACACAAAAATAGGTCCATCCAGCTATGGATAGCTGATGTTTGACAAGGGCCAAAATCTATTAAATTGGGAAGAGGTTGTCTCTTCAGCTAATGGTGCTAGCAAAACTGGATATCTAATTCATAAAAATGAAACAAGATCCAATCTCATACCATATACAAAAACTAAATCAAGGATGGATCAAAGATCTCGATATAAAACTTAAAACTATAAAGATCATCAAAGAAAAAATAGGCGCAAATTTAGGGGCCCTAATTAATGGTATAAATAGACTATCAAACATAACCAAAAAATGCACAAACAGCAGAAGATAAACTAGATCACTGGAACCTTCTAAAATTAAATTCTTGTGTGCATAAAAAGACTTCTCCAAAAGAGTAAAAAGAAAACCTACAGATTGGGGAAAATATTTTGACAATGGCATATCTGACAAGGGACTAATCTCTAACATTTATAGAAATTTCAACACTTCAACAACAAAAAGACATACAATTCAATTAAAAATGGGCAGAGGTCATCAAATACTTTACCAAAAATATATTCAGGCATCCAACAAACACATGAAGAAATGCTTACAATTATTAGCCATTGTTGTTGTTGTTATGTGCCGTCGAGTCAAACCCAACTCATAGCGACCCCTCCTTGGGTTTCCGAGGCAGTATCACTATTGAAGTAGGATTGCCCAACCTTCCTTCCGAGGAGTGGCTGGTGGGTTTGAACCGCCAGCCGTCTGGTTAGCAGGCAAGTGTC
>NW_006921638.1:5381322-5390680 GCF_000298275.1 Orycteropus afer afer | reverse complement strand
ATAACATGGATGAACTTGGAGGACATTATGCTGAGTGAAATAAGTCAATCACAGAAGGACAAATATAGTATTAGTTTGTTGTTGTGGAGGGTCAAGGAAAGGTTTATTGTATGGAGGGAAACTTTCTTTGTTGGTTGCCAGGGGTGGAAGGGGAAGAGAGGAAACACTGGAAAAAAAATGCATTGACCCATGTCACTTTAGTTCTGTGTATTTCATTGTACATAAATTATATTTAAATAAAATGCATTAAAAAAAGAGAAAAGAATGGCTTAGCATTCATCATCACGAAGAATGTATCAAAATCTATCCTGAAGTACAATGCTGTCAGTGATAGGATAATATCCACACGCCTACAAGGAAGACCAGTTAATACTACTAAATTTACGCACCAACCACCAAAGTAAAAAAAATGAGGAAACTGAAAACTTTTACCAGTTTCTGCAGTCTGAAATTGACTGAACATACAATCATGATGTGTTATCACTGGTGACTGGAATGCAAAAGCTGGAAACAAAGAAGAATCACTGGTAGTTGGAAAATATGGCCTTGGTGATAGAAATAACACGAGAGATCACATGATAGAATTTTGCAAGACCAATTACTTATTCATTGCAAATATCTTTTTTCCAATAATGCAAATGGTGGCTATACATGTGGACTTCACCAGACAGAGAACACAGGAATCAGATTGACTACATCTGTGGCAAGAGGCGATGGAGAAGCTCAATATATTCAGCCAAAACAAGGCCAGGAGCTGATTGTGGAACAGACCATCAACTGCTTATATGCAGTGTGGTGGTTAAGTTTGTGTGTCAACTTGGCTAGACCTGGTTGAGTGGCTAGGCAGCTGGATGTAGTATTCCCCATGATGAGACTGGTAATCAACTCCATGATGAAATCTGTGAGCAGCTGAATAGCTGCCTTTGGGTATGCTTCCTGTATATAAGAAACAGCTTTGGGAATGGTCTCTAGCTTATGGCACACTTGAACCCTGCATGTACCTGTGTCATTGTTCAGCAGCCTGCCATACTCTGCTGACCTTGGGACTTTTAATGGACTTGAATTAATGGCCTGCTGTGTGGTTTGGTAACATCGGGACTGTGCCATTTTACTTGTTGACCTTGGGCTTGTCAGCCTCAGCAGCCAGTAGCTGCCTGAGTGAAGAGATGCCTCTAGCTTCAGTGGGCTGGGAGCAAGAGGCAGAACTGAAGCCTAAGGTTGAGGGGCTTTCACACAGCCCCTAGAGCTTGCCACGTTGAACTCAGACTTCTAGCCTCCTGAACTGTAGGGGAAAAAACTCCTGTTTGTTCAAGCATCCCATTTGTGGTATATTCTTGTCAGAGTGGCACTAGGTAACCAGAACATGCAGGTTCAAGTTGAAGCTGAAAATAATTAAAAGCAGTCCACAAGAGCCAAAATATGAACTTAATTATATCCCTCCTGAATTTAGAGGCTATCTAAAGAATAGATTCAATGCATTGAACACTAATGACTAAACACCAGATGAATTGTGGGATGGCATCAAGAACATTATCCATGAAGAAAGCAAGAGGTCATTAAAAAGACAGGAAAGGAAGAAAAGACCAAAATGGATGTCAGAAAAAACTTTGAAATTTGCCCTGGAATGGAGAGTAGCTAAAGCAAATGGAACACATGACAGGATAAAAGAGCTGAACAGAAGATTTCAAAGAGCAGCTTGAGAAGACAAAGTCAATTATTATAATGAACTGTGCAAAGACCTGGAATTAGAAAACCAAAAGGGAAGAAAATGCTCAGCACTTCTCCAGCTGAAAGAACTGAGGGAAAAATGTAAGTCTCTAGTTGCAGTATTGAAAGATTCTATGGGCAAAATATACTGCCTCGGAAACCCAAGGAGGGGTCGCTATGAGTCAGGGGTCGACTCGACGGCACATAACAACAACAACAACAACAACATGGGCAAAATATTAAATGATGCAGGAAATATCAAAAGAAGATGGAAGGAATACACAGAGTCACTGTACCAAAAAGAACTGGTCGATATTCATCCATTTCAGGAGGTGGCATATAATCAAGAACCAATGGTACTGAAGGAAGAAGTCAAAGCTGCACTGAAAGAATTGGTGAAAAACAAGTCTCCAGGAATTGATGGAATACCCACTGAGAATTTTCAACAAACAGATGCTGCACTGGAGGCACTCACTCAGCTATGCCAAGATATTTGGAAGACAGTACCTGGCCAGCTAACTAGAAGAGATCCATATTTGTACCCATTCCAAAGAAAGGTGATCCCACAAAATGTGGAAATTATCGACCAACATCATTGATATCACATGCAAGTAAAATCTTATTGAAGATAATTCAAAAATGGTTCCAGCAGTATATTGACAGAGATCTTTCAGAAATGCAAGCTGGATTCAGAAGAGGATGTGGAATGAGGGATATCATAGCTGATATCTGATGGATCTTGGATGAAAGGAAAGAATACCAGAAAGATGTTTACTTGTGTTTTATTGACTATGCAAAAGCATTTGATTGTGTGGATCATAACAAATTATGGATAACATTGAGAAGAACAGGGATTCCAGAACACTTAATTTTACTCATGGGGAATGTGTACATAGACCAGGAGGCTGTCATTCAAACAGAACAAGGCAATACTGCATGGTTTAAAATCAGGAAAAGAGTGCATCAGAGTTGTATCTTTTCACTGTACTTACTCAATCTGTATGCTAAGCAAATAATCTGAGAAGCTGGACTATATGAAGAAAAATGTGGCATCAGGATTGGAGGAAGGCTCATTAACAACCTGTGTTATGCAGATGACACAACTTTGCTTGCTGAAAGTGAGGATGACTTGAAGCACTTACTGATGAAGATTGAAGACTAAAGTCTGCAATATGGATTACACCTCTATATAAAGAAAACAAAAATCCTCACAACTGGTCCAGTAAACAGCTTCATGATGGATGGAGAAAAGACTGAAGTTGTCAAGGACTTCATATTACTTGATTCTACAATCAACACCAATGGAAGTAGCAGTCAAGACTTCAGACGATGTATTATTGCATTGGGCAAATCTGCTACAAAAGACCTCTTTCAAGTACTGAAGAGGAAAGATGTCTTCTTGAAGACTAAGGTGTGCCTAACCATAGTATTAAAAAGTATGCCTAACCATAGTATTAAAAAGCGATAGTATTTTCAATCACCTCATATGCACGTGAGAACTTGACAATGAATACAGAAGACCAAAAAAGAGTTGATGCCTTTGAGTTGTGGTGCTGGTGAAGAATACTGAAAGTACAATGGTTTGCCAAAACAACTAACAAATCTGCCTTGAAGAAATACAGCCAGAATGCTCCTTAGAAGCAAGAATGGCCATACTTCATCTCACCTACTCTGGTCATGTTGTCAGAAGGGACCGTTCTCTGGAGAAGAATATCATGCTTGGTAAAGTGGAGCGTCAATGAAAGAGGAGAAGGCCCTCAACAAGGTGGACTGACACAGTGGTTGCAATGATGGGCTCAAGTACAGCAGGGATCATGACACTGGCACAGGACCAGGCAGTGTTCTGTTGTATATAAGGTTGCTATGAGTCGGAGATGACTCGACGGCACCTAACAACAAGTGGATACATAGGAAGACAGGCAAGCTGAATAGGTATGGATAGGTGAATAGAACTACACTCATGACCATATATAGGTTGGGCAAAGGATATTTCTATATACTTATTTGTATGTGCTGTAAATATATCCATGTATATCGTAGCGCAAACAGAGGGCAAAACTGTGAAAATTTCTTGGCCATAAACAAACACCTTGAAGTAATGAGTCACTGGGCTTGGAGCCTTAGGACAACAGTCTCAGGAATAGCTAAGCCTATTGGCATATGATAGTTCACAAAGACATTGTTCTACATCCTGCTGTGGTGAATAGTGACTAGGGTCTTAAAAGCTGGTGAGCAGCCATCTAAGGTGCAACTATTGGTCTCTCTCTGTCCGAAGCAAAGAAGTGTAAGAAAAATCAAAGACACATGGAAATGATTAGTTCAAAAGACTAAGGGATCACACTAACTTCAGCCCCCATGACCCTGAGACTAGAACTAGATGATGACAGCTACCACTGCTGACTGTTCTAAAAGGGATCACATTAGAAGGCCCTGGATACAGTGCGAGAAAAATGTAGAACAAAACTCAAAATCATAAAAAAAGACCAGGCTTATTGGTCTGATAGAGACTGGTGGAACCTCTGCGACCGTGGCCCCAACTCACCCTTCAAGCCTGGATCAGAACTCATCCCCATGACTCAGCTTACATCCTATAATGTGAACAATGACACTGGGGAAGTATGAGATCAAACCATATAAGATCATAAGGGCAGCATTTGCCCAGATTTAAAGCTTAGAAGGCAGGAAAGGCTAGGAAAGAAGGAGGAATGAAACAGGAAACAGGGAGGAAGTGGGAAGAATGCTGTTGCATTGTGGAGATTGCAATCAATGTCACGAAACAAAATGTGTATGAACTGTTGAATGGCAAACCAACTAGCTGTGTAAACTTTCACTCTAATCACAATTAAAAGGTTTAAAAAAAAAAAAAAAAAAAAACAGAAGCAGCAAAGGGAAATGAAACTCTATTTACAATTTGTGTTGTACTATTACATATTGAGTAATATGCATACTTTGTATAATTGCTGCATTAGAATTATATTTTTTCTTAGAAGCTGATTTAGCAGGGAATTTGCTCCTTATTTTTGTTTTGCTTTCATCTACCTGTCAAATAAAAATACTTTATAGTTACCAGGGTATAGCAGTTCTTAAGAAATTACTTGGTGACTGAATTAGACTGGCATTCTTGTCCTGGCTATGGAAAAAACTTTCAGGATTAGTTGAAGTGTCATTCATGTCATTGCCACTGCAACAAAAAAGTTTCCTTTTCAGAGTTGGGTATTTTATTTCAACCAAATTTTTGTCTTTGCAAAATAAGAAATAAATGAGTGCAATTCTAGAAAATGAGCCTTAGGTTTAAAAAAACAACAAACAAAAACAGGCTAAAGACTGTCTCATAGGGAAACCCTAAAAAAATGGGTTAAACTAATATTGTTGAGGATATTCTGAGTAATTTTTTTTCCCAATTTTTATTGTGATCTGAGTGAAAGTTTACAGAACAAATTCATTTTCCATACAGCAGTTCATATACATTTTATTTCATGACATCAACTGCAATCTGAGTAACTCTTAAGAAATGATTTATTTAAAGAATAATTCATGTGAATAATAATAATACAGTGCGAAATCTCTGCAAAATACACAAAAGAACAATTCAGAAAATTAAATAAGGAAGTAATTTTAAATGCTATAGAGAAATTATTTGTGCTAAACTATTATAACTTATGGGAAATTCCTGTATTTAGAACTAGTTTTAAGTTATCTATGTGGGGAAAGGGGAGACTTCATGCTTAAATATTATTTGTGCAGATTCTTTATTATTTTTCATCCCAGAAGGAGAACTCTGTTGTGGTTCTAGTCACAGACAGATTTGGATCTTGAAAAATTACTACATGACTTAGTGCTGTCTACCATAAATATGTAAGGCCACAAAATTTTTCTCTATTTCTTTTGCCACCTACTTTTATTCCATTGGTATTTGATGATAGGCACCCTTTGCATAATCTTTACTGTTCACAAAGGAATTCTTTTATAATTATATTACAAAATAAGTAGTTTCCAATATGTTGGGACTCTGCTTTCCTCCTGGTTTTTATATGATAAAGTTTACTAGATGCTGGCTGTGGAGAAACATGATCATCCTGGCCACTATGAATCATTCTGGAAGCATCCATCTCTGTTTCCCGTTGCTCAGATCATTAGAGAGCAAATTCAGTTCAGTTTAATAAACATGAAGCGCCCTTCTTGATCTCAAGAAGCTTACTGTGATAGAGGGAAGACAAGCATATAAAAAAAGAATTGGGGTATGATAAGTACAATGGTATATTACAACATTTTAAAGAGAAGGTGATTAACTTTGATGTTCAGATGAGCTTTGAGAAGGCCTTGTAGAGGAGGTAATGTTTGAGCTAGGTTTTGAAGGATGATAGAGTTCAACAGAAATCAGTATGAAAGGATGGTCCTGGAGAAAGGAGGGCTCATACAGAGGCCCCATCAATAGTTCATTATAACATGTTAGTCAACTGTAAAACAATGTGGTAGGAGAAGTGGGTATGAGCTAGACCATTGAGAAAAATTGATTTGATAAGGAGGTGGACCATGACAAGCCAGGAGTGTCATGATCTTTCTGAAATACAAATCTGATCATTTTATGACCACATGGAGGGTGACAAGGGAAGAACTCAGAGGCAGTTAAACCCAAAAGACCAAACTCATTACCATAGAGGCAGTTGTTTTTAGGTGCCAGAGCAGTCAGTTCCGACCCATAACAACCCAATGTACAACAGAACAAAACACTGCCCAGTCCTGCGTCATCCTCATAACCCTTGCCACGCTTGAGCCCATCATCACAGCCACTCTATCAATCTATTTCATTGAGAATCAACATCTTTTTGGCTGATCCTCTACTTTAGCTAGCATGGTATTGTTCTCCATGGATTAGTCCCTTCTGACAACATGACCAAAGTATGAGAGACAAAGTCTGGCCATTCTCTGTTCTAAGGAGCATTCCAGCTATACTTCCTCCAAGACAGATTTGTTCATTCTTCTAGCAGTCCGTGGTACATTCAATATTCTTCACCAACACCACAATTCAACAGCATTAATTCTTCTGTGGTCTTTATTCATTATCCAACTCTCACATGCATATGAAACTATTGACAATATAATGGCTTGGGTTAGGTGTACCTCAGTTTTCAAAGTAACTTCTTTGTTCTCTGACACTTTAAGAGACCTTTTGTAGTCGATTTGCCCAGTGCAATACATCATTTGATTTCTTGACTGCTGCTCCCTGAGCCTTGATTGTGAATCCAAGTAACATAAAATCCTTGGTAACTTCAATCTTTTCTCCATTTGTCATTATGTTTCTTATTGGTACAGTTGTGAGGATTTTTGTTTTTTAATGTTGAGATATAATCCATTCTGAAGGTTGTAGTATCTGATCTTCATTAGCAAGTGCTTCAAGTCATCTTCATTTTCAGCAAGCAAGGTTGTGTCCTCTGCATATTGCAGGCTGAAAATGAGTCTTTCTCCAATTCTCATGCTGTGTTCTTCATATAGTCCAGCATCTCGGATGATTTGCTCAGCATACAAATTGAATAAATAGGATGAAAGATACAACCCTGAAACACACCTTTCCTGATTTTAAACCATGCAATTGAGGCAATTAGGAAGACCAAATTAAGGCAACAGCAAGTATATTTGAGGTAGATGTATTTGAGAAGTATGTAGGAACATTGACAGGACTTGATGATTAATTTCTTAATTAAAAGAAAGGGAACATTTCAAAAATGTTCATTATATTTTTAATATTGTTTACATTTAAGATAATTTAAACATCAAATTAGCTCAGAAAAGAAGACTTAACAGGACATTTGTAAAAGCTTGTAGAAAGAATATTAAATACATTTTTAATGAAGGTAGTACTTAGAATGGACAAAATCATTGGCTAAAAAGACATAGGCTTAGTATTTGCAATTTATATTTATAAGCTTAAATTGCAGCAATTTTTATATAACATTTTAATAAATGAATAAATTTTTTAATTACCATAGCTATGGAATCTTTGAAATTGAATATTCTGTAGTTTTAAAAATTCTATTTTCTACACTCTTACTTTTCACATAATACAGATACCTCTTGACCACGGTTGAATGGTTGGATCAAAGATTTTAGAAATGACCCAATTTAGCATTATCCTTATCACATAATTTGCTCATTAGATAACACCTGGCCAACCCTTTGCTGTTGACAAACCCAAAACCAAACACACTGCCACTGAGTTGAATCCAACTCATAGCGACCCCTCCTTGGGTTTCCAAGGAGGTTGCTGTTGACAGAAAACAGAATATTCAGTTCATCTGAAAGATTTCTTTCCATTAAAGAAATTCTAAATCCTTATTAATAAATAAAAGCTATTTATAAATATACTGTCTCAAATTTGTTTCACAAGTATTATCCAGAATCAAAATCGACTCTTTTTGTCATTGGTTTTTAATACTACTTTTTTGGTAAATAAATTCACTTTTCTGAAGGGCTTTACAATGATCCTTTATTGAGTGTCTATTTGTAATACTATTCTGGTCATCCTGAGAAATAAACTTCTCAAGGGCACTTTTATAACCCAATTGGAGAGACAAAATTGACCTATGTGCTAATAAGTATTCAGTGATAAGCAACTGAATAAGCGTTGAGGGAATGCAGAGAAAAAGAAGGATAAAAAAGAAAAGATTTCCTAGAAGTAAATTTTAAACAGCATTTAGAAAGAAAATAAACCTGGGGAAAAAAAGGCATTTTCCCATCAAATACAGAATTTTTACAATGAAGTTGCAACAGATTATTTTATCACTGAAAATAAAGCCTTAATATCAAGAACAAAAGAAAAGGAGATTTTTATCATCACTTCGATTAAATCATTTGGAGAGATACTAGGGCCAAAGTAGAGACCTTACTTTGGGAGTTCTATTTTCCACTTGGGTGATTTTCATGGAGCCCTGAATTTCCACAGATGTTTGTGATATTTTTGTATGTGTATCATGGAACCCTTTGGAAGTCTGGCAAACCTACAAACCTCAGAAGAATGTTTTAAAATTAACATATTAAGAAAAGTATATATAGACTAATCAAAATGTGTTTTAGCATAATATGTATTTTTTTTAACACATTGTATAACATAAAAATATCTGATGGGGTCTAATAACTATCATAATATAAAGTAGTGATGAATGTAAATGATACTTTGAGATATATACAGCAACCAAACATAACATGATTATGTCTAATTTCTGTTTTTGACAAAGCCATAGATAGGTACTGCTAATGCTACTGTAGGAGCTCTGGTAGTCTATCTAGTGCCTAAGGCATTTGACTGATAACCAGAAGGCTGGCGGTTCAAACCCACCAGTCACCCCTCGGAAGGAAGGTTGGGCAATCTACTTCCGTAGTGATACTGCCTCAGAAACCCAAAGAGGGCTCGCTATGATTCGGGTCTTACTCCACGGCACATAACACCACCAACAACAATGCTACTGTGGTTTGTTTTCTATACTGATAATTGAAGGAACTGCTAAATTTCGGTTAGTGGTTAGTTAAAATACGAAATTTTTCACAGATCCCCTAAATTCTTTCACCCCTCACATCAATTTCAATCAAAGAAACTCAGCTTTCATTTTATATATTAAAATTCCATATAAGATTCCATTTGGGTTAAAATATATAT
>NW_006921638.1:5373804-5381222 GCF_000298275.1 Orycteropus afer afer | reverse complement strand
TAACAAAGTACAACAAACTAGATGGCTTAAACCAATAGAAATTTATTCCTTCACAGTTCCAAAGGCTAAAAGTCTGAAATCAAGGTGTCAGGAGAACCATGCTTCCTCTGAAGGCTTTTGAGGAGAATCCTTTCTTGCCTCTTCATAGCTTCTGGTGATTGGTGGCAATCCTTGGCATTCCTTGGCTTATAGCTGGATCACTCCAATTTCTGCCTCCATCTTCACATAGACATCTTCCTTCTGTGTGTGTCTCTATGTCTAAATCTCCCTCTCCTTATCAGAACACTTGTCATTGGATTTAAGGCCCACCCTAATCCAGTATGACCTCATCCTAACCTGATTACATCTACAAAGATCCTACTTCTGAATAAGATCACATTCACAGGTTCTAGGTAGAAATGAATTTTGGGGGGACACTATTCAACCCACTACCCCACTGTAAATGAAAAAATCCTTTTTTCTTGATTTTTAAATTTAAACTGACTTTTTTGGTAAGTATTCTAAGCACATTAGTGTACTATCAATTTTATAATCCTGGAAATAAGGTTTGGAAGTCAACCATGTATAATGGAAACAATGGAGTGTCAGTAAGATTGCCTGGCAGAAGTTATTCAATGTAGAATGAGAAGAGAAAAGTGCAAAAGAATGGGCAGAGGAAGAGAAGCCTGCAGAAGAGACTGAGAAAAGATTGTCAGAAGTAGGAGGAGAACCAACAGTGTGATATTACAGAAGAAAAGGCTGTCAAATGCTGCAGAGATGTCACTATAAGGACAGAAAAGAATCCACTGAAATTGACCCTAAGGAGGTTAGTGATCTTTCCTTTGGCATTTTCAGCAGAACTGGGAGGGCAGATGCCAGAAAGAAGAGCTTGAAGACTGAACAAGAGATGAAGTGCAGACAGTGAGTGTGGTATAGACCAGAGCTTTTTCAAACATCTGCGGTGAAGCATCAGTTTCTTAATTTCCAGTCTGTCACGGGATGATAACATGATCCTACAGTGCATGACTAGTATACAGCTCATGCCAGGTGTGACGTGCCCCAGGAGTTGGACAAAAACCAAACGGGTTTATATTCTTCGACAAGACAAGTTCACTGATTATGGGCTTAGATGTCATGGCCATGTCAAATTGCTAAGAAAATTCCTACATGCTTATTCTCAATTCCATATAATAGCAGTGACATAGACAATTGTTTAAAGAAGTTTATTGGTCATGGAAGAGAGAGAGTGGTCAAAACTTCAGGGATCTTGCAGGGTTGAGTCAAAGTTTCTACCAATATGATTTCTTTCTTTTTAGCTTTTTATTATGATTTGGGTGGAATTTTACAAAGCAGATTTGTTTTACATTCAACAGTTTATATACATTTTGTTTCATGACACTGATTACAGTCCCACAATGTAACAGTTGTCCTCTCACCTCCTCCCTGTGGTTAGGTTACCTCTTCCCTGTGTCCTTACCTAGGTGATCCTGCCTGCCTCGCTTTCTCCCTGTGCAAATTGTGCCTTTCTGTTCTCCCATGTTGACTGTTCTAAGGAGTGCATCTCACTGGTGTAACTGTTTAGCTGTAGGCCTGTCTACGGTTTCACTGAGAATTAAAGCACAGGAGTAAGTCCAATTTCAGGCCTGAAGGGTGACTAGGGGCCATAGTCTCAGGGGTTTCACCAGTCTCTCTGTATACGACCAGTAATCCTGGTCTTTTTCATGTTTTTGAATTTTCTCCACATTTTTTCTCCCACTATATCCAGGATCTCCAATTTTGATCTCTTTCTGATTGGTTGGCATTGGAAATGGGGCACCATCTAGTTTTTCTGGTCTCAGGGTCAAATAGGCTGAGGACTAATTGTCTCCATACATCTTTAATTTTCTTCACTCTTCTTTGCTACAATCAAGGGGAGACCAATAGTTACATCTTAGACAGCTGCATGTAAGCTTTTAAGACCTCAGTTGCTACTCATCAAAATAAGATGTAGAACAATGTTTTTGTGTACTATGTTGTGCCTATTGAACTTGACGTCCCCCTTGACCATGGTCCCAAGCTCACAGGCCCAAGCCCACAAGCCCAGCAATTCACTCCCTCAAGGTGCATGGTTGTAGTTAAGAAGCTATTCTAACTTTGTTCCCTGTTAACTCTATAATATATATGGACAATTTTATACCACATACAAATACTTACATAGGAATATCATCTGCCAAACCTATGTACAGTCATGAGTGTATTTCCATTCACCTACTCATACCTGATATTCTTGCCTGTCTACCTATGTACCCTCGTACATTAGTATTGGTTGTTGCTGATAATGCGGTATTGTGTACGTAATAGTATTTACCTTTTGTTGTCTCTACCTCTTGTGCACCTCTCTGTGTTTTCCTTTAGCAACCCCTCCTTGGGTTTCTGAGGCAGTATCTCTACGGAAGTAGATTGCCCAATCTTCCTTCCAAGAAATGGATAATGGGTTTGAACCACCAACCTTCTGGTTAGCAGTCAAATGCCTTAGGCACTGTGCCACCAGAACTCCTGTTTTTTTATGTACCCATACTTGATATTCTTGCCTGTCTACTTATGTACCCACTCGTACATTAGCATTAGTCGTTGCTGATAATGCATTACTGTGTATGTAATAGTATTTACCTTTTGTCATCTGTACCTCTTGTGCACTTTTCTGTGTCTTCCTTTTCCTTAGTGATACTGTGCTAGTTATACACTTCAGTTACATTGCCTTTCCCTTCACCCAAATCAACACATGACTCTTAACTAATCAGCAATCTTCCCTTTCCTCCCTGGTAACCAACAAAGAAAATTGCCTTCCCTATAAAAACCTTTCCTTGACTTTTATAATAACAGACTCATACAATATTTGTCCTTCTGTGATTGACTTACTTCACTCAGAATAATGTTCTCCAAGTTCACCTCCATAATGAGGTGCAAGTGTAGTGGATGACTTAATGTAGCCCTTCCTAGCCATAGTCCTCCATTTTGTAAGGTAAAGTAAATCCTAGTCTCCATGCCTGTTTCGGATGGGATGTATCTGGAGTCCCACCTTGCTGGAGGGTGTGACTCAAGTCACCACCCTTAGTTTCCTTGAAGGTATATATGTAAATGTTCTGGGAAATTTCACTCTGTTGCTCTAGTCCTGTGTTTGGTTTGCCATCATCTCACCCCCGGACTTGAGACAATAGTTGGTCATCTGACCCGCCGATTTGGGTTTTACAGCCCTTGCAACCACATGAGTGAGAAGAATCCTCCAGACCTATCCACAGACTTGAGACTTGCCAGCCTCCTAGCCTCCACCACCACATGAGCCACTTCCTTGTCAGTTTGTGAGTTCTGTGAGATGTTATAGCAAAACACGGAACCCTAACACAGGAGGGAGAGTACTGAGAGGAGGAGGAGTTGATGTTAGAGATGATAGAGTGGTACAGCAGTTTGGAAAAGTTGGACATTGGGACATCTTTAACCTCTACCTCATGGGGACCAGCCTTGTACTGATCCTTCTAAAAGAAATTTGAGCATAAAGTGATTCACAAATTCTTCATTATTCTTCACTGTTGCATGGTATTCAATTGTGTGTGTGTACCATACTTTTGTTATCCATTCATCTGTTGCTGTTGTTTCCAACTCTTTGCTATTGTCAATAGTGCTACAATGAACATGGGTATGCATATATCTATTTATGTCCTGGATCTCACCTTCTTTTAGAAGGATCAGTACAAAGCTGGTCCCCATGAGGTAGAGGTTAGGATATATTCCTAGTAGTGGGATTGCTGGATCAAATGGTGTTTCTAACTTTTTAAGGAGATACCATACTGTTTTTCACAGTGGTTGTACCATTTTAGAGTCCTGCCAGCAGTGTATGAGAGTTCCAATCTCTCCACATCGTCACCAGCATTTGTTGTCTCCTGTCTTGTTGAACTTTGTTATTGTTGCTCAGGTGAGATGATATCTCATTGTTGTTTTTATTTGCATCTCTGCAATGGTTAATGATTGTGTCTCTTCAGGTGTTTGTTGATTGTCTGAATATCTTCTTTGGTGAAGTGTCTGTTCATGTCCTTTGCCAATTTTTTAATTGGATTTTTTGTGTTTTTGATGTGGTGTTAACATTTTCTATAAATTTTAGTGATAATTCCTTGTTGGATATATCATTGCCAAATATTTTTTCCCAATCTGTAGGTTCTCTTTTTATTCTTTTGGATAAGTCTTTTATTGTGAATAAGAATTCAATTTTTAGAAGGTCCCAGTCATCTAGTTTGACCGCTAACCAGAAGGTTGGAGGTTCAAACTCACCAGCCACTCATCAGAAGGAAGATTGGGCAATCTACTTCCGTAGTGATACTGCCTTGGAAACCCAAGGAGGAGTCACTATGAGTTGGGTCCGACTTGACGGCAAATAACAACAACAACAACAAGTCATCTAGTTTCTTTTCTGCTGTTTGTGCATTTTGGGTTATGTTGATAGTCTATTTATACCATAATTTAGGGCCCTTAAATTTGCCCCTATTTTATCTTTGATGAACATTATTGTTTTGGGCCAATTTGATTTCTTGCAACTCTCTCCTCAGTCTCCTAAAGTTAAGCATACAATTCAGTGACATTGATTATATTCACCATGTGTACGATAATTGTCACTATCTATTTCTAAAAGGTTTTCATCACTTCAAACATAAACTCAGTACCCTTTAAGCAATAAATCCCACTCTCCTCAGTTACTGATAATCTTTTGTCTCTATGCATGTACCTATTCTAGATATTTCATAAATGTGATCACATAAAATTTGTCCTTTTGTATCTAACTTATTTCACTCAGAATAATGATTTCAAGGTTCATCCATGTTGTAGCATGTATCAGAACTTCATATCTCTTTATGGCTGAATTGTATGTATATATCACATTTTGTTTATGCATTTTTTTCATTTTGACAGACACTTGGGTTGTTTTTACCTTTTGGATATTGTGAATAGTGCTGGAGTGAACATCAGCGTGAGTATGTCTGTTTGCATTGATGTTTTCAAATTTCTTGGTTATATACCTAAGAGTAGAATTGCTAGGTCATATGGTAATTCAAGGAGCCCTGGTGGTGCAATAGTTAAAAGCTTAACTGCTAACTATAAAGTTGGTGCTTCTCACCCACCAGCCACTCTGCAGGAGAAAAGACTTGATGATCTACTCCTGTAAAGATTACAGCCTAGGATGGACAATTAGTCCAAGGGACTATAACCCTCAGCCTATATGCCTATGAGACCAGAAGAATTAGATGGTGCCTGGCTACCACTGCCAACCACTCTGAAAGGGATCAGTGCAGGAGATCCTGGACAGAGTGGGAGAATAAGGTGGAACAAAAATCAAAATCATTTAAAAAAAAAAAAGACCAGGTTTACTGGTCTGATAGAGCCTGGTGAAACCCCTGAGACTATGGTCCCTAGTTATCTTTCAGGTCTGGAACTGAACTCACTCCTATGGCTTCCAGCCAAACAATAGATAGGCATATGGGTGAACATTTACATCAGGTAGATACACTCCTTCCAGCGATCAGTCCTGGAGGAACAAAAGAGTAGTGTTTGCACAGGGAGATAGCTCGGTGAGTGTTGGGGAGCAAGAATGCATACAAAGGAAGGACACAGGGAAGAGGTGACTACAGGGAGGAAGTGGGAAGAGAGCTGTTACATTGTGGGTAATTGCAGTCAATGTCGTGGAAAAAAAATGTATATAAACTGCTGTATGGAAATGAATTTGTGTTGTAAACTTTCACTCAAATCACAATAAAATTTTTTTGAAAAAAGATTGCAGTCTAGGAAACCCTTTGGGGTCATTTTACTCTGTCACATGGGCTCACTATAAGTCAGAATTGACTCCATGGCACACTACAACAACATGGTAATTCTACTGTTCTTGTATTGTGAAAATTTTCAAACAACAGTCAAAAACCAAGTACAGTTAGAGTACTAGTATATATCCTCCATCTAGATTGGATAATTGTTACCATTTTGCCAGATTTACTTTCTCTAATTTCATTTGTTAGAGTCAGTCCTCTTAATTACTATTGTATGTTGATACCCAATTACATGGGTGAACATAGACAAAATAGTATAATGCCTACCCATTAATAGCTATTCAATACATGTAAATTCCCTCTTTTCCCCATACTTAGAAATGTTATGTAGAATATGGGGCTATAAGCTCTACATCATGATAAGAGGTGTGAGATCTAAATAAAGATTTGTGGACCTCACTTCCTTGACCATAGTCCTTTGGAACAAAATAGGTGGCCATTCAAACTGTGGTGATCCAGCTGTACAACTTCTGGTTTATTTTATTAGGGTGACAAATATGAAGAACAAAATGGATTTTATTAATAGTCAAATTATCAGAAAAGAAAACAGATAAAATCCAAATAATCATAACTTTATTATTATTTTTTTAATAGTAGCAAGGACTTCAACTGATATAACATGCAAGCAAGCCTTTTCTAAAGCAAAATAAGAAATCCTATATATGAATGCAGGCTTTTTCAATATACTTAAACTTTGTATGTGGAGAGAGGACTTGACAATATGAGTGGACATGAAGAATGAGCTATAAAAGAAAACTGAACAAAGTGGAAGTTTTACCAAAAATGTCAACAGAAAGGCATTTCCTAAACAGAGATCTACAATGAGCGAAAAGTAGGATGGCACGTGATTCTAGCTATTACTGATTCATTTAGAAGAATCAATCCTCATATTGGATCTTTGGGAGTTCTAGAATAATTTTCACCCCAGTGAAATTCACATGTTTCCCAAGAAGCAATTGGACTTAATGGGATATTTATAAATTCCAGAACTGCCAACTGTGATTTTCAGACATCAATCCTTATTCATAGATGATCTTGCAACAGAGGTTTCCACCCCTTTGCTCAGATAAATCCAGGGAGACTATTACTACTCTTGGTCTTGCAGACCTCCAGGTCTGCTGCATAACCCACTGGGGGCCAGGCCAGAGATTTTAAGCCCTGGCTATGCATCAGAGGGAGCCTAGAGCTTTTTAAAAAATGTTGACTTTAGATCTCTTATGTTTGGGTCCAGTCACCAGTGTTTTTAAAACCTTAATCACTATATAGTATATGAATGTTGTGCAGATGTAAAGCCAGAGTTGAGAACAACCATATTTATCCAGTATAGTTTTGTTTTCTGCTTTTCACTTAATATTATATGCAAACGTATGTATTGTATTTAGACAAAAAGAAACATATGCAGAGAAAAAGGTTAAAAGACTATGTTGCTGATAATTTCCTTTTGTAGACAGGATTTCAAGAGAATTTTATTTTCTTCTTCAAACTTTCTGTATTAACCTTCTCTAAGGCTCTGGAAGAGATCCATATTTGTGCCCATTCCAAAGAAAGGTGATCCCACAGAATGTAGAAATTATAGAACAATATCATTAATAT
>NW_006921638.1:5325088-5372674 GCF_000298275.1 Orycteropus afer afer | reverse complement strand
CTATGAGTCGGAAACGACTCGACGGCACTTAACAACAACAACAACAACAAAGGCTCATAGTAATATCTACACATGAGGTTGCTGAAGAAACAAATGATATAATGCACATAAATCACTTAGTACATGTCTAGCATATCAATAAATAGTATTTGTTATAGATTTTGATCTGATGAAAATATTACTTAGAAAATTTTTTTTCAACTTTTACTTTTTATTTCAACTTGTGTTGGTTTTGTTCAATAGGTTTTTTGTTTGTTTTTAATTATGATCTGGATAAAAGTTTACAAAGCAAATTCATTTTCCATACAACAGCTTTACACATTTGTTTCATGACACTGATTGCAATCCCCATAATGTAACAACTCTCTTCCCACTTCCTCTCTCTGGCTACCTTTTCCCTGTGTCCTTCTGGCCTATGCATTCCTGCCCTCTGAGTGATCTCCTTGTGCAAATATTGCCCTTCTGATCTCCCATAGTTGATTGTTCTAAGGAGTGTACTTACTTGCTGTAATTGTTCACTTCATATGCCTGTCTATTGTTTGGCTGGAAGCCACAGGAGTGAGTTCAATTTCAGGCCCAAAGGATGAATAGGGGCCATAGTCTTGGGGGTTTCACCAGTCTCTGATCAGACCAATAAGCCTGATATTTGTTATGATTTTGAGTTTACTCCGCATTTTCCTCCCACTGTATCCAGGATCTCCAAGTTTGATCCCCTTCAGAATGATTGGCACTGGTAGCCAGGCACCATCTAGTTCTTCTGGTCTCAGGGTCATGTAGGCTGAGGTTCACATGCTCCACTAATCCCTTGCACTAATTTTTTCCACTAATTTTTTCCTTTGATTTTCTTCATTATTCTTTGCTTTGGACAAGGAGAGACCAATTGTTGCATCTTCTTAGATGGCCGCTTGCAAGGTTTTAAGACCTCAGTCACTACTCACCAAAGTAGGATGTAGAACAATGATTTTGTGTAGTATGTTTTGCCAATTGAGCATGATGTTCCCCACAACCATGGTTCCAAGCCCACAGGCCCAGTGACGTTCTCCTTTAGGGTGTCTGGCTGTGGCTAAGAAGTTATTATAATGTTGCCTCCTGTTAGCTCTATTATGTATATGAACATTCTTATAGCACTTACAAATACATATATAGAAATATCATCTGCCAAATTATTTATGGTCATGGATATATTCCCTTTTGCCTATGATCATTTTGCCCATCTACCAATTTATCCACCCATAGATTAATGTTTGTTAGTGCTGATAATGCAGTACTGTGTATGTAAAAGTATTTTTCTTTGTTGTGGAAAGACCTGATCTGAATCCCAGCTCCAGCACTTACCAGCTTTATGACTTTGGCTTAAAAGTTAACCACTCCCGAGCAGTGGTTTCTCATACATCATTGTTGTTAGGTGCCATTGAGTTGGTTCTGATTCATAGTGACCCAATGTACAACAGAACAAAACATTGCCCAGTACTAAACTATTCTCACAATTGTTGCTGTGCTCGAGCCCATCCTTGCAGCCACTGTGTCAATCCCTCTCATTGAAGATCTTCCCCTTTGTCACTGACCCTCTACTTTAACCAGCATGATATACTTCTCCAGGGACTGGTTCCTTCTGACAACATGATCAAAGTAGGAGAGACAAGTCTGGCCATTCTTGCTTCTAAAGAACACTCTCATCCACAATGGGGATAATTCCTACTGCACCGGGAGGCTATGCAGATAAGATAAGATGATGTACGTGAAAGCCTAGAACACAGCCTGGCAGCTGGCAGGATCAGTATGTTGTTTCCCTCCTCCCAGGATGGCCTACCTCCAGAGACAGAACCAAGCAAACCAGGCCGGTATCTGAGCACGATTACTTCAGTGAGAGCTGCCAGCCCATTTCCTTCATGGGGTTTATGTCCAGGGACTAGGGACCTGTGCCAAATGGTGGAGGTGTTCAGAGAGGGACTGACGCATTACCTGCTTTCAGGAAGCAATATTACTAACCAGTCCTTCATCCATTAGAACAATTCAAACTGTTAATGGAGGTTTTAAATAGATCACATCTGCTTTCTTGAATGACGATACCTCTGAAGTTTCTAAATATAGACTTAACCATAATACTTCCTGCACACACTCATATACACGCTGTCCTTTCATCGGAAGAGTGATTTTTTTCTCCACTTGTCATAGCTTTTTCTTTTTGAAAAATTTCAAACATAGGAAAAAGTTGCAAGTAGTACAACAAATCTCCATATACCATTTACTTGGATTCATCATTGAATTTCACCACATTTACTTTCTCTCTGTCTCTTTTATTTCTTGCTAAACCATTTAAGAGTTAATTATAGACATTGTGACACTTCACCCCTAAATAGTTCAGCCTGTATCTTCTGAGAACAAGGTCATTTCTCCTATATAATCATGAAATAATTATCTCACTCAAAAAATTTATCTTTAATACCATAGTATTATCAGTCTGTATCAATATTTTCTGATAGTCCAAATAATAGTTATAGTTTTTTAAAAATCTAGGATCCAAAAAGAAAAAAATTACACAGTGCATTTCATTGTCATTTCTCTCCCAGTCACCACTGAGATCAATACCTACCCACTTTGGAGCCAAACCTTTTGTTTTCTTACTGAGTTTTATTTACATACAATGGGTTTCATAACTAAATATAGATTCCCAGCAATTTTTTACCTTCAGTTTTGAACAATTTACTTTTTTTTTTTTTTTTAAGGTGGCTTGTACTGAATATAATCCCACTATTTTTCAGTTGTTATCTTTAAAAAACATTTAAATAGAATAGTAAATGTTAACACCATATACAAAGTGACAGATCTGGACAGGGAAGGAACGGGAGCATTGGAGTACATTCAATTCAAAGTAATTACAGAGTATCCAAGTGACAAGACTAATATGTTATGATTGAAGATAGGATCATTCTCTAAAGAGTCTATACATCTGAAAATCGTCAACAGAGAAGTGAGAGGGGAAACCACGGAAGGGATGAGTTTTCTCAGGGGAGGGAGTGTACTGTAAGAAGGGACAACTCTGAATGCTGGCGGACTTCCAGGCCAGAGGAGAAGCAGCAGAGCATGCTTGAGACACAGCAGAACCAGAAGTAGGGTGTCCCAGAAGGCAAGCAAGGAGCAGTGTGTACAGGCAATGAGAAAGAAACAATGACTCTGAGCTGCTTATAGTTGTAGCTCAAGATGCAAATGAGTTCTTAAAGACTGGGCCAAGAGAGGGGCCCTGGGGCCCGGCTGTGACAGCTGGAGTGAGATCAGCTAACCTTCTGGAGGGGGTAGAGTGGAGGCCAGACTAGAGGTGCAAAGCCCCAGGCCTCAGATCTCCTAAGGCAAGACTCCTTTAGGTAAAGAAACCGGAGCAGGCACTTGGACCCTGGGGGGAAAAAAAATAAAAATTCAAGAATAATCATCAGGAAGAGAAGTTTCTGATGAGACCATAAGGGGACAAACAGAGGGACAAAAGCCAATTCAGTTGGGATGACCGGCAAACAAGTGGAAAGAATCTGTGTCCTTGACAACACCAAGCAACTGAAGAGCAACTGAATTAACTGACTCCCAAACTGCCCTACCTCTGGACGTCTCGTTACATAAAATAATACATTTCCTTACTATTGAAAAACAAAAAAGCAAGAGGCATCCTAAATCAGTGAATGAATGAACTCCTTAAAAAGAAAAAAAAATTACCAAGATGCTTAAGAGCCAAAAGAAAGAATTAAAAATATCAAATGGGTGAATGTAACAGTCACAGTGACTACAGCAAATCCACTTGACCTATTAAAAAAATAATCCTAGACATATCACTACCTTTAAAATTTGTGAAGAACAAGAGTATCAACCAGTAACCCAGTGATTAAAAGGATGAGAAAGAAAAGCAGAAGGGTAGGAAAAGGAAAATCTGCTGTGTATGCCTTCAGTTTCTTAAGGCAAGACAAGACACAGTGTGTGTGTGTCTGTGTGTGTGTGTGTACGTATATGTATGATGTTGTCAGGTGCCCTAGAGTCGGTTCTGGCTCATAGCGACCCCATATAAGAGAGTAGAACTTCCCCATAGGATTTTCTAGGCTATAAACTTTATGGGACCAGGTCTCCAGGTCTTTCTTCTATGGAGTTGCTGGATGGCTTCAAACCGTCAGCCTTTCAGTTAGCAGCTAAGCGCTTAACCATTGTGCCACCAGGATTCCAATGTATATGTATACACACATATACATATACATACATACACATACACATACATACATATAGATACATATATATATATATACATATATATCATACACACATACACAATTTGCCCCACTGAGGAGGCACTGAGAATATGTGAGTATTCCTGATTATTCAGGTTGTGTGAGCAAATAGGGAGCCAACTGCTGAGGTACTCTTGCCAACTAACAAGGGACTTTTTGTCAGCAGGACGAGAATAAGCGGAACTTTCACCATGCACCAGTTCAGGTTCAAAGCAGTGTGAGTAAGAGGAAGGAAAGTGTTATGACTCTGTTCCTATTGTTGTGTTTTTCTATGGTATACTCTCCTCACCAGATACTGAATCATCAGTGTCAGATTATTGAACACTTATTCATATCAAAGAAATTAACCCCACGGCACTTCAGTTCACCAGTACAAATCTTATTTTAGAGTTGTTCATGGGACCAGAAATGAATTTAACAGGCTCTTGTTTGCAAATTGAACTGTGAAATTCGTAACTTTTTTCCTTTAATATATTATCAAAACAGTCTGTGCTGCAGTTATGGAGAAAGAAAAGCATATTTCACCCTCAATAACTGTATAAATGTTTAAGTATGTATTTCATTTAGACTGTAGTATTGATTACTTCTTTCCTGTTCCTCAAAGCCCCACATTCTTAACAGGCAGTGGTGGGGATTCCAACAGCTGCAAATTTCCAACACAGTATTCCCTAAATGGTGTCCAATGACTAGGAATGAAGTTTTGGTGACTCTAGATGATTTATTCAATCACTTAGTCATTGTTCCATAGAAGAAACAATAAGAGGTTTTGTTTGTGTTTCTGTGTGTAGGGTGTGAGGGATGAAGAGAAGAAAAAAGCCATATAATAAAACCTTAGTCCTCTTTTTTTTCTCTCTCAAAAGAGGTCTTTATCTTCAAATTATTCTAAATATACCATAAAAATAGAATATATACTGTATTGTGGCCCTTTCTATGTTATTTTTTTCATACTTGTCTAGAAAGTTTCTTTTTTTCTCCTCTATTAAAAAAAAAATGAGTAAGGAACAAGTACATTCAAATATTAAAATATTAAGTAAGTATATAGAGTGAAAACCCAAAGTTTCCCTTCCCTGTCCTTGCCAAAACAGCCTCTCGCCCTCCCAGCCCCTATAGAAAAGTTCTGGTTTAAAAAAAAAAAAAAACATGAAAACCTCTGTTTCCTGAGTCTGGGGGAATTTCATAAGTATAGATGGCATATTGCAAACAATAGGCAAATTCCAAAATATAGAAAATAAAAAAGCAGAAATTACTGAAAATGAACCCAACACTGTAGTGCAGCCCCAGAAAGTGCCACAGAAAATTAGGATAGAGTGTCTGAATACAAATCAGGACAACCTACTGCCATCGAGCTGATTCCAAGTCATGGCAACCCCCATTAGGTTTCTGAGGCGGTGAATCTTTATGGAAGTAGATTGCCTTGTCTTCCTTCCACAGAGTGGCTGGTGAATTTGAACTGCCAACCTTCTGGTTAGCTGTCAAATGCCTTAGACGCTGCACCACCAGAGCTCCACAGATCACAATAGCTCCCCTGGGGCAGAGATGGGGGGGCAGGGGAGGCACAGAGAGTCAGAAATATCTGGGTTTACTTGTACTGCTACCTCTAGCTAACACTCTGTCCTTGAGCAACATATGCATGACAATAGCAATATGAAATGAGATCATGTATGCAAAGCCACCTAGCAAATGCCTGATGGGAGGTACAATAGGTCTTCAACAAGTAGCTTTCCTATCATCTCTAGAGGAACTTGGCTGCATCTAAAGGATGAATCAGTTTATTCCTAGTGAAGTTCTAGTCATGTCTGAGTATCTGAAGAGAGAATGATAACCTCATTTGGGATACTGTTTAGAAAAAGAGAAGATCACGCTTTGCTCTCCTGCCAGGCTGTTCAAAGTATGTCAGTGTTTTACCAGACTGATCATTAAAGGTTGATACAGAATAGGCCTGCACTACATTTGGATTCAGGCAAGAGTGTCCAGGATTAAGAAATCCAGACAAGGGTGGGTATATTATCTCCTGAAATCCTGTATTATTAAGTGACTGATTCAAAGAACAAGGAGAACAACTGGGAACATTGTTGCAAGAACATTGGATTATTTTTAAATTATGTGAGTAACATTAGTTAACATGGCCATTTCAGAGTTCAGATTCAGCGCAATGATGCATTCATTTCTGCCACCAAGAAAACCATTCTGCAATCATTCAAAAGTCAAGCTCATAAAAAGGTGAAAGTATCTTGTGGAACTACCACCCATCTTTCTGTTTGTCATACTGTGGTGACAGGTGTTGCTATAATGTTGGAAGCTGTGCCACCAGTATTTCAAATACCAGCAGGGTCATCCGTGGTGGACAAGTTACAGCAGAGCTTCCAAAGTCACAGTAGGAAGAAAGTTCTGGTGATCCACTTCCAAAAATTACCCTGTGTGACCCTATGGATCATAGAATATTATTTAACACTTCAACTTGCTTACTTTGGACATGTCGTCAGGAGAGATGGATTGCTAAAGAAAGATATAAGTTTGATAAAGTGGAGGGAGCCACCAAAAGGAGGGAAAACCCTCATTGAGATCCACTGACCAACAGCCTCAACAATGCACTCAAACATACCAACGATAATAAAGATGGTGCAGGACCGGGAAACACTTCATTTTGTTATACGTAGGATCACAAGAGTCAAAGCCAATTACATGACAACTAACAATAACAAGAAATTTTGTGAGCGGTAAAAGAATCAACATCAAGGCAGAGACAAGTGAGTTCTATGGGTGGAGATCCACGTGCGTTTTCTGCAGTCTGTAAAGCCTTGAGTGCCCTCTACTGGTTACCTTCCAGAAAGCCATGCAGCAAATAGTTTTCACCAAACCAAAGCCACTGTTCAGAAGTGGATTCCGATTCATAGCCACCCTTTAAGACAGGGTAGAACTGCCTCCATAGGGTTTCCAAGGCTGTAAATCTTTACCAAAGTAGATTGCCTCATCTTTCTCCTGCTGAGGGGGTGTGGGTTCTAACCGCCCACCTTTTGATTAGCAGTCAAATAGTTTAACTACCACCCCCTCCCCCTCAAAAAGAAAAGAAAAGAAAAAAAAAAAAAAAACACTGCCATGGGGTAGGTTCCTACTCATTGCAACCTCTATTGGGTTTCCAGGGTGGTAAATCTTTACAGAAGCAGACTGTCCCACCTTTCTTCCGCGGAGCAGCTAGTGGGTTCAAACCACTGATGTTTTTGGTTATCAGCCAAATGCCTTACCCACTTCACTACAAGAGCTCCGTTAATAGTTTCACAGAGGAGTCAAATTTTTGACCCTTTGTCTCTTGTAATTACTCTATCAAGTGGCCTTCTTCTGAAGGTTTATCATTGGAATGATCTTTTTGTTCAATGACCAAAAAGCAATGATCTTTTTGGGGAGGGCGGGGAGTGTACAACTTGATTCCTTTGTCAAAAGTGTGTTGGAGATGCTATTCTAAATGTAATCAATTATGTCTGTTGGGTCTCAAGTTCTAAAGTAATCAGCATTTGAGAAGAATAATTAAATGGAATAAAGCAGTCCCGAAAAGTGATTTAACTGATGTTCTGGTTACCTAGTGGCGCTCTGACAAGAATATACCACAAATGGGATGGTTTTAACAAACAGGAGTTTATTCTCTTACAGTTTGGAGGCATTAAGTCCAAGTTCAAAGTGCCAGGCTCTAGGGGCTGTGTGAAAGCCCCTCAACCTTGGGGTTCAGCTCTGCCTCCTCCCCCCGGCCCACTGGAGCTAGAGGCTTTTCTTCACTCAGACAGCTGCTGGCTGCTGAGACTGACAAGCCCAAGGTTGACAAGTGAAAGGCACAGTCCCAATGTTACCAAACCACATGGCAGGCCACTAATTCAAGTCCATTGAAAGTCCCAAGATCGGCAGAGCATGGCAGGATGCTGAAGAACAACATGGCTACATGCAGGGTTCAAGCGTGCCATAAGCTAGAGACCATTCCCAAAGCTGTTTCTTACATACAGGAAGCAGACCACATACCCAAAGTCAGCTACTCAGCTGCTCACAGTAGATTCCACCATGGAGATGATTACCAGTCTCATCAAGGGGAATACTACATCCAGCTGCCCAGCCACTCAACCAAACCTAGCCAAGTTGACACACAAGCTTAACCACCACAACTGAGTTTTACATTTTTAAAATATGCCTTATTGAGTTAAAGGCAACAGAGGTAAACACACAATCCTTCAACAATAATAACAATAATGTATGGGTAGATACATAGCTAGACATGTAAGCTTAACAGGTGTTGAAAGGAGAATGGGACTATACCCACAAACATATGTAGAAATATTTCTACATTTGTATTTACATATTGCTGCAAATATATCCATAAATATAGTAAAGCACACAGGGGCAAGAAGCTCTGGTACCACAGTGCCTAAGGCATCTGACTGCTAACCAGAAGGCTGGTGGTTCAAAACCACCAGCCACTTTGTGGAAGCAAGACTGGGTAATCTACTTCCATAAAAATTACTGCCTCAGAAACCCAATGGGGGTCACCATGAGTTGGAATCCACTTGACAGCAGTGGGTTGTTTTTGTTTTTTAATACAGGGGGCAAAGTTATGGAAACTTCTTAATGATAACCAAACATCCTGAGGGAATTAATCACTTGGACTGGGGGCTCAGGACCATAGTCTCAGGGACATCAAGATCAACTGGCACAACCTAGTCCACAAAGAAAATGTTCACATCTTACTTTGGTGAGTACAATTGGGGTCTTAAAAGCTTATAAGCGGCCATCTCAGGTGCAACTATTGGTCTCTCCATGTCCAGAGCAAAGGAAAGAAGAAAACAAAAGATACATGGAAACAATTAGTTCAAAGGACTGATGGACCATGAGAATCTCAGCCTCTATGACCCAGAAGAGCTAGATGGTGTCCAGCTACCACTACTGACAGCTCTGAAAGGGATCACATTAGAAGGTCCTGGGTAGAGTGGAAGAAAACTGTAGAACAAAACTCAAAATAAAAAAAAAAAAAAAAAAGACTAGGCTTACTTGTTGGATAGAGACTAGTAGAACTTCCCAAACTATGGCCCTTAGTCATCCTTCAGGCCTGAACTGAACTCACCCTACTAGCTCAATTTTCAGCCAAACAATAGACAAGTCTGTAAGTTGAACAATAACACTACAAAGGTACGCACTCCTTAGAACAATCAATCATCTGAGATCAGAATGACAGCGTTTGCCCAAGGACAAAGTTCAAAAGACAGGAAGGCCTAGGAAAGGAGGAGGAAAGGAAACAGAAAACACAGGGAAGAAGTGAGATGAGTGATGCTACATTGTGAGGATTGCAATCAATGACATGAAACAAAATGTGTGTGAATTGTTGAATTGAAAATTGATTTGGTCTATAAACCTTCACCCAAATTACAACAAAAAGTTAAAAAATTAAAACATATTTTATTGAAGGGTACACAGGACCTCTCTGTACTAGTTTTGCAACTTCCTGTGAGTCTATAATTATTTGAAAATAAAAAGTTTAAAATAAACAATGACTTTATACTTTGTGGCTTTAACTCACTTAAATCTTTCTTGAGCTCCTTGAACTATAAATAAAATGCCAAAGACAAACAGAAAAGTATGCGTCATTTGAAATTTGTATTTTCTATTCTTTTTCCTTCTCTGCCTCTCTTGCTGGGGGCTAGGAGCCCTTCCTGCTAGTCCTTCAAGGACCTTCAAGAACCCAGCAAGAACAAGTGTCCACACTCATCTATTCTCAGAACTGACAGAGACTTCTGTGAACTAGCTGTTTTTCATACATATTTTTTAACAGCAGAATCTTTTAACTTCTGATAAAACATTACCCAGAACTCATTTATATTTTCATTCATTCACTCATTTTTTTAAATTCCACAGTTATTGAGCACCTATTATGTGCTGCACACTATCTATATGCCATGAATATGTGTCACTTCTATAAGAAAGGTGTCCAGAATGTGGCCACATTCCTCTTAACATTAAAATTAAACCAGTCTGAACCCCACACCCAGAAGTATCTCTCTTTTTGCTGCCCAGAATTCCTCTCTGAAATCCGTGAACCCCAGAGGGCAAATCCACACTGGGACTCAGTTCTCTTTAACTTTCCTACTGGCCCCTGCTAGTACAGGAACTCAGATTTGGACAGGCTTCCATCCATTCCTCCTCCCACGCTGTTCCCACTGTCCTGGATTATCCCACCACCACCACAGATACTGCAATAGCTCCTAGAAGGCAGAGGGAGGATGTTCTCCCCTTCCTCACTGGAACATTGTGCATACAAAAGGCACAAAGTCCCAAACTACTCTTCTTTTTTTTAAATTGTGCTTTGGGTGCAAATTTACAAAGCAGATTTATTTTACTCTCAACAGTTCATGCACATTTGATTTCACAGCCCCAATTACCAACCCCAACCATAAAATACTTTCCTTCTCTCCCCTTCCTGTGACTATCCCCTCCCTCTGCCCTTCTTAAAGGACCTCTGGTGGCGTAGTGCCTAAGGTATTTGACTACTGCCAGAAGGTTGATGGTTCAAACCCACCACCCACTCCCTGGAAGGAAGAATGGACAATCTACTTCTGTAAAGATTTACCATCTCAGAAACCCAAAAGGGGCTGCTATGAGATGGAATTGACTGTATGGCAGTGAGTTTGGTGTTTGGTTTGGTGCCCTTCTTAGCTATGCATTCCTTCTTTCCCTCTATGTGAATGCTGCCCCTCTGATGTCTCATGGCTGACTGATTTAAGAGGTGCATCGCCGTGGGGTAGGTGTTCTGCATGTAGGTCTTTCTACTGTTGGGCTGAGAGACAATCCATGGAAGTGAATCCATTTCTAGGCCTGAAGGGTAACCCAGGGCCACAGTCTCGGGGGTTCCACCAGTCTCTATATGATCCATAATTCTGGTCATTTTGTGTTTTTAAAATTTTGTTCCACCATTCCCCCCCCCATTCTATCTAGGATCTCCGGTTTTGATCCCTTTCCGAATGGTTGGCATTGGTAGCTGGGCACATGTAGTTCTTCTGGTCTTGGGGTCATGAAGGCGGAGGTCCTCATGGTCCATCTTATTTTTGGACTGATTGTTTCCAGGTGCCTTTGATATTCTTCACTCTTCTTTGCTCCAGATGAGAGAAGACCAATAGTTGCATCTTAGATGGCCACTCAAAAGCTCTAAGACCCTCCAAACTGCTCTTTTAAAAAAAAAAAAGGTAAAAAAATGCATCAATTCAACAATTTCTACAATTCAGTGACATTGATTACATTCTTTAATTTCTACAACCATTCTTGCTATCCTTTTTCAAATCATTCCACCATCATTAGCATAAACTCACTGCCCCATAAGCTTCTCATATAACCTTTCAATTAGCTGTTGTCAATTTGATCACATTATAGATAATTCTTTGAAAGAGCACAATGTTGGAGGCAGGCATTTTTTACTAATTAAGCTAAGTGACTGTTTAGTTTAAAGATGACTTCAGGGGATAGTTTTGGTTTCGGGTTTAAAGATTACACCAGGGCAATAGTTTTGGAGGTTCACCAAGCCTCAATGGCTCTAGAAAGTCTTGATTCCATGACAATTTGAAATTCTGTTCCTCATTTTATTCCCTTTAGATCAGGATTCTTTTGCAGAATCTTTGATCAAACATTCAATAACAGTAGCTGGCCACCATCCAGTTCTTCTGGTACAAACTGCTCTTTCAACACACACACAGTCCACAGTCCACCTTCCCCTAGAAGATTGGCAGCTGGAATGCCCAGTCTTGTAGCCATGACCTCAGAAATCTATTTTTGTTGTTGTTATGTGCCGTCGAGTCGGCCCCGACTCATAGCAACCCCTCCTTGGGTTTCCGAGGCAGTATCACTACGGAAGTAGGATTGCCCAACCTTCCTTAAATCTATAGTCATCTTGTTATATACAAAACAGATACCACAAAGCTGTCTTGGTTGAAGTAGCAACAGGGTTCCATTTTTTACCTCCTGTCATTTCTCTGCATCTTTCCCCTCCCAGGTTGGTGGATACTAAGGTACCTCTGTGCAACTATGAGGTTTTATGGAACACAGACTGAAAGACACTGATCTGCTTTAAAACCCTCATTTTACAGATGAGAAAAATGAGACCCAGAGATGTAAACAGCTGATCTGGGACTCAAACTGAGAGTTCCTGGTTTCAAGCCCCTTGTTCTTTCTGTTCGTTGTGTTGTTCCTCTCTTACCTCTATGAGGATTTATTGTTCTCTGTCCCATTCCCTCTGAGCCCAGCCTTAAGTAGTTACATCTTGAGAAGCAATCTCATAAACTAACTTATAATTGGATGGTTATGACTAGTAATAGCTTGATAAATTGCTTATATCAAGATGTATCCATCAGAGTCCTAGGGGAAAACAGATGGCACACTCAAATTAAGTAATTTAAGGAGAGTTTAATAAAGGGACTATTTACACAAGTGCATGCAATGTGTAGGAAGACCACAAGAAATAGCTATTTCAGGGCTATTACCACCCATAGGCCTGCCTGAAAGGATGAAAGAAGGAAGCCATTTATCTGAGTCATGGAGAGAGGCCTACCTTGACAGAAGCCATGATATTCAGACAAAGAACCCAGCCAGCCCAAGGCAATCACCCTCACTGTCCTCTCTTCCTCTGTTCTCTGCCAACTGAAAGCCAAGATATTGAACTAATCCACAAAAATCAGTCTCCTGGGATGAAAAGCAGGGTGAAAAGGGTAAAGAGGGGATCTGAAGGATAAATGGAAGACATCCATCACACAAATCTACATATATACAATTTAGTAAGGGACTCCTGGAGTCAGAATGCATTGATAGAATGAGTCAACTAGTGGTGGTATATCAGGCTCTGTGGAAAAGCAAAGGGAAAGCTGTCTTTGGGAGGGAGCTTTCCCAAGTGCCCTCAACTCATACCATACAATCTGTCCTGGGTGATAGGACATTACCGTGACCTGTGCTCTATATTTTTTGGACACCATACTTCACATTTAGGGATTTAAAAATGGAAGTGGTATAGTTTCCCAAGTTCACATAGGTGGTTGGCAAATCCTTCAGTGTATTGCCCATGCAAAGAGGGAGAGGCATGCTTAGAGGAGTCAAACACATAATGGTTTGGGAAGCATGCATCAGTTCTAAGGCAAGAGCCTGGAGGTCTGTGAGAAGAAGTATAAGGACTCAAAGGCTTATGAAAGACAAGATATGATGAGATCACCACAGGTCTGCACAGGAGTGGAAAGTTGAGGGAGGTACAAGTCAAATGCATCCTTTCTATAGAAAGTCATAATGGTACCTGTGGTTCCAGCTTCTTATTCTGGCCATGTTTCCCCCCATTCTTGTGCCCTATGCTTTGATCGGGGTGCTGCATAGTCCATTCTCAACCCTCAGCCTCCTTCTGCCATGTTTTTGATCATCTGTTTTCTCAACCTGTAATGTACTGTCAGGGCAACTCCATATATTCATATTTTATTATCTTCATAGAACTGAATTCAACTGCTTTCTCTTTCAAACCACTTTTTCTATTCTCCATAGCTGAGAAGGTCCCTTCAAGGAAACCAAACCAAAAACCCAGTGTAGTCAATTCTGACTCCTCGTGCCCTATGGGACAAAGTGGAACTGCCCACTAGGGTTCCCATAAATCTTTATGGAAGCAGACTGCCACATCTTTCTCCCATGGAACATCTGGTAGGTTTGAACCACCAACATCAATCAGTTGGTTGGCAAATGAGTGCTTTAATCACCTTAAAGGAAAGAATGGAAGAAACAGAGCCAGTGAGAAATAGGATGGTGTCCTTTTACATTGTGAAAGGACCTTGAATACCCTTCTAAACTGCCATTCATTGTATGTAAGAAAAACACTGCATGGCCTGAGGCATGCTTTGATCCATTATTGATTTTGGATGCACAGAAATACCATCTCAGAATTTTGTAGGCATTGTTCATGACTTTCAGCTTCCAGTGTTGATGGTGAGAAGTTTGATGCTATTGGGTTCCTGGTCCTTTGTATGTGACCTATTTTTCCACTCTAGAAACTTTTAGGATCTTCTCTTTATCCTGGTGCTCTGAAATTTCATGGTGATGTGCCCAGTATGGGTCATTTTTCATTTATTGTGAAAGCTGGTCCACATCCTTTAGTTAGCTGTGACACCCCACTGGATCAGAGGGACATGGGTTGGATTACAGAAAAAGAGGCAGAAGAAGCCAGGTTGATCAGATCTAGCTTTTATTAGGAAACTTACATGCAGAGGTCAACACCAAGACACTCCTAATGGATAGTGAAGTGACAAGCACACCCTGTTAGAGGTCCACACACAATAGTTAGGGGTGGATATTTATACATCTACTGCTTACATGCAAGGATATGTGCCGGGGAGCAAAGAAAAACATGTCTAATCTGTGATGGATGGGGTTGGTTTTGTACTGGTTGTTGTTGTTGTTTGTTGTTATGTGCCGTCGAGTCGGCCCCGACTCATAGCGACCCCTCCTTGGGTTTCCGAGGCAGTATCACTACGGAAGTAGGATTGCCCAACCGTCCTTCCGAGGAGTGGCTGGTGGGTTTGAACCGCCAGCCGTCTGGTTAGCAGGCAAGTGTCTTAGCCACTATGCTACCAGAGCTCCCTTGTACTGGTTAGTGGGTTCTAATTGACTTTACCATGAAGTCAGATGGTTGGTGTGTTTTTTCCTCGCCCAAGTCACTGCTCAATAAGGTACTCTGGTTCTTTCCCAGAGCCTTTTGCAGGCAAGATCCATCTTACATCATTCAGGGCCCTCTAATTAGAGAAATTCTGTCTTATTTTCTAGAAGACATCCTTGCTTTTCTCTAGTTTCTTTATCTGGATCTAATATAAGTTGAATGTTAGACCTTAGGGATTGATCCTTTGATGCTTTTATTTTTTTCTTTCCTATTTTTCACCTTTTTAGGAAATTTCCTCAGTTTTGTCTTTCAAACTTTCTACTGATCTTTTTAAAATTTGTGCCATCATATTTTTAATTTCTGCTTGTTTATAAGAGTTTCTTTTTTATAACATCCTGTTCTTATTTCATAGATATATCTTCTTTCATATGTATATTAATAATAATTTTTCCTGAAGTTTTATTCTATTACCTGAATCATTTCACTGTTCCTCTGTTCTTTTTCTCTTTGTTTTGATTTCCATCTTCTCTATTAGAGGTTTCCTCAAAGTAATGCACTAAAAATCTTTGTGTGCCTTGGTGATCTTAGTTAAGTGGTAATCTTCACCATAGTATGATTGTGCAGGGACTATGGAGACTTCCTCTCTCTCTCTCTTGTTCTTGGACCTTTTTTCTTATTCTTTGAAATTTGTCTCCAAACATACTTTGCTAAAATGAGACCCCCATAGAGTGCTGATTTAGGTAGCCCTTTGTTTTGAAAAATCCATCCTCAGAGTTAAATCCAGCATGCTTGGATTTTTGTTTACATATGTTTTAACTATCTCAATAATTAGAAGCTCCTCAAAAGTGTTGCTTGAAGTCTGATTAATCTTTGCTTTTTCCACACTGCTTAGCATAATTCCTTAATATATTTAATAGTTTTTTTATTACCTGCATTATTGTATGTTGTTGTTAGGTGCTGTTGAGTCTGTTCTGACTCATAGTGACCCTATGGGCAACAGAACAAAACACTGCCTGATCCTGCACCATCCTCACAATTATTGCTACGTTTGAGGTAATTGTTGCTACGTTTGAGCCAATTGTTGCAGCCACTGTGCGGAACCATCTCATTGAAGGTCTTCCTCTTTTTCTGTAACTCTTTACTAAGCATGATGTCCTTCTCCAGGGACTGGTCCCTCCTGATAACATGTCCAAAGCACATGAGACAAAGTCTGGTCATCCTCACTTCTAAGGAACATTTGGGCTGTACCTCTTCTAAGACAGAGTGGTTCATTCCTCTGGAAGACCATGGTATATTCAATATTCTTCACCAACACTATAATTAAAAAACATCAATTCTCTTTCAGTCTTCCTTATTCATTGTCCAGCTTTCACATGCAAATTAGGCAATTGAAAATACATGACTTGGGTCCTGCACACCTTAGTGCTCAAAATAACATCTTTGCTTTTCAACACTTTAAAGAGGCTGATGTGAGAAAAATATCTTAAAGAATAATAAAATATCTTAACAATCACATTAAAGAAAACACACATCCACCACCCCAAAATTATGGGAAGACAGTTATAGCTAGAACATTCACAAAATCATTAAAGCCACAAAATCCAACTAGATTAAAAAAAAAACAGGTTTATCTTAGAAAGGAATGAGACCTGCAAATGGAGATACATGAGCTGTGATAGAGAAAAAAGCTGGAAATCAGACTGATTGTTTTTTCAGCAAGTAGTCACACCTGGAGAAATCTATACCTATAGCAAGACTCTAAGAGAAAAGAAAGGACATGGAAATCATTGTAGTCCTTTCCTTTCCTACCATGGCCAGTCACCCAATAGAAGAAATTCTATCTCCTATAAATATCTTGATCCATTTTTCTAACCTCCAGCCTAACTCTCATTCATTTAGTTTTGTTCCCTATTACATCTCACCTGAATGGTGCAATAACTTCCTGGTCTCTTGCCTTTAGTCTCCCCAACTTTCACCCCTTTTATCCAACTTCCACATTTCAGACAGAGTTATTTCTAAAATGCAAGTCTGACCATTTATTAGTCCTCTGCTTAAAGCCCTTCATTAACTTAACTTCACCTCCATATTTTCTGTATTAGTAATAAATTATCCCCAAATTTAGAGGCATAGTCATTTACTAACACAATTTCAATGGACCAGGAATTTTGCAAGGACTTGTTTGGGGTCTCTCTCAGGAAATTCTTGTTTGGGGTCTTTCATGAAGATACAATCAGATTTTAGCTGTGGCTATAGTCATATGAAGGCTTGACTGGGGCTGAAGGATTCACTTGCAAGATGACTCACCAATGTGGCTGGGAAATTGGTGCTGGCTGCTGGCTGGTACCTCAATTAATTTCCACATGGGTCTTTCTACATGACTGCTTTCTCCAGAGTAAGCAATCCAAGAAGCTAAAGCACAAGTTTCAATGCCCTTTCTGACCTAACCCACGTCATCACTTCAGCTGGGTTCCAGTCATCACATATAGCTACCCTGATTAATGTGGTACAATGCCAGCCCTAATTCAGTGTGGTAGGGAACTGCACAAGGGCATGAATACCAGGAGGCAAGGATCACTGGAGGCCATCTTGGAGACTAGCTATCACACATAGCTACGGTTAAGTCCAATTTTCTTAAAGTGTCCTTCAAGGCCATTCAAACTTATCATCAGGATTAAGGACCTGCCAGGACTTAGTACATCTCCAAGTTTGCTATTCCAGAAGTAAGGGATAGTTCTTAATCGACTCATTTACTCTTAAGGCACAGAATTAGAGGTAAGGGCTCTGTTTCAGTTAGCTCCTTTATTTTAATTTCCTTGGTGGAGCCCGTGTTAATACTACTTAAAACTAAAACATTCTTGTGGTTGGCTTTTCTGACAAGTACAAAATTACCTATATACGTCATCTATATAAAACAGTACACATTATACTAAATACATATATATTAAGAGTAGCATAACATACTTAATATTTAAAGTTTAATGCATTCAACTAATTTAAGTATAATATACTCAATATTTAAATTCAGGATTCAGTATCTAAAATTAAATATGCCCATATCTCTCATCTGCTCTCTCTAAAACAGGAAAATCAGCACTCTTCATTTCCTCCTATCAGCTCCTAGTATAAAATTAAAAAAGTCAAACCCATGGCCATAGAGTCGATTCCAACTCACAGTGACCCCAACTGGGTTTCCAAAGTGGTAAATCTTTAAGATGTAGATTGCCTCATCTTTCTTCCACTGAGCATCTGGTGGGAACCGCCACCTTTCTGGTTAGCAGTCAAATGCCTTAGACACTGCACCACCAGAGCACCTTAGAATTGCCCTGTAGGGTTTCCAAGGCTGTAAATCTTTACAGAAGCAGACTGACTCATCTTTTTCCCATGGAGAGGCTGGTAGGTTTGAAACACTGACCTTTTCTTTTCTTGGTTAGCAGTCGAATGCTCCAACCACCACATCACCAGAGCTCTTAGCATAAAGTAGAGGGTCTAAAATTTTGTTGAAATTGAATTGAAAAGTACCAGGAATAAATACTCTCCCATCCTTCCCTTTGCAGTTATTGCTGAATTTCTGCATAGTAGTAGACAGTATTATGTTCTAGAAGCACTTTACACATAATATCTCATTTAATTTTTATACCAACCTTATAAAGTTAGTACTATTATTTTATCCATTGCACAGATGAGGAAACTAAGACTTAGAGGTTGTTCTCTATTATTCATATCCCCTCTAAATTCTCCATATCACCTAGTTTACAAAGTACAGAAAGAGACTATTCAGTTAACCTATACTTAATTACGAATACAGTGCTGTGGTGGTGCAGTGCCTTAAGCATTTAACTGCTAACCAGAAGGTTGGCAGTTCAAACGCACCAGCTGCTCCGTGGTAGGAAGATGGGGCAATCTACTTCCATAAAGATTTACCACCTGGGGAACCCAATAGGGGTAGCTATGAGTCAGAACTGACTCGATGGCAGTGGGTTTGGTTTTTTGGTTTTAATTATGAATGTACTGATTGTGCATTTATTTAGCAACAATATTATTGAAGTGACTTTTTCTTCAGGGTATAGAGGAATGTCTGTAGAAGACCTACACAGAAAGTACTAAACTTCCTGCTTCTAAGATTCACTTTTATTTTCCTCATTTTTAAATTTCAAAAGCAGGATGTAGCTTATTGTTGGTGTGAACATTTAATCCACTGCTTTTTTAGTTTGCTCTAAATGCTGTCGATGCATCTTAGAAATGCATAAATATATTATGTGAAAAGCATGGCCCATGTCTCTTGTTTCCCCATGGTCTGTTATAGAATGTGATGACTCTGGCAATATATATGCTTCATAAAGCTGGGCTGGCATCCTGTTGTCTTCCAAGAACATGCTGGCTTTCTGCCATACATATACATTTACAAAATGGATCTGCAGAGGTAAGCATTTTTAAGTTCAAGAGCTTAAAGCACTTTAGAGACTACAGTTTCTATTCTGTAGTGAACAGGGGTATAATACGCAATTACTTACATGTAAAAAAAAGACCATTTCTTTTTCTGGAAAAGGCCTTTTTTCTTTTCATATAATAACTTAAGCATATGTACTTAAGGACTGTTATTATCTTTATCATCATCACCACCATAACCATCATAATTGTGCACAGACAGCAGAGAGAAAAAATTCAAGTTAACTGCAATGTTCCTTCCTGAAATAGAACTCTTTAAAGTTTAGAAGCATTTTTTTTTTTAAATTTTTTGTAACAGCTTTCTTCCCACTTCTTCTCTGTGGTTACCTTTTCCCTGTGTCCTTTCCTATGCACTCCTACCCTCTGAGCTTTCTCCTTGTGCAAATACTGCCCTTCTGATCTACCATGATTGATTGCTCTAAGGAGTGTAAATGTTCACTTGATATGCCTTTTGTTTGGCTGGAAGCCACAGGAGTGAGTTCAATTCCAGGCCTGAAGGGTGACTAGGGGTCATAGTCTTAGAGGTTTCACCAGTCTCTATTGTAACAGTAAACCTGGTCTTTTTTATGATTTTGAGTTTTGTTTCACATTTTCCTCCCACTCTATCCAGGATCTCCAAGTTTGATCCCTTTCCAAGTGGTTGACAGTGGTAGCTGGGCACTATCTAACTCTTCTTGTCTCATTGTTGTTGTTGTTGTTATGTGCCGTCGAGTCGGCCCCGACTCATAGCGACCCCTCCTTGGGTTTCCGAGGCAGTATCACTACGGAAGTAGGATTGCCCAACCTTCCTTCCGAGGAGTAGTGTGGTTCAATTAGTCTCTTGGACTAATTGTTTCCATGCATCTTTGGTTTTCTTCATTCTTCTTTGCTCCGGATGAGGAGAGACCAATTGTTGTATCTTAGATGGCCACTTCTAAGCTTTTAAGATCCCAGTTACTACTCATCAAAGTAGGATGTGGAATGTTTTTGTGTAGTATGGTATGCCAGTTGAGCTTGATGTCCCCTGCTACCATGGCCCCAAGCCCACAGGTCCAACAACTTGCTCCCTTAGGGTGGTTGGCTGTGGCTAAGAAGTTACCATAAATTTGTCCCCTATAGCTCTATTTATATGGAAATTCTTGTAGCACATACAAATACGTTGTAGAAATATTGTCTGCCAAACTTATATATGGTCATGGGTATATTTGCATTTGCCTAGATATACCTGATCATTCAGTCGGTCTACCTATGTATTTACCCACAGATTAATGTTTGTAATTATTTATAAGGTAGTATTGCATATGCAAAAATGTTTATCTTTGTTGCCTGTACATCTTGTGCATCTCTCTGTGTCTTCCTTTTCCTTAGTGTTATTGTATTGGTCACTTGTTTTTGGTATATTGCCTTTCCTTTCACCCAAATCAATACTTGTCTCTTACTTATCTAGCAATATTCCCTCCCCCTCCCTTTTCCCTGGTAACCAACAAAGTTTTAGAAGATGTTTTAAAATTAATCATGAAAATAAGTCCCTTTGAGAATAACTTGGATGGCTCAGAGCCAGTCAATAAAGACCTAAAGTGCTATTTAAGAAATGAATGAGAATTGGATGGATCGAGGGCAAGTAAGCTAAGAAAGGGATGCGGTGGAAGCCATTTCATCGGCATTGGGGCTGAAATCTGGCCCACTTTCTGTGAGTTGCGAGGTATCTTTAGCAGGGGTGCCTTTCTCTAAATATGCACAATGGCACCATAGGGGCCAGAGGTGACCTGAAAGGGACGTGAAAGGGCTAGGGCATGAATGGAAGAGGTCTAGGGTGACTTCTCCATAGTGGAACTGATCAGGGATTATAAATTAAGAAATGTTAAAATCCAATTTTAACTTGTTAGTACTGCAGCCCTAGACGGTGATTCCCTCCATGGTTCTATTCCTTTAATAATATCTACTCACATACAGTGTGGTGCTTCTGCACGAAGAAATTGAAGCAGTCTGCAGTGAGGAAACAAAGTGAGGAAAAGAGGAGAAACACTGGACAGGAGAGTTGGAGGGCTGGTGGAAGCAAGATCTCAGAACCAGAGAACATCAAGAAAAAAACTAAGCCCAAGAGTAGTCCCAGAAATGCTGGAGATGGATGTTTGAACAAAATGTTATTTGAATTTAAGCGGACTTGGGAACATCCTGCAGCTGACATCTATCTTACACACATAAAAATATTATTTTAAATCATTTGAGGAACTGAGACTTGAGAGGTAAACTAATTTTCTCAGGGAAAAAATATTGTTGTTAGGTTCTATCAAGTTGGTTCTGACTCACAGTGACCCTATCATTGAAACACTGCCTGGTCCTCATGCGTTTGAGCCCATTGTTGAAGCCACTGTGTCAATTCATCTCATTGAGGGTCTTCCCGTTTTTCCTTGACTCTACTTTACCAACCATGATGTCCTTCTCCAGGGACTGGTCCTTCCTTGTAAGTATATGTCCAAACTACCCAAGACGAAGTTTTGCCATACTCACTTCTAAGGAATATTATGGTTGCACTTCTTTCAAGATAGATTTGTTTGCTCTTCCATGGTATATTTAATATTTTTCATCAATATCATAATTCAAAGGCATCAATTCTTTGGCCTTCTTTATTAATTGTCCAGCTTTTGCATGCATATGAGGCCACTGAAAATACCAAGGCTTGAGTCAGGTGCACTTCAGTCCTCAAAATGGCATTTTTGCTTTTTAATACTTTAAAAAGATCTTACAGCAGATTTGCCCAATGCAACACATCATTTTATTTCTTGACTGCTGCTCCCATGGGTGTTGACTGTGGATCCAAGTAAGCTGAAATCCTTGACAAGTTTAATCTTTTCTGCATTTATCATGATGCTGCTTATTGGTCCAGTTGTGAGGATTTGTTTTCTTTTTGTTGAAGTGTAATTCATACTGAAGGCTATAGTTGTTGCTCTTCACCAGTAAGTACTTAAGTCTTCTTCACGTTCAGCAATCAAGGTTGTGTCATCTGTATATTGCAAGTTGTTAATGAATCTTCCCCCTATCCTGATCCGGCATGCTTCTTCATATAGTCCAGGTTCTTGGATTATCTGCTCAGCATATAGATTAAACAAGTATGGTGAAAGGATACAACCCTGACACACATCTTTCCTGATTTTAAACCACACAGAATTCCTTTATTTTGTTCGAAAAATTGCCTCTTTGTTTACTTACAGGTTCCTCATGTGCACAATTACATATTCTGGAATTCCTATTCTTTGAAATGCTATCCATAAAAATGGTGTGTCTGTAATTGGAATATGGCTCCTGGGGCTTCCATTTTCTGCTATGATGGAGTAATGGGAACTGGCTTTGCTCTCCTGCCTTAAACAACTCAAAAACTAGACAAAATAACTAAAACAAAAGTTTTTAGACATTGGAAAATAGGCAACACAGCACAGCGATTTCTGGAGGAAAACAGAAGTGTTGAGCCCCACAATTCCCCAAATAGACAGAGAGGGGGAACCCAGATGGAGCCCCGATCTCTCCCTGAATTGAGAAGACAAAGTTGAGAATTTGAGACGACCAAAGTGGCTAGAACTGGCAGGGCAAAGTACCAGAGAAAAGATGGCGCAGAGAGAAAAAGCTCCAAAAACCTTAAAAGGGTTCCCGTCAAGTCTTTAGCTGAATATTGATCAGCATGAGTATGTGAGGAAACTACCAAGGCTGGGGAAAGAATCATTAAAAAGAAGTAGATAGAGCGATTTTTGATGTTCACACATGACTGGTAATAGTTTACTTCTCAAAAAATTAGCGTGGAGAAACCTCCTGATACACAGTGCATGAGGTTGAGTACAAAGAAGGGTATTGCCTCAGTTATGGGATCAAACTAAACCTAGATTAAAGATTGCTCTGATCCTACTTAAAAAAAGCAGTTGTTAGCTGTTGGCCTCTCACTCATAGTGACCCCATGCACAACGGATAGAAAAACTCCAGTCCTGCTCTAACCCTCTGATTGGTTGTGGATCAGACTGTAGATCCATAGGGTTTTCACTGGCTGATTTGGGGGAGTAGAGAGACAGTCTTCCTAGTCCGTCTCAGTTTGGAAGCTCTGCTGAAACCTGTTCAGCATCACAGCAACACGTAAGCCCCCAATGACAGATGGGTGCATCTGGCTGAGAATCAAATCCAGTTCTCCCATATGGAAGGGGACAATTTCACCACTGAACCACCACTGCCTTCATACATTATATAGAGAGGAACAAAGATTGGAATGACTGTAGACTTCTCTTCAAAAAACAATACAAGCCAAAAAAAAAAAAAAAAAGCCAGAAGTTAATGGAGCAGCCTCTTTAAAGTAATCAAAGGAAAAAAACCTTGTCAGCCTAGAATTCCATAACCAGCAACAATATCTTTTAAAAACAAAGGTAAAATAAAGACTTTTCCAGACATACAAAAAGTGATTTTCCACTAGCCTCCAGAAGGAACCATTCCTGCTGACACCAGTGAAACTTATTTCAGATTTCTAGCTGGAAAGAAAGAAGTGTTGTTGTTAGGGGCCATCTAGTCTATTTTGATTCACAGTGATCCCATGTGACAGAACACAACTGTCCCATAGGGTTGTCCAGGCTGTAGTCTTTTCGGGAACAGACCTCCAGGTCTTCTGCAGAGCTCCTGGGTGTGTTCAAACTGCTTAACCATGGCACCACCAGGACTCCATTCCAGAAGTATAAGAGTATAAATTTGTGTTGTTTTAAACCAATGAGTTTACAGTAATTTGTTACAGAAAGACACGATCACATAAGGAGTTTTTCAGGGGCAAACACAAACCAAACCAAACTCACTGCCATTGAGTCGGTTCTGACTCATAGTGATCCCCTTTGGGTTTCCAAGGTGTTAAAACTTTATGGAAGTAGATTGCCCAGTCTTCCTTCTGTGGAGTGGGTGGTGGGTTGAACCACCAACCTTCTGGTTAGTAGTCAAACGCCTTGGGCACTGTGCCACTGGAGCTGATATACTGATATACTGATATCACAGGGGCAGATATGTGTATATCATTTTCATTTACATCCCATTGAATTCAGTCACATGGCCACTCTTAACAGTAAGGAGACTAGAGAATGTAGTCTCTTCTGTGTGACCAGGAGGAAACACAAAGAGGGTTTGGTGAATATCTGTCCAGTCTCTTCCACAGCCCTTCTGTTTCATGGAGAAAAAGAGCACAGCACTCCTGTGCACCCTACCCTGAGCCAAGCCTTTGCAGTTGTTGCAAGCTCAGCTTTGCAGTGCATCCTGTAGCAGGGAATGGCACCTTGCACCTGTTTTCCTGAGACCCTCCCGTAACAAGTTTACACAAAGTCCCCATTGAGTTAAACGCAAGAGGGGGAAATAACTATCTTTAATAACTCAAAATTTTGTGCATGTTGTCAATATGCCTCTAAAATCAGGATACACATGTTCTGACTTTCCATTTTAGCAACTGCAAGGCCAAGAAAATTGTGTAAATAGCAAGGTCAGGGAAGTAACTGAAAAATGCGATTGTAGGATAACAAAGAGGAAACAATTCAGTGTATTTTCTGAATCCTAAAGCAGAAGGAACCTCAGAAGTCATTTGGCCCAACTCTGTTTCTGAGAAGGCCCAGACTGAAATCACCCAGAGAGGGTGAGGGTGGGTGAAGAGGGTGAGTTGGAGCTAAGTGAGGAGGAGTAGAGACAGGAAGAGAGGCAGGGGTTTGATCTGTTCTAATATATCTAAGCATGGATAAGGTTGTACAGGGCGATTTCAAAATTTTGTCTGAGTTCTCCAAAGATCCCTATGTAGCTGAAACACTCAACACAGGCATACCTTGGAGATATTGTGAATTCAGTTCCAGACTACCATAATAAAGCAAGTATCATAATAAAATGAGTCACATAGATATTTTGGTTTCTCGCCGCATATAAAAGTTTTGTTTACACTATACTGTAGTCTATTAGCACAGTGGTTAAGGCATTCAGTTGCTAACCAAAAGGTCAGCAGTTCAAACCCAGAAGGTACTCCACAGGAGAAAGATGAGACAGTCTGGTTTCGTAAAGATTTACAGCCTCGGAAACCTTATGGAACAGGTCTACTCCGTTCTATGGGGTCACCATGAGTTGGAATCTACTAGATGGCAGTGTGTTTGCTTTTTTGGTAATCTATTAAATGTGCATTTCCCAAGGCGGTAAATCTTTATGGAAGTAGATTGACCTATCTTCCTTCCACGGAGTGGCTGGTGGGTTAGAACCACCAACCCTCTGGTTAGTAGTCAAGTGTCTTAGGCACTGCACCACCAGAGCTCCTTAAATGTGCAAGAGCGTTATGAAAAATTTTGAAATATTTTGAGAATTATAAAAATGTGACAGAAATGAGCACATGCTGTTGGAAAAATGGCACTGACAGACTTGTTCAATGCAGGATTGCCACATACCTTCAATTTGTAAAAAATGCAGTATCTGTGAAGGGCAATAACATGAAGTATAGTAAAACAAGGTATGCCTGTACTGGTATTTGCAAGGTGCTTTAGCCATAGTAATGAGCTCTGGTGGCACAGTGGTAAAAGCACCCAGCTGCTAACCAAAAGGCCAGCAATTCTAACTCACTAGCTGTTCAGTGGGAGAAAGATAAGGCTTCCATTAATATTTATAGCCTTGGAAACCCTATGGGGCAATGGGTTTGATTTGAGTTGATTTCCCATGGTAGACCTAGTGGCTTCCAAATCAGCTGTCCTTTGACTTTGAGAAAGGAGTGAGGGTTGGGAAAACTTCTGGGCCTCAGTCATACCCCAGAGAAAGCTAAGCATCAAGGCTTCCCTCTGCCTGACTAGGCTAAACTGTCAGGTTAGCAAGAGAGCAGCAGTCCAGACAACTGATCTCAGAGCCCTAAAATGGGGAACGGGGCAAGAGCCTCCCCTGCCATCAGTGCTTCTTTCATTGTATCTGATGCCCCAATCCCAGCCAGACTCAAAGTCTGAAGGGAGGAAATCAAGACCCTTGTGTCTACAGGCACTCTTCCTCACTTCTTTCTTTTTCTTCCCATAACTGGTCAGGGCTGGAAAGAGCTGGTCCTAATTGACTCTTTCCCCACTTTAGCCTCATGGCAAGGCCTTAGGAGTAGGCAGGAATATTTTCTTTATTTTGGGGGTGGGTGGTGGCTGGGAATCTATCTAACTAGACCACCAGCCAAATTTCCTGCTAAAGAGAGCAAGTACCTGCTCTTTCATGCCTTGGAGCAAGGCTCAGCTCAGAGATAGAAATTTAGAGAAAAAAAAATTAGGATAGTATTTAAATTCATTGCTTCAATATTTACAAAAATAAGTCTTATTTCACCAATAACTAGAAAAGCCAGGACACAAATACAGTTCTGTCTGACTGAAGACTTTGCACTTGAAGAAGTCATTCTTCAACTTTTCTGCTAAAAACCAGCCTTGCTTTACAATATAATCCCCATCTTCTTTATTCCATTTCATTGCAATTCAATTCAACCTCTTTGTTGAGGATCCATCAAGGACTCCTTACTATGCTACTAAGGAGCCCTGATGATGCAGTGGTTACGGCACTCAGCTGCTAACCAGAAGGTCAGTGTTTTAAAACCACCAGCCACTGGGGGGGGGGAGAAAGATTAAGCAGTCTACTTCCCTAAAGATTTACAGCTCTTGAAACCCTACAAGATGGTTCTATTCTGCCCCAGGGTCATTATGAGTCAGAATAGATTTGATGGCAGTGGGATTGGTTAGATTTTGTACTATGCTACTGCTGTGGTGGACTTACTCCCTGTCCTTAAGATGATTTAAATCCTTTGAGACTTCTGCTAGCCTTGAGTTCCTGCATTACCCTCACCCTCAACTTTGAACTTTTCACTTTTATAAATGAACCTCCTTGAATCATCTCAATTTGAGTGTGACATCTGTTTCCTGTTAGACTGATAGAGCGATCTGTGTGTGACTCTAGTGCTGGAATTCATGCAGCAGACCTGAGTCCTGCTTCTCCTTCCATAGTGTAGAGCTGTTGTAGCTTGGCCCAGGGGTTACAGTTCCCAGACCCCCTTGCACCAGGAAGTGCCATGTGACTATATGTGGGCAGAAGTGATGTTCCTATTGCCAGGCCTAGCCAACAAAACTTCTCACTTAATCCTCAGTGCAGTGCTCTCTCTGCCTGACAGCAAATGAGGCTCCAGAACAGATGTTCTTAATCATTTTTGCGCTGTGGATGCCTGAACCTCTTATCAGGATAATGATTTATATATATATATATGAATAATTTTACATTTACAGGAAAATTGCAAAGACTACAGAAAATTTACATACACCCCTTACTCAGTCCGTTGTCTGTATGTTACTTACTTACTATCCTTACTCACTGCCATCGAGTCAATTCTGACTCATAGTGACTTTGCAAGGCTTTTCTTTATACAAGCAAACTGCCTCATCTTTCTCCAGTGGAGCAGCTGATGGGTTCCAACATTTTGTTCTGAGATTTTGGTTAGCAGATGCATGAGTTAACTGCTATACCTCCGTAGCTCCTTCTTAATGTTATCATCTTAACGTTACTATGGTGCATTTGTTGAAATTAAGAGACCAACATTGTTGTTAGGTGCTGTTGAGTCTGTTCCAACTCAGAACGAAACACTGTCTGGTCCTGTGTCATCCCCACGATTGTCCCATGTTCGACCCCACTGTTGCACCCACCGAATCAATCCATCTCATTGAGGGTCTTCATCTTTCTCGCTGACCCTCTACTTTACCAACCATGATACCCATCTCCAGGGACTCGTCCTTCCTGATAACAAGACCTGAGTACCAGCGACAAATTCTGGCCATTCTCTCTTCTAAGGAGTATTCCAACTGGACTTCTTCCAAGACAGATTTGATCCCTCTTCTGCCATTCCATAGTATACTTAGTATTTTTTGCCAATGCCATAATTCAAATGCATCAATTCTTCTTCAGTCTTCCTTATTCATTGTCCAGCTTTCTCCATGCATATGAGGCAATTAAAAAGACAATGGCTTGGGTCTGGCGCACCTTAACTTCAAAGTGACATCTTTGTTTTTTAACACTTTCAACATGTCATGTTTCCTCAGTCTCCTCTGGTCTGTGACAGTTTCTCAGTCTTTCCTTTTATTTCCATGATTTGACAATTTAAGGAGTACTGGTTTGATATTATATAGAATTCCAGAATAATATTTAAAATACACAAAACAGATTGCAAAGGAAACATATATGTACTATATATGTTTTTTTATTAACATATTAAATAACTAGATCTAGCAATTGGTCTAAAAAGGTCCCTAGATAACACTAACAGTTTGTACTTGAGGTTCTAATCCACCTAGGGGTTCCTGGGAATCTACTTCCATAATATTACAGTCATGGAAAACCCTTTGGAGCACAGTTCTACTCTGAAACACATAGGATCACCATGATTCAGAGTGAACTCAACCGCAATGGATTTTTTTTGGGGGGTGGGGTGGGGAGAGGTTACCAATAGGTCTAAAAATTATTGTAATTTTTAAATAGTAATGTAATATAAAAATATCTGATTTTTCCTAAAGTCATGGGTACTAATGCTATTACTATGGTTTATTATTTACAGTAAAGGGTAGAAAAAATAAAGATACAATTTTTTTTCCCATTCAAGTTCATGGATTTCCTGAATTCTGTGGCTTCCATGACTGTCTTAAAAGAGATGGCAGACCACTAAATAAGAAGAGCCTGGGTTTCTGAATGTCTGCATGCAGCACTGACTCCATTCTCAGACTATCTTCCATTGTTAAACTCATTTTGCATGAGTAAGAAATAAATCACTGAGATTTTGGGTTTAGTAACAATTCCTCATTTTCTCCAACCCACAGCCCCTGGTAACTACTAATCTACTTTCTGTCTCCATGTATTTAACTATTCTAGATAGCAACATTTCTAATATTTATCCATGTAGTTGTATGCATCTGTAGTTTGTTCTTTTTATTGCTAAGTAGTATATTATCCACAGTTTATCCATTTTTCTGTTCATGGATATCTAAGTGAGGAGCTCTGGTGGTACAGTGGTTAAAGCATTCAGAAGAGAACCAGAATGTTGGCAGTTGGAATCCACTAGCTGCTCCTCTGGAGAAAGATGAGACAATTTGCTTCCATAAAGATTGACAGCCTTGGAAAACCCTCTGGGCAGTTCTACTCTATCCTACAGGGTCACTATGAGTCACAACCCACTTGATGGCAGTGGGTTTGGTTTTGGTATTGTAGCAGCCAATATTATTTTAACTAATATGACTCCTAACTACCAAACTTTATATAAGGTACATAGATAGGAGCCCTGGTAGCCACTAACCAAAAGGTTGATAGTTTGAACCCACCCAGTGCCACCACAGGAGAAAGACCCAGAAATCTGCTTTCATAAAGATTAAACTAAGTGCAAAAAAACAAGGGCATTTGGAAGCAATCAGCCCTAGGACATCATGGCCCTCATGACCAAAAAAACTAGATGGTGCCCGGCTACCAATGCCAGCCACTCAGGAAAGGATCAAATCTGGAGATCCTGGATAGAATGGGAGGAAAAATGTGAAACAAAATCCAAAAACTCAATAATGACCAAAATTACTGTTCAGATGAAATCTGGTAAGACCCCCACTACTATGGCCCTGGAATACATTCTGTGCCTGGAATAAAACGCATCCCCAGAGATTGGCTCTCAGCCCAATAGTTAACAAGATGTACATGCAGACCACTCAACCCAAGATGACACATCCACTTACTCTATGGTAATACATCCCTTAGAGCAATAGACCACGGGGCACCAGAGGACCAACATTCATATTGAGGAAATGCAGGACAAACGGGAGTGCATGAGTATGGGGGGCACAGAGGAAGGGTTACGGAGTGGGGAAGGGAGGAATTGGGTTGGGGTTGGACATGGTGAATGGGAAGTGAAACTAAATGTACACGTGACGTTGAATGTAAAACAAGCTCTTAAAAATAAAAATAAAAAAGATTAAACTAACAAAACCAAACCCACTGCCATCAAGTCGATTCTGACTCATAGCATCCCCTCTTGGGTTTCCAAGGTGCTAAACTTTATGGAGTAGATTGCCTCATCTTCCTCCCACAGAGAAGCTGTTGGGTTTGAATTGACAACCTTCTGGTTAGCAGCCAAATGCCCTACGTACTACAGCCTAGAAAACCCTATGGAGCAATTCTAGTCTGTCACATGGGGTTGATATGCACACAACATATATATAAATATACATATAAATATATATAAATATATATATATATATATATACACATAACAGAGTACCCTGGTTGGTACAAAAGGTTAGAATGTTTGGCTGCTACCTTAAAGGTACCTCAAGCCCACCATCCAGAGCTGTTTTGGAAGAAAGGCTTGGTGATGCTACTTCCAAAAAAGTCAGCTATTGAAACCCTATGGAGCGTAGTTTTACTCTAACACACATGGGATTACCCTGAGTCAGAATGGGCTTGGGCCATTTTTTTTTTTTTTTTTTTAATGTGTGTAAGGGGGATTGGGTCATCTATTTCCATAGTGATGCTGCCTCGAAAACCCAAGGAGGGGTCGCAATGAGTTGGATCTGACTCAAGGGCAGTGAATTTTGGGTTTTTTTTTTTTTTTGGTTTAAGGGGGAAATCTTCCATTTATGTTCTGACTTTCTCTTTAAGAAGCACATATATTAATATCTGGTAGAGCACTTTGTAATAAATGTGTTAGGAAACATGTAAACAGAAACCTGTTAATAGTCCCATGGAACTTCATTTTCTGAAAGCTGCAGTGCTTCATTTGAATTGCACCTAAGGCAATTCAATTCAGCTACCAAATGGAAAATCTTATCCAGGAGAATTCATTTGGTATCGAAAGAATTAAGAGCCATATTTGTCAGCACAGTGAATGTAACTGTCAAAGTTAAGTTTAATATTCTATTAATTGACTAAAAGAATAAAAGGACGCAGTCGCTCCGTGGAAAGAAGATGAAGTTGCGTACTTTTGTAAAGATTTGGAAACCCAATGGGGGTGGTTATGTGTTAGAATCGACTAGATGGCCGTGAGTGAGCTCTCAAAGTTAACGTGATACGAGAAGATGAATGATTTAAAAACTGAATTCACTCTTCCGAAGATGAAAAATCATAATATCAATGACAATAACTGTGAATAGAGGGAGTATCTAAAAATTATTTGAAATTGCTAAGTTTTTATTTTAAAAGTGATAAATCACTTTTTCTTGAGACATCTTGTGCCATTAAAATTCTTTGAAGACAAAGACTTTCAAAAACATTCCAGATTCCAAAATACAGGCAATGGTGGATGCAAGAAAGCTTCAGAGAGAAGAGAAGGAGAAGGAAGAGGAGGGGGAAGAAAGAAGGGAAAAATCTAGAGAGATGGTACAATGTCTTATGTGGTAGAAGTTTATTTTTTATTCAGAAAGTAGAAACTCTTAACTAGAGAATAATAGAGTAGGTGCTACATATAGAGTCCAATAATCCTATAAAATCCTTTAAAGTCCTCTTTTTCTATGATTTTTAAAAATACAGCTCCACATAGAAACTTATGAATTGGTATATGTTTCGCTGTGTATATTCTCAACAACAAAATAAACAGAATTTAAAGAGAGGGGGAAAAACAGCAACCAGCTCCATACTACGTTGTACAATAGGCATGTTTTTGAAAATCTGACTCTAAGTGGAATTTTCAGAAAGTAAATGTTTTAGATGTTTGAAAGTTTGCTGCCTTTTCTCTCTCTCTCTCTCTCTTTAAATTATAATGATATCTGGGGTAGAATTATTTGACAAGTAATAGGGGGTAGGGTGACTGCCCCACTGTCCTTAGAATACAAATAGTCATTGCACCAGTGATTGTATTTCAAATAATGGTTCCAAACATTTGTTTTTGTTTTTTATGTAGGGCCTGAAAATTCAAAGAGATAATGGAATGTGACAAAAGATGAAGGAAAACAGATCTAATATACAGCTGGAGCTTTCTTCTCCTGTAGCACTTAACATTTAACCTCTGGGGGACTGGGTGGTTACGGAATCTTGAATTTAAGCCCTATATTAATTTTACTAACCTCTCATGACTGTCATGTTTTAGGCAATCTACTTCTGTAAAGATTTATAGTCTTGGAAACCCAATGGGGCTTTGTATGAGTCAGAATCAACTCTATGGCAGTGGGTTTTTTTTGTTTTGTTTTGTTTTAATGCCAAAAATGAACAGTAACTATATCCACAAACCAAAACCAAACCCACTGCCATGTAGTCGATTCTGACTCATAGTGTCCCTATCGGACAGAGTAGAACTGCACCACGGGGTCTCCAAGGATTTGTAAAATGGAAGCAAACTGCCTCACCTTTCTCCCACAGAGCAGAGTGGGTATAAACTGTCCACCTTTGATTAGCAGCCAAATGCCTTAACTATTGCACCACCAGAGATCCTTAATTATCTCCAAGTAGTGGATTATTAAGGAACATTGTTGGTGCAGTGGTTCAAGCAGTTGGCTGCTAATCGAAAGGTTAGTGGTTTGAACCAACAGCCTCTCCTTGGGAAAAAGATGTGGCAGTCTCTTGTGAAGATTATAGCCCTGGAAACCCTATGGGGCATTTCTACTCTGATTTATAGGGTCACTATGAGATAGAATCAGCTGGACAGCAATGGGGTTTTTTATTGAGGGGGGTGTTTAACAAATTATTAGTGGAACCGTTTGCCAGAGCTACTGCACATAACAGATTTGGGAAATGTTAGAAAATGTGCTTTGGATGATTTCTATTGTCTTATGACCCCTGTTAGGAGCTCTGCTAGCATAGTGCCTAAGGCATTTGACTGCTAACCAGAAGGCTGGTGGTTCAAATCCACCAGCTGCTCCTGGGCAATCTACTTCTGATACTATCTTGGAAACCTAAGGAAGGGCCGCTATGAGTCAGATCCGACTTGACAGCAGTGAGTTTGGGTTTTTGTTTGTTTGTTTATGACCCCTGTTACCCTTTAAATTATCCCTTAGGTACATGTAATAAACACTATTGGTTTTCTACCCAACATCTATTCCCACCCCCTTCTCCTTAACTCCAATTTTGTTCAGGTGCCCATAGTCTTCTAAGAAGTCATGTGGTTTGGAAAGGCTAGTCCCAGTGCTAGCTCCAGCTCTAGAGGTGAATCCTGAATGGTCTAAGAATTAGACTCTAAGGCAATCATTATTACCTCAGTCCTCCTGTTAGTGACTATTTAAGGCTGGACACTTAATCCAGATCTATCTGATAAGATATGAGAAGTCTACTGTGGAAGGGGGTTGGGCTGCTGAGCAAGGTTTTTTTCTTCTTCTGGATGTTGTTTTATCAGGACATGAAATCTAGAGCTGCTGAAGCCAGCTTGGCCCACGAGGAAAGCCAGTCTTAGAATGACATTGTCGTTGAATAAGGCAGTGTGGTGAGTTGGTATGCATCTGAGTCTTTGATGACACCAGTAAGCTACTGATTGTACTATCCCAGAGCCACTCTAGTTCTTCATTTTTTTGTTATGTGAGATAATAAATTTCCTTACTGCTCATGTTTATTTAAATTGATGTTTTCTGTCCCTAACAGCAAAATGTATCCTACCTGATATAACATACTCTTTAAAAAATGGACTTCAGCACTATTTCTGTAGAGAATTTTGTTGTAGCATATCTTTGAAGGAGATGGAGGGAAGAATTAGGAGCCGAAGTGTGTCTAAGCTGAAAAAAAAAATCTAGAATTTAAGGAAATTAGGAATTGATCAAAGTGTATTTCAGTGAAACCTTCTTTGATCAGAACATGATAAAAGGAATTCAACATTTTTCTTTGACATCTAATTATTCTACTTCATTTTTTAAAGTTTTTCTTCAAGAAACCATTTGATTTTTGTTTGTCAAAAAAGTTAAAAGAAATACAATTTTTGACTTTCAAAATTTTAAAGTAACATTCTTTATCTTCTAAAATTTTCTCTAAATTTTTTAATTTTTTTTTAATTTTATGGACTTTATTTTTAACAAATATTTACACAAACAATAAATGAGGAAACCATCAAGGTTCAAAGTGAAGTTAGCATTTACAAAGTGATTTCTAAGGAGTGTTCATATCCATTGCTATTTTCATGAATGTCATATTCTAAGAGTAGTGCACACGGTACTAATCTTGTTTGAATAGTATTGTTGAAATATTCTAATACATTTTTTTAAATTGTGATTTGGGTGAAAGTTTACAAAGCAAATTCATTTTCCATGTAACAGTTCATACACATTATTTCATGACAATGACTGTAATCCCCATTATATCCAGTTGTTACATCCACTTCCTGTGGTTACCCTTCCCCTGTGTCCTTTCCTATGCATTCCTGCCCTCTGAGCTTTCTTCTGTGCAAATACTGCCTTTCTGATCTCCCATGGTTGATTGTTCTAAGGAGTGTACCTACTTGGTATAAATTTTTCCTTTGTAGGCTTGTCTATTGTTTGTCTGGAAGCCACAGAAGTGAGTTCAATTCCAGGCCCGAAGGATGAATAGGGGCCGTAGTCTCGGGGTTTTCACCAGTCTCTTTCACACCAGTAAACCTGGTCTTTTTTATGATGTTGAGTTTTTTCCACATTTTTCTCCCACTTTGTCCAGGACCTTCTATTTCGATCCCTTTCTAAGTGGTTGACCGTGGTAGCCAGGCACCATTCAGTTCTTCTGGTCTCAGGGTCATGTAGGCTGAGGTTTGCATGGCACACTAGTCCTTTGGACTAATTATTTCCATGCATCTTTGGTTTTCTTCATTCTTCTTTGCTCTGGACAAAGAGAGACCAATTGTTGCATCTTAGATGGCAGCTTGCAAGCTCTTAATACATTTGTTTTTGAAGCACAGTATTGGGAAACTATTTGCAGTTATGGTATTTTACTTTCATTTAGCTTAGATTGTGATTCAACCTAATTTTTTGTAAAATTTGTATAAAAGTAAATACTTGTATAGAAATATATCAAAACAAGAAGAAAAATTGATTATTTGGTTAAAAAAGTATCTGAGGAGTCGTTTGGTTTTAGTATCGTCTTGATTTCTTCTATAAGTAGTAAAAAAAATCTGTTAGGTGAGCTTATCTTCATTTCTTTCTTTTGAAATTCCTTAACTTCTATAACTGGATATAAATAGTTGTTATCAGTTACTGATAACTTCTTTTCATCATTTAGAAACTACAGCTTGAAACCTTTGCTCAGAAACAAGGTAAGGTATTAATTAATAACTTTACGATTGCAAGGTTGGGTTATTTCCTCATATGAGTTTTCAGCTATTGATTGTAGCTGCAGTAATTACTGCATGTCTTTACAGATAATTTTAGTTGTGTTACTCACATTTTAAATTTATTCTCCCCACCACCACCACCCGCCCATAAGATTGGTGATATTAAAGTTTAAGCTTTAATATCAGTGAATTTCAGTGTTTCTGTACAATCTTTCTGGACTTAGTTTAAATGTTGAAGTTTAAAATCCTTGGTTAATGATCAGAGGGACTTGAGATTTTCCTATGTGGCACTTCTCAACCTTTGTCCGTGAGAACACACCTGACTCCCCTATCAGTTGTACTCAGATCCTGGTCACTTACTGTACCTTCACTGCTCTCTCTCCACCTGGAAAGTGTAGCGTTACACACATTGCCTTCAATCCAAAAACAAATCATTTGGAAACATCGTCACTTTTTATCAGCAGCAAATTACAAGAACATTCCTCCTGGCACTTCATCACTCTATACTGATACCACATGACACCTCATGATTCCCAGTGAAAAACTACCCAGTAGTTACTACAATGCACTGGAAACAAGAAACAAACAAACAAAGCATCCCCCACCTCCCTTCACCACATACATGGAAAAATAATCCTTGTTGGGGCAGTAACTTAACCTTTCTAAGTCTCAGTTCTCCTTATGAACAAAATGAAAGCTTTAAGAAGTTCTCGTGAAATATTAGTAAGTTTAACACTGTTGTTTTGAAATCTTCACTCAATAAGGTAGGATGGAAGGCTGGGCAAAGTATGTAGGGATTCAAATGTGGAGGGTCTGGAATCAGGCTGAGGAGGTGGGGCTTGTATGTAATAGAGACTTACTTGTACAGGTTATGGAACAGGGAAGTAGTGTAATCATCAATCTACTACTAGCAGTGTGTAGAACGGAGAACAAACCAAAAACTAAAGGCACTGCCATGGAGTCGGATCCAACTCATAGTGACCTCTCCTTGGGTTTCCAAGGCAGTATCACTACAGAAGTAGACTGCCCAACCTTCCTTCTGAGGAGTGGCTGGTGGGTTTGAACCGCCAGCCTTCTGGTTAGCAGTCAAAGTTGAAGAAAACTAGGCATGAGAGTATTGCAAAGGTCTAGACAAAAGATGCTGAGGGTAATTGCTGTGGAAGTGGGAAAGACGGGACCAACTCAAGAAGTAACGCAGATAATCAATTGTAGAAGAAACAGGATTTGGTTACTGAATGGTTAGATTTGATGAGTGAGGGAAAGGAAGGATTTGAATAGAAATCTGAGGTTTCTGGCTTGAGCATCTGAAGATGTTGATGCAATTATCTGAATGGAAGCCAGGGATAGTGTTTGTGTGTGTGTATGTGTGTGTGTGTGTGTGTGTGTGTGTAGGAGGTAGGGTAGGGCAGGGATTAGGGAATGATTTTATCTTGTTTTTCAGGTACCTATGGACACCTGTGTGGTCTCCAGCTGGACAGCTTACAACAAGGCTGGGGATATTTCTTTGTATAAAGGAAAGGAATACCCATGTGATGCGAACAACTCCCTTTTATAGTGCCCAACCATTAGTGCCCCTAACCTGAGGTAGTTATTACTTCACAAGCAGTAAAAACTTGATTATAGTTGTCTGCTTACCGTGTGAAGGTCCTTGTTTCCCGCACCTTCCAAGGACGAAATGCTATTAATTGTGATTAATTATGTGGCACAATACGAAGACTAGTATATTGTGGCTTCTAGATGGCACCTGCTTGGTTTCTCACTGGTGCCCTCAGGGCAAGGAAAATGGATAGCTCCCGGAGTAGCCCTGAACCCTTCCCGTGTCAGAGCCAGTAGTGAGCTGCTCTTAGACACGTGGGTATGGGCCTCCAAGCCCTTTCTGGCTCCGATGCTTTCTTCTTGGACAGAGAATACTGACGTCCTTCGCCCGCCGGGCTTGCAGACCCCCCCCCCCTGCACGGGGGCGGGGCCCCCGCCCCCGCCCCGCCCCCGCCCCGCCCCCGCCCCTCTCCGCCGGCCCCGCCCCACCAGCGGCCTCTGGCTCCCTCAAGCCCGCGGTGCTCTGCGCGCCTGCGCTGGCCCTCGCTTTGGAGCAGCCATGATGGTGGGTGTTCTCAGCGGCGCCTAGCCCCGGGAGCGCGGTGGGGGCGGCGGGCGCGGGGCGGGTGCTGAGGCCGCGCTGGCCTAGCACTAATGTCTCCCTTTGTGTTCCCCCACTTTACCTTCTCCTCTGGCGCTCCGGGCACCGCCAACCCCACAGGAAGGCCTGGACGACGGCCCCGACTTCCTTTCCGAGGAGGACCGCGGAGTAAGTTCTACCGCCTATGGCTTATGGGATCCTTCCTCCCCCGCCTCGGTCCGCGGGTGTGGTACAGTGAGGGGTCCGGAGCCGGGCGGCACCCCTTCCCCGCGGTCCTTTCGGTTTCCTAGCCTTAGAAGCGCCCCGCCCTCCTGCAGCCCTTCTTTCCTCGGGGGCCGCTCCGTCCCGATTTCCTGGGGACCCGCGGCCTCTTCCCCGTTCTCTGTCCCAGCCCGGACACTCTTAGTGGACCTCTCCCCCTTCCCAGGGTGCAGTTGCGGAAGTGGAGGTGGTGGCTGGAGCTCGAACGCCCCCACCCCTGCCGCTTTTGGGGCCATTAAAACCCATTTTCAGAGCTTTCTGGTTGCGCCCTCAATTTTCTCCACGTATAGACCTCTCGAACCCGTTCTGGCCCACCTGACTTTCTTTCTAAAAGGAATTTAGTACAGGGTTAGTTTAAACGACCGTTTTGCAAAGATTTTTACAATCACCGAGCCTTAAACTCTTCTTCGGTAGCCTACGAGATTTTGCAAAATGTTGGTAGCCCAGGGTATCTTGCACATTACCTGTTACAATCTGAAAAATGAATCTTTTGCCAAATTTCTTTGGTGATATTTTGAGGTGAGTTGCATTCAACTTCAGAAAAGGCCTTCCGGACTCCGATTTCTGCCCCCCCGCCCTCATTGCTTTTGCTGAAGGATGGTAATCTGTATGGTGTTTTGTACAAGTAAGCACTTGAAAAATACTGATAATTGCAGCGCAACAAGATACTATGATTCCTTCACATTTAACAGCCACACTTTAGTTTTCCATTTTGCTTTCACTAGCCCATCTTAGATAATGTGAGAGATACTTCTGTTAGTGGATTTTTTGTTTTTAATAAGAGATGAGGTTGTTAGTATTAAGTGATGACTTTTATAAGGCTTTCAAATGGTAAGAGAGATGCAGAGAGTCTGCACAATTAACAAAGTGTTTTTTACATTCAAGGCATATGGCCACCTCTTCTTAAATAAGATTGTATTATAGTTTTGTGGTCTACCAGAAAATGCCAGCAGGCTTTGCTTTTTTGTGAAAACTGACTGATATTCAGTAAAAGTAATAAGTTTTTGAATATTTATGTTGATGATATGAAAGTAGAGCAAGTGTTTTCTGATGAAGATTTGTGTTCACGTCTTTATGCCTTTGGTTGCATAAGATTTGCTTGCATGGAATGGGAAGCACTTAAGTAATGTACCCAGAAACTTTTTTCATATGCTACAGAATTAAAAGGAGAGGAAGATAAACAGCATGCCTAACCAGGAGGTTACTGTAGAATCTTAGATGAAAATTTTAATATGAAAATGGTAAAAAAAAAAAAAAAAATTACCATGACTCAGAAAACTTTTAAAATATTATGATGAATATGTACATATGTCAGTTCCTCCTAATTTTTGTCCTATGAAACAGGGTGGATCATAATAATTATAGCCAGGCCTGGTGCTAAGCACTGTATAAGCATTGTTTCATTATATACTCTCTCATCATCCCTATAAAGCTTTTAGTATCCTCCTCTTACAGATGGGAAATCTGAACCTCAGGGAAGCTGAGTGAGTAGTCTGAGGTCAAACAGCAATGTGTGAGAGAGCTGGACTTTAAACTATGTTTCTCAAGACATGAGAGCCAATGAATCTATTTCCCTAAGTGTAGACTTGGAACACTTGCATCAGAATTACCTGGAGTGTTTGTAAAACACACAATAAAACATGCAGGAAGAGTGCGTATTTTTTGGTCCCACCTACTACTCAATCAGAATCTCTTGCAGAGGGAGGACACATTAGTGGTTTTTAAACAAGCACCCAAGCAGATTCTGTTGTACATTAAAGTTTGATTATTACTGCACAGCATTATCGTGCTATATCCCCATTTCAGGAGAGTCAGGACTGTTTGAATTCCCTTGTGTTTGTCCTGTTATAAATACATTATCATGATTAGAACTTCTAGGCATTGCGTATTAGTTCAGGTCATCCTATTCAGCCTTTTAAGAAGCTCTTCCTAGAGAAAAAGCTTACATTTGATATGTATTGCAGAAAGGACATCACAGATTCAAAAATAATAATACAGGCATTTCACACTTTCTTCAGCAAGTAAGCAAAATTAGAGCCAATATTTAAAAATAATTTTTTAATGGACTTAAATTTACAACATTATACTGGGATCAGAACAGAATCTAAAATCTGAGTTAGTTTTGCTTATAGCCTTAAAACAATATTGTTTGGAGAGAAACTAAAAAAAACTTTAAGAATGTACAGTGTTGAAAATTACTGGCCACTTCTTTTATCTCTTCAGCCACACCTGTGCAAAGTAGGATATTATTTTCCCAAAATGGGGAGACAGTATTATATCATTTAGTAAGCAAATGAGCTCATATTTTGTCTGATGTGTGTGTTGAACAAGAGCAGTATATGCCAGAGTGATGGCATAATTCTATTTTGGCGTTGATTTGAATTCTAGATAATATGCTTATTGTTTTCAAAAATTAGGTGTAGTTACTATACCTCTCCTGGACTCCTATCCTTGCTCCTCCCTCTGTATTCCTTATCTTAATGCATCGTTTTCCAGTGCACAAGGAAAGATGTCTCTGAATCATATCCTTCATTTCCACATCAAAAAAGGAAATGAGGCCAGTTAAATTCACCTCTGAAATGTTTTTTATATTTACCTCATGTTTTATTTGCATAGCCCCAGTTAAGGTCCTGCTACTTCTTGCCTGGATTTTAACAGTACTAGTCGTTGATCTATTTGGGCAATCTACTTCCGTAGTGATACCGCCTCAGAGACCCAAGGAGGGGTTGCTATGAGTTGGGTCCAACTCGATGGCACATAACAACAACAGCAGCAGTCATTGATCTAAGGAGCGCTGGTGGTGTAACGATCGAAGCATTTGTTAACCAAAATGTTGTTGGTTCGAACCCACCAGTTGTTCCACGGAAGAAAGATCCATAAAGATTTACAACCTTGGAAACCCAGTAGTGGTCACTGTGAGTCAGAATCAACTCAGTGGCAGTGAGCTTGGATTGTTGAGTGAGTCGCTGATTTCTGTTTCTTCAGTTTTTCTACTTTCCAGTCCAGTCTTGACATTACATCTGGTTATGTAACTAAAATAATTAAATCATCTAGCATCACTAGTCCAAAGAACTTACCTGGACCACGTTTCTTTCAGAATAAACTCCTTAAGCCAGCATTCAACACTCTTTCCAGCTGGCTTCATTTCTCAGTGTATTCTCCCTCACACCCTCAGGCATACCCTAGTCTACCTGTCATTACCTGAGCACTTCTGCTTTATAATGTCTGCTTTATGCATGCTGTTTCAACTTTGTGGAATGTTTTTTTCTCTCACCTTTTCTTTCATTTAAAACAGAACTTATCTTTTAAGATTAGGCCCAGATGTTTGCATTTTCTTTATATCTGTATAGCATTAACTTAAACATATGCCACATTTATTGATAGTTATTACAGATAAAAACGTGACATACATTTTGTTGGTAGTGAAAAGACAAAGTCCTTGCTCTGAGACCCTCACTGTGTTGTGGGAGAGAAAGTTATAGTCCTTGTGATAAAAAAGCCATGGGAGTACAAAGGAGGAACTTTTGGGGGGAAAGGAGAGTTAGGAAGACATCGTAATAGCTACACATGTAGGTAGCATAAAGCACTCACTGAGCTGCTAACCAAAATGGTGGTGGTTCAAACCCACCAGCCACTCTGTGGGAGAAAGATGTAGATTGCTTCCGTAAAGAGGATCAGAGAGATTTAATAATTTGCTCAAGGTGGTACAGCCATTACCAGCTTGATTTAAATCCAGACAGGTGGCTTTAGAGCCTAGCATCTTAACCATCATGCTGTAATATAAATGAGCTATGTTTAAAACATTGATCAGGAGTTTTGTAGTTTCTCAGGGAAACTACAAAAGAAGGGAGGGTTTGCCCGCAGAGAGGATAGCGTGTGTAGGTAATTTGCTTGGAACACCTATTCTTATGGGAGCTAGGGTTGCAAGAGTAGATATGAGTAGTACAGATAAAATGTAAACTGCATAATGATAAAGACAACAGGCAGTGGGAAGCCCTGAGGGATTTTAAGCTGGGAAATGCAAAAATAGTATTTCGGGAAGCAGAAAAAAAGCAGTTTAAAAGCAATTGCAATAATGCAGGTGAGAACTGGTGAGGCTGAAACCCAGGTGATAGGCGTAGGAATGAAGAAGGGGGCAGAGCAGAGAGATATTTGGAAGATAGGATTGATAGGACTTTTCTCTCTCTCACAGTTGTCCATTCGGTTTTGATGCATAGCGACCCCTTCTTGGGTTTCCAAGGCAGTAGATTGCCCAACCTTCCTTCCAAGGAGTGGATGGTGGGTTTGAACCACCAACCTTCTGGTTAGCAGTCACATGCCTTAGGCTCTATGCCACCAGAGCTGCTTGATAGGACTTAGTGACCAAATAAGGAGCCCTGGTGGCACAGTGGTTAAGTGCTCAGTTAACTGAAAGGCTGGAGGTTTGAACCCACCAGCCACTCCATGGGAGAAAGATGTAGCCATCTACTTCCATAAAGATTACAGCCTTGGGAACCTTATGAGGCAGTTCTACTCTCCTATAGGGTTGCTATGAGTTGAAATTGACTCAATGGCAACAGGTACAGCTAGTAACCAAATACAATAAAACCTGCAAAAGCCAGACCTGTATAAAATGGAAACCTGTCAGAGGAGGAAAACGCAAATATTTTCCACTAAAATGTGTGATAAAAAAGTGATAAGATTTTATCCTATCAAAGACAGAAAACCTGCAAGACCTGTAAAAACAAGGTAAATTGTTGATTTCTGGATCTCACAGGTTTCACTGTAGTTCATAGGCTGGCATGGAGAGGAAAAAATGAGGAAGATAGGTGGGAAGAGCAGATTTAGAAGATGATACTGAGTTTGATTTCTTTAAAGTACCTATGAGACATCTAATTCCACCCTCACACCCAAACTAGAATGTAAGATCTGTAAGAGTAAGGATTGTGTCTCTTCACTGCTGTTATCGCCAGAACCTAGTACAGTGCTTGGGCAAAAGGGGCAAGGAGGTGGCATATTCTGACCTCCTCTAACTACATAAGAGGAAGACAGAATCACCACCAGCAGCCCAAGGCCTGTTCTTATGAGGCCAGACATGCCGACACCCTCCAACCCTCTTACTAACCTTGACACCAACTGTCCATCCTGCGGCACCCACCACCTCTCTGCTGGGTTTGATAATTTGCTGCAGTGGCCACACAGAACTCACAGATTATGGGGTTTATTAGGGAAGCAACAGGCTACAATTCAAGTTCAGGAACGTGCTCAGTCTCTCTTAGCTGGCCGTCTCTCTCAGTCTCTCTCAGTAGCACGTCTCTCTCTCATGTCTCTCTCAGCAGCATGTCTCTTTTCAGCAGCGCATCTCTCTCAGCCTGCAGTCAGAAAGACTCTTTCTGTCTATAGGAGGGCTCCTTTTTGACCCTGGCAGAGTGGCCCAAACCAACCAATTCCAACATTAGAATTCCATACACCTGAGGAGTGAACTTACAGATTACTTTGTGCTGCCCTAGGTGTATACCTTTAACAGTCGTTAACTACTCGGTTGCTCATGGCAAAGTGGGAGTTACAAATACTATGGCTAGAAAAGCCATACCACATAATTTACTACACCACAGCTTGGCACATTGAAGCCTTTAAATGATTGTTTAATACGTGAATAAATCCAGGTGGGTATGTCTAGTTGGTAGTTTGAAATTCTGCTTGTAAACTTAGAGCAAAAGGTCTGAGTTGGAGATACAAATTTAGGAATTATTAACAAGGGTGGGTGAGATTGCCAAGGTTAGATAGCACCCAGGAGAAACCAACATTTAAGGACCAAAGGGTAGATGAGGACTAATTTACAAAACTGAGAGGGGCAAGAGGAATGAGAGAAGAGAGCCCTAGAAGTTGAGAAAAGAGAATTTTAAGGAGGGAATGGTCAGAATGATTGTCAAGGCAAAATACAATAGTGAGTCAAGAACACTGAAAAGTATGGATTTGAAAATTAAGTCGTCATTATATGAAGGTTTTCTGAGACCATTTTACATTGCCACCAGCAGTGCATGAGAATTTCAATTTTTCTACCTTCTCTCCCACAGTTGGGAGCTCTGGTAGCATAGTGCCTAAGGCACTTGACTGCTAACCAGAAGGCTGGTGGTTCAAACCCACCAGCCACTCTTTGGAAGGAAGATGGGGCAATCTACTTCCGAAGTGATACTGCCTTGGAAACCCAAGAAGGGGTCACTATGAGTCAGGTCCGACTTGACAGCACATAACAACAATAACAACAACAACTCCAACAGTTACTGGTTTCTCTTACTTTGGCAATAGGTATGAGGCTGCATCACTGTAGTTCTGATTTGCATTTCACTAATGACCTTGACGGAAAGCTGTATCTTTTTTTATGTACACTAAGAAAACTGTTGCCAGTTATACTCTAATTTGCCATCAATTGAAAGACGTCACTATTTCAGATACGTTAAAATGTGAAAAAATAAGCATCTATAATTGATGAAATATTATGGCACATTAACTTTCAGTGAAAATTCCATATTAATGTAAGGGGGTAATTTAATTTCAAAGGCTGGCTCTCCCATTATGTATTTTAGTTATTATAAACAAGACTAAAAAAACCTTATGTATGAGAAGCAAATCTTACGTCAAACAAAATAATCCTTCATGCTCACTGTTCTCCATTGTTGTTGTTATGTGCCATCAAGTCAAACCCGACTCGTAGCAACCCCTCCTTGGGTTTCCAAGGCAGTATCACTACGGAAGTAGGATTGCCCAACCTTCTTCCGAGGAGTAGCTGGTGGGTTTGAACCACCAGCCGTCTGGTTAGCAGGCAAGTGTCTTAGCCACTATGCTACCAGAGCTCCCCACTTTTCTCCATAGGCTCAGGAAATGGGAAAGATTTATATAGGGTGGGATGTATATGTAGGAACTGACTATAGGAAGACGCAATAGCAGAATGAACACTTTGGCTGATTTTCTTAAGTTATTATGATACGTAAATTAAATCAGAATTGTGCCATCAGCATTTTGCTTTAACCACATTTGTAATTCATGCATGTGTTCCAGAGATGAGTTCTAAAATCAAATGTTAAAAGAATGAGAAAAGACATAATAGATTGAATTAACAGCTATTAAGGAAATAACAGCAAAAAAGGGGGGCTGCATGTGAATGAATAGCATGTTTTAATAAGGTACATGAAAGAATTTACAAGAGAAAGTAAAGAAATAGAGGCATATTAAAGGAGCGGAGGAGACTTTCTGGAGATGCTGGAAATGTTCCACATCTGGAGTATGATGACATTTCCCCTCCCCCCTAAAAGCCAGGCCATTGCCATTGAGTCATTTCCAACTCACAGAAACCCTGTAAGACAAAGTAGAACTGCCCCATAAGGTTTCCAAGGCTCTAATCTTTACAGAAGCAGATTGGCACATCTTTCTCTGGTGGGACAGCTGGTAGGTTTGAACCTCTGACCTTTCAGTTAACAGGTGAGCATTTAACCATTGTGCCACCAGAGCTCTTATGGTAATGATTATACCAAACACAAACCAAACGCAGCTGCCATGGAGTCAATTCCGACTCATGGGGACCCCCTTTGGGTTTCCAAGGTGGTAAATCTTTGCAGAAATAGATTGGCCAGTCTTCCTTTCATGGAGTGGCTGGTGGGTTTGAACTGCCAACCTTCTGGTTAGCAGTCAGATGCCTTAGGCACTATCCCAGCAGAGCTGCTGCTTATGGTAATGGTTATAGGGGTGTATGTATTTGTAAAAAGTCTTCAAACTGCATATTATTTTATGCCAACTGTACCTTAAAATAGAATCCAAAACTAAAAACATTAAGTATGTTAATACAAAAACAATATTAAGGAAATTATAGAAATTTGTTGAAGCTTATTTAACATGATTTGCAAATTGGGGAAACATTTCCCACTAAAGAATCAAAAATGTTCCAAAGAAGAAAAATCTTTCATAGATTCTTATACACCCTAGTATTGCTAGTAATTATACATAGCTGTGAAAATAGAGCCAGGAAAGTGTTTATATAGTAACTTTTGGCCATGTGCCATTTTCTTGAACAATTCAGATGATTTGTCTTAAAACATAATTTTTAGTCTGACATTTGGAATTTCTGACTGCATATAGATAGTTCTTTAACAAAGCACTATACCTAAGGCAAACATTCTTTACTAATTAAGCTAACTTAAAGGTGTCTTTCAGGAAACCAGGTATCTCAAGATTTAAGGTTCAAAGACTATCCTAGGGTAATAGTTTGGGTGGGTTATTTCAACCTTCATGAAATCCAGAACCTGGATTCCATGAGGATTTAAAACTCCATTCCTAAAGTGTATAATATAGCAATATTCTGTATAGATAAAAGTGACAGTAAAAAAGCCAAGTGTTCCAATGCATATGGATCATTCTCAGACCATATTGTAGGTCACAAAGCAAGTCTTGATAAATTTAAAAAGATTTAAATCATCCAAAATATTTTCTCTGACCACTTAGAGTGAAGCTAGAAATCAGTAACAGGAAAAAAAAGCGTGGAAAATACATAAACGTATAGAAATTAAACACGCTATTAAACTACCAGTGGTCAGTGAAAAAGTCACAAATTTCTTAGAATCAAATGAAAATGAAGGCACAACATATCAAAACTTAGAAGATACAGTGAAGGTGGCTGTCAGAGGAAAACTTATAGCAATAAATGCCTACATAAAAAAAAAGAAAGATCTCAAATTAATAGCCTAATTCAACAACTCCAGGAACTAGAAAGAGAAGAGGAAACTAAGCCTAAACCTACCAGAAGAGAGAAAATGACAAAGAGAAGAAGATAGATAAAATTGAAAAGAGAAAAACAATAGTGAGAATCAATAAAACCAGAAGTAGGTTCTTTGAAAAGATCAGTAAAATCATCAACCCTTACTCGACTGACGAAAGAAGAGAAAAGATACAAATAACCAAAACAAAAAGTGAAAGGGAACATTACAACTGACTTGATGGAAATACAGAGAATTATGACAGAAATTATGAACAACTATGTGGCAGTACACTGGATAACCTAGATGAATGGACAAATTCTTAATAGCACACAACCCACCCAAACTGACTTGAGGAAACACAAAGGAAGTCTCAACAGATCCATAACAAGTGAAAAGATTGAATCAGTGATCAAAAACTTGCTAACAAAAGTAAGTCCTGGACCAGATGGCTTCACTGGGGAATGCTGCTAAACATTTAGAGAAGAACTGACACTAATACTCATTAAACTCTTCCAGAAGATAGAGAAGGAAAGTTGTCATTATGTGCCGTCGAGTCAGACCCAACTCATAGCAACCCCTCCTTGGGTTTCCGAGGCAGTATCGTTACGGAAGTAGATTGCCCCATCTTCCTTCCGAGGAGTGGCTGGTGGGTTTGAACCGCCAGCCTTCTGGTTAGCAGTCAAGTGCCTTAGCCGCTACACTACCAGAGCTCCCCTACTCCCTAATTCATTCTATGGAGCAGCATAACCATGACACCCCAAATAGTGCAAGACCCCCCAAAAAAACTACAGGCCAATATCTTACAGCTACAAATGTAGAAATTCTCAACAAAATACTGGTGACCAGAATCAAACTGGAGCTCTGGTAGCATAGTGGCTAAAGCACTTGACTGCTAACCAGAAGGCTGGCGATTCAAACCC
>NW_006921638.1:5304929-5324753 GCF_000298275.1 Orycteropus afer afer | reverse complement strand
AAAAAAAAAAAAGCATTTGGTAAAATCCAAATCTTTTCCTGATGAAAACCCCAAAGAATGTTGGAAAACCAAACTCACTGCTGTCAAGTCACTCCAGACTCATAGCAACCCCTCCTTGGGTTTCCAAGGCAGTATCTCTACAGAAGTAGATTGCCTAGTCTTCCTTCCAAGGAGTGGCTGGTGGGTTTGAACCACCAGCCTTCTGGTTAGTAATCAAGTGCCTTAGGCACTATGCCACTAGAGCTCCTAAAAAAGGTTGTAATAGAAGGGAATATATGAAAAGCCAACAGGCAACATTATACTTAATGAGAAAGACTAAAGCTTTCCACTTAAAATCAGGAACAAGACAAGGGTGCCTACTCTCACCACTTCTATTCAGTATATTGTATTAGAAGTCCTAGCCAGAGCAGTAGATAAGAAAAGGAATAAAAGGTATCCAGATTTGAAAAACAATTAAGTAAAATTATCTTTATGTGGATGATATCCTATAGAGGAAGAGAGAGAAAATCTCAGAGAGTTCACAGGAAAACTTCTAGAGCTAATAACGGGAATTTAGCAGAGTTTCAGAATACAAAGTCAATGACCAAAAATGAGTTGGGTTTCCATATGCCAGCACTGAGAAATATGAAAGGGAAATTATGAAAACAATTCCATTTACAGTAGTATCCAGAGAAGTAAATACTTAGGAATAAATCTATCCGGGGACATGAAGGACTTACACAATGAAACTATATAACAATGAAAACTATAAAACATTGCTGAAATAGATTAAAGAAATATTAAATAAATGGAAAGATGTTCCATGTTCATGGATCGAAAGACTTAATATTGTTAAGATGTCAATACTACCCAAAGTGATCTGTAGATTCAACACAATCCTGATAAAAAATTGCAACAGCCTTCTTTACAGAAATAGAAAAAACAATCCTCAACTTTGTATGGCATGGCAAGAAGCCCCAGATAGCTAAAACAATCTTAGAAGAGCAAAGTTGGAGGATTCACTTTCTGATTTTAAAACATACTAAGGAGCTCTGGTAGCATGGTGGTTAAAGCATTGGGCCGTGTCTTAGGCGTCTAGTGCTGCTAGAACAGAAATGCCACAAGTGGATGGCTTTAACGCAGAAAGATTTATTCTCTCATAGTTTAGGAGGCTAGAAATCTGAGTCAGAGTGCTTGCCCTAGGAGTTAGGTGAAAGCCCCTCACCCTTGGGCTTCAGCTCTGCCTCCTGTTCCAGGCCCACTAGAGCTAGAGCCATTTTCTGACTCACACAGCTGCTGGCTGCTGAGGCTGATGAACCCTTTCCTGATAAAAACTCTTAGCAAAGTCTGAATAGAAGGGAAATTCCTCAACATAATAAAGGGCATATATGCATACCCAGGGAGCTCTGGTAGCATAGCCTTAGGTACTTGACTGCTAACCAGAAGGCTGGTGGTTCAAACCCCCCAGCCACTCCTCGAAAGGAAGGTTGGGTAATCTGCTTCCGTACTGATACTGCCTCGGAAGCCCAAGGAGGGGTCGCTATGAGTCAGGTCTGACTGAGCGGCACATAACAACAACAACAACAACAACATCATGCAAACCCAAAAGCCAACATTATTCTCAGTGGAGAGAGACTGAAACCATTCCCCTTGCGAACAGAAACCAGACAAGAATGCCCTCTATCACCACTTCTATTCAACATCGTATTGGAAGACCTAGTCAGGGCAATAAGGCAAGAAAGGGAAATCAAAGGCATCCATATTGGTAAGGAGGAAGTAAAACTATACCTATTTGCTGATGCTATGATCCTATACATAGAAACCCCAAGAGACTCAGCAAAAAACTATTGGAATTAATTGAGAGACTTAGCATAGTGGTTGGATACAAGATCAATATCCAAAAATCACTTGGATTCCTCTACACCAGCGAAAAGATTGCTGAAAAAGAAATAAGGAAATCAATACCATTTACAATAGCTACCAAAAAAATAAAATACTTGGGAAAAAAATCTCACTAGGGACACAAAAGACTTGTACAAAGAAAACTACAGATCACTACTCCAAGAAACCATAAGAAATCTGCATAAATGGAAGAACATAACCATGCTCGTGGATAGGAATATTGAACATTGTGAAAATGTCAATTCTGCCCAAAGCAATCTATACATCAGTGCAATCCCAATCCAGATCCCATCAACATTCTTTAAGGATATGGAAAAACCAATCACTAATTTTAATATGGAAAGGAAAGAGACTTCAGATAAGCAAAGCACTATTGAAGAAGAACAAAGTAGGAGTTCTCACACTCCTGGATCTCAAAACCTACTATACAGTCTGTCACAGTAGTCAGAACAGCCTGGTACTGGTCAGTGACAGACACACAGGCCAGTGGAACAGAATTGAGAACCCAGAAGTAGATCCATCAACCTATGGTCAGCTGATTTTTGACAAAGGGCTGAAATCTGTTACATGGGGAAGAAATGGTCTCTTTAACAAAGGGTGCTGGCAAAACTGGATATCCATTTGCAGAAAAATAAAACAAGATCTGTACCTCACACCATGCTCAAAAACTAACTCCAGATGGATCAGAGATTTAAATGTGAAAACTAAAACTATAAAGTTCCTCAAGGAAAAACTTGGGGCCAATTTAGGGGCCCTCGTTTATGGCATAAATAGATTGTCAAGCACCAAAATGCACAAACAACTGAAGATAAATTAGATGAATGGGACCTTCTAAAAATTAAATTTTTATGTGCTTCAAAAGATGTCTCCAAAAGAGTAAAAAGAGAACCTGCAGATTGGGGAAAAAAAAGTATTTGGCAACAACATATCTGACAAGGGACTTATCTCTAAAATTTGTAGAAAACTCCAACACCTCAACAACAAAAAGATTAGCGATCCAATTTAAAAAATGGGCAGAAGACATGAGTAGACACTTCACCAAAGAGGATATTCAGGTGGCCAATACATGAAGAAATGTTCCTGATCATTAGCCGTCAGAGAGATGCAAATCAAAACAACAGTGAGATGCCATCTCACCCCAGCACTAATGGCAAAGTTCAGCAAGACAGAAAATAACAAATGCTGGCGAGGATGTGGAGAGATTAGGATTCTGCTGATAGGACTATCAAATGATACAACCACTGTGGAAAGCAGTATGGTGATTCCTTAAAAAGCTGGAATTAGAAATACCATTTGACCCAGCAATCCCATTGCTAGTATATATTCTAAAGAAGTGAGAGCCAGGACAAGAACAGAAATGCACACCCACGTTCATCGCAGCACTACTTACAACAGCAGAAAGATGAAAACAGACTAGGTGCCCATCAGCAGAAGAATGGATAACCAAACTATGGTACATACACACAATGGAATACTGTGCAACAGTAAAGAATAATGTAGAATCTGCAAAACACTGCGTAACATGGGTGAACTTGGAGGACATTATGCTGAGTGAAATAAGTTAATCACAGAAGGACAAATATAGTATTAGTTCATTATTGTAAGAAGTCAAGGAGAGGTTTATATATGGAAGGAAACTTCCTTTGTTGGTTACCAGGGTTAGGAGGGGAGAGGAGGGAACACTGCAAAAAAAAATTTTTTTAAATGCATTGATCCATGTCACTTTAGGTTTGTGTATTTCACTGTACATAAATTATATTTCATTAAAATGTATTTTTAAAATTTTTACTTGCATGTAATATTAATGATATTGTTCAATAATTTTCACATTCTGTTGGGTCACCTTTCTTTGGATGGGCACAGATAACAATCTCTTCCAGTCGGTTGGCCAGGTAACTGTGTCCAAATTTCTTGGCATAAATGAGTGAGCACTTTCAGTATTGTATCCATTTGTTGAAACATCTCAATGGGTATCTGTAAATTTCTAGAGCCTTGTTTTTCACTAATTCCTTCAGTGGAGCTTGGACTTCTTTCAGTACCATTGGTTCTTAATCATACTAACTGTGGAAATGGTTGAGTGTTGACAACTTCTTTTGTTATATTGGTTCTATTTATTCCCTCCTTCTTCTCTTGATGCTTCCTACGTTGTTCAATATTTTGCCCATAGAATTCTTCAGTATTCTAATTCAAGGCTTGAATTTTTTCTTCAGTTGTTTCAGCTTGAGAAATGCCAAGCATGTTCTTCCCTTTTGATTTTCTAACTCCAAGTCTTTACACATTTCATTATAATACTTTATCTTCTCAACCTGCCCTTTGAAATCTTCTGTTCAGCTCTTTTATTTCATCATTTCTTCCATTTGTTTTAGCTACTCTACAATCAAGAACAAGTTTCAGAGTGTCTTCTGACATCTGTTTTTGTCTTTTCTTCATTTCCTGTCTTTTTAATAACCTTCTGTTTTTTTTTCATGTATGAAGTTCTTGATGTCACCTCACAGTTCATCTAGTTTTCAGTCATTGGTGTTCAGTGCATCACATGTATTCTTCAGATAGTCTTTAAATTCAGGTGGAATAAATCAATGTCATATTTTGGCTCTTGTAGACTTGTTTTGATTTTCTTCAGCTTCAACTTAAAGTTGCTTATGAGCAATTGATGGCCTGTTCTGCCAAGGTCAGTTCCTCACCTTGTTTTGACTGATGATGTGAGCTTCTCCATCACTTCTTTCCACAGATGTAGTCCATTCGATTCCTGTGTATTCCATCTAGAAAAGTCCACATGTATAGTTGTCATTTTGTTATTGAAAAAAGTATTTGCAATGAAAAAGTTAACTGGTCTTGCAAAATTCTATCATGTGATCTCTGGTGTCATTTTTATCATGAAGGCCATATTTTCCAACTACCAGTGCCTCGTCTTTGTTTCCAGCTTTCACATTCCAATCACCAGTAATTATCAGTACATGTTGATTGCATGTTTGGTCAGTTTCAGACTCCGGGAGTTGGTATTGTACTTCAGGATGGCTCTTGAAATGTTCTTTTTATGATGAATGTAATACCATTCTTCCTCAGTTTGTCATTCCTGGCAAAGTAGTAGACCATATGATTGTCTGATTCAAAACGGCTAATACCAGTCCATTTCAGCTCACTAAAGCCTAGAGTATTCTATCTTTTTGTGTCACATTTCATTTTTGAGAACTTCTAATTTTCCTAGGTTCGTACTTGGTACATTCCACAGTCTAATTATTAATGAATCTTTGTAGGTGTTTTTTTCTATTTTGAATCGTGCCCCATGAAGAAGGGAAGGTCCTGCAAGCTTTACTCCATTCACATCGTTAAGGTCGACTCTGCTTTGAGGAGGCAGCTCTTTCGCAGTTGTATATTAAGTGCCTTACATCCTGAGGGGCTCATCTTCTAGAACTATATCAGATAGTGTTTCACTGCTATTCATAAAGCTTTCCAGTAACATATTAGACAGTGTTTCATTGTTATTCACAAGGTTCTCAGTGGCCAGTTTTTTTTTTTAAATGGATGGCCTGTCCTTCTTCCCAGTCTGTCTTAGTCTGGAAGCTCTACTGAAACCTACCCACCATGAGTGACCCTGCTGCTGTTTGAAATACCAGTGGCATAGCTTTCAGCCTCACAACAATATGCAAGCCATCACAGTATGACAGATTGACAGACGAGTGATGGGGTTTTACAACTAGAGTATTCGCGGTCTAGGTAATTAGACTTTTGATATTTTATATTTTTGCTGACAACTAAGACTTTATTTTATCTTTTAGTGTATTTGACTCTTTTGTAAGTCTCCAAAGTAGCCAAGCATGTTATAAGATTTATTGTTTCAAGGAGAAGAGGAATGAAGTTTCACAATTATAAGTAAAGTTGTGGTAAGAATTATAAGTGGAAAATTCTTCTCATAGACAACTAAATGGAAGCACCAAATAGAGTACATATCAAATTCTTCAAATATATTATAACTTATAGAGTAAAATGTGAAGTTTAATTCTTATCATAGGATTATTTATTGAGTTTTTAATATATATTAGTATTGTTCATAACACTATGAAGCTTTCCAGTATATTAGACAGTGTTTCATTGTTATTCACAAGGTTCTCAGTGGCCAGTTTTTTTCAGAAATGGATGGGCTGTCCTTCTTCCCAATCTGGCTTAGTCTGGAAGCTCTATTGAAACCTGCCCTTAATGTGTTTCGTAACACATAGCACTATAACATATATGTAATGTGGTCAATGATTTAATAGTTTTATTGTTTATTTCTGAGTTAAAATAAGCAAAGGAGTTAAAGTTATTTTCAGTTTTCCTTTTACTGTTTTTCTTGTTCTTAAAGGTAGACTTACTCCTTAGTTTTAGAACACTTGAATTTTAATCAACTATTTTCTTGGAAAATCATTTACTTTTTGTTTGAAATTACAGTGAATTACAGTTAGCTCAGTGACACAAAGCAAGTATAATTGAATGGTGTAGAATGAAAGTTGACTAAGATAATAGTCTTACCCAAAGCACCTGTCCCAAAATATATACAGTAAGTAGATTTAATGCATGAAAATATTTTTTTTATAGTTAAGATTCTTTTGTTTTGTTTTGTTTTTTGCATTGTCTTATTGTCTGGGAGAAGAATTGTATAAAAGCACAGAGAATTTTCATTAAGGTATTGTTGATTTTCTTTTTCTAGCTTAAAGCAATAAATGTAGATCTTCAAAGTGATGCTGCTCTACAGGTGGACATTTCTGATGCTCTTAGTGAGAGGGATAAAGTAAAATTCACAGTTCACACAAAGGTAAATGATTTTGTACTTTGGATAAGCAATTTATGGTGCTAATATATGTTGAGTCAAATATTAGTTTAGAGCATAATTAATTAGAAAGAGACTATAATTTATAATTCACAGCTATTTCAACAAAAAGAATTGTAGTACTTAGACATAATTCAAAATTAATCTCTATATTTTCATTACTATCTTTTACCATTATCATAATTTTCAATTTTGTTGTCTTTAGTTAATCAAATTACTGCCATACAGGTGATTATTCTTTTTATATTTCAGTTCTCAGATTTTTAGTATTAGATCGATTTTCCTTTGCTTAAATAGTTGAGTTTGATATTTATTAATAAGGTAACTTAAAATAATGGTAGAATTCAGTATAAGAGCCTCTCAACTTATTTTCCCAAAGATTTCAATATAATTCTGTCAAGGTATTTCAAGGTTTTCATAATATAATATAAAGGCACTGATACTCTTTCATCTAGAGACTATTTTTTAAAATTAAAGTATAAAATGTTTATTAAAAAGCTTTAGTGTAATTTTTATTTTTATTTGAAAGAATCTCTTATCTTTGCAGAGTTCATTGCCAAATTTTAAACAAAATGAGTTTTCTGTTGTTCGGCAACATGAGGAATTTATCTGGCTTCATGATTCCTTTGTTGAAAATGAAGATTATGCAGGTTACATTGTAAGTGTTGGCGTTCCATTTTAATTCCACTTTCTAGGAGCTTTTCAAATACATTATTATATATTGAAATCTTATTTAGCATTTTTAGGTTTTTTTGTTTTTTTTTTCGTTTTTTTGGCCAGTTACAAAACATTATTGGCTACAACCTTTTATCCTCAGTTGTCTTGTTTGAGAATGTAGGAATATGTTATGCTTCTTCATTTAAACTACTTAAGTTCTTAGAATTTAAATGAGTTTGTCTTGGTATTAAGGAGAGGTTAAAGAGTGTATAGAAACCACACTCTTTTTGAACCCTTAGGTTAGGCAGATATTTAGAGTTGGAGGCTCCTTAGAGATAATCTAATCTAAACATGCACCAGATATTATAGTCAAGAATAGATGGTTATCCTGTTTCAGCTGTTGGACCACACTTGTATCTCTGAAATTTGATTTCATTTGACTTCTGTGAAATCATCCTGATCTGATTCCATCTCCATCCTTGTCACACTTTTTCAGTTATTTGCTTCTTTTTCTTACTTCAACTCAGATTTTGGTGAAACACTGTGCCATACATTTTTCTCTTCTCATTCTATTTCCACCATTTTTTGACTTTCCTGTCTCATAAAACTTTATTACCTTCTCCCTCCGTAGACTAAATGCTCCTTATACCTTAGACCAAGACTGTGTTTTATTTATCTTCGTATACACAGGGCTCAGAGTCCTGCCTGGCATATAGTAGATGCTCAGTGAATGTGGTGGTGTCACTAGGGTTAGTGTCACCCAGTGAGATAATTAATGGTGTCACCCCCCTGCCCATGGACCTTCTCTTATACCAGACTATGCCGAATATTATATCTGATAAAGAGTGTAAATAGCTTAAACGTAATATTTCTTAGGTTATACAAATATTAACTAATTGTTTTGTAAAATCTTTCTACACTGAATTACATTATTAGTTCCAATATTATTAGTAATTGAGCAGAAGAAGCTTTTTCTCATTTGTCTACTTTGTCTTCAGTTACTACTTCACTCAAAAAAGTTACTGATACAGGTTCACAAATACTAATTACCACAGTATTATAGCTAATCATAAAATTTGACAAAATCAGGCACTATAAAAACAGCAGCGGCAACGAAAACAACAGTGTGTGCTTACAAATCACTTGCAGACAAAAACTACATGATTTGAAGCGTCATTGTAATCGGGTAATAATAACAGCTTTGACCAGAGTTCATAAGAAGTTTCAAAAAAGTAAATTAGTGTAGAGTTTTAGCCTTGTAGGTATATTGACACATGTAAGCTGAGCTTTTGAAAAATGTTTTTGTTGTTATAATTAACTACAGGGATTTTTTTTTTTTTTTTTTTTAATTGTGATTTGGGTGAAAATTTACAGAGCAAATTCACTTTCTATACAGCAGTTCACATACATTGTCTCATGACATTGACCACGATTTACCACAATGCAACAGCTCCCCTCCCACTTGCTCCCTGTAATTACCTCTTCCCTGTGTCCATTCCTCCATGCACTCCTGCCCCTTGAGCTGTCTCCCTGAGCATAAGCAGCCCTTCTTTCTCCCATGATTGTTCTCTCCAGGGAGTGTATCTACCTCAGGGAAATGTTCAATTCATATACCTGTCTATTGTTGGGTGGAAGCCATAGGCGTGGATTCAATTACAGACCTGAAGGGCAGCTAGGGGCCATAGTCTCAGTGGTTCCACCAGGCTCTATCGGAACAGCAAACCTGCCCCCCCCCCTTTTTTTTCCTCCAAATGATTTGAGTTTTGTTCTGCATTGTTTTCCCTCTGTATCCAGGATCTCCTTCATAGATCCCCTTCCAAGTGGTTGACATTGGTAGCCGGGCACCATCTAGTTCTTCTGGTCTTATAGTCTTATAAGCTGAAGATCAGATGGTGTACCCGTCGCTAGGACTAATTGTTCCCATGAATTTTTGGTTTTCTTCTTTCTTCTTTGCAAGGAGAGATCCATTGTTGCATCTAGATGGCAGCTTGCAAGCTTTTAAGACCCCAGTCGCTACTCGCCAAAGTAGGAGGTGGAACAATGTTTTGTGTACGATGTTATGCCAATTGAGCTTGATGTCCCCTGCGACTATGGTCCCGAGCCCACAGGTTCAACTACTCGGTTCCTCTTGGTAACTGGCTGTGACCAAGCAGTGACTACATCCTTGCCCCTTGTCAGTTCTACTATACACCTGGGACTTCAGATCATACACATAAACTTATAGGACCATTGTCTGCCAACCCTATACATGTTCTTGGGTACACTCCCTGCTTCATAGAGATACCTATTAGTTGAGCCTGTCCACCCATTTATCTACCAATATACCCATGTTTGCCTTCACTGACAACGCTGTACTATATGTGCAAAAGGGTTCATCTTTGTTATCTGTACCTTCCATGTACCTCTCTATGTCTTTCTCTTCCTCAGTGCCACTATAATGATCACTCACATTTGGTACATTGCCCTTCTCTTTACCCAAATCAATACTTATCTCTGTCTATCTAACAGTGTTCTACAGGGATATTTTTGTAAAAAAAATAATAATAAATTTTGGCTGAAACACTGCACAGAAATTTCATAGACAGTCATTTTGGTGTTTCTTCCTTTGATAGTGCTACCTGGTATGGTCTGCACCCCCACATCCCCCAAGTGATGCCACTCAGTGAATATATACTGAACTATTTTTCCCTGTTGCTTTTTATAGTATAATCTCTTTGTTGTTGTCATTCTCATTTCAGCTTTTCCCCTGCTTACCTTTTCTCCTCTTACCTTGCTTGTTCTCTTAACCTTCTGTTATTTTTCCCATAATAATTCTTACTTACAGGCTTTTCCTCTAAGATAAATCTTTTTCTTACATCCTTTTCTTGAATCACATACTTCTTTTAAATCATATATTTTTATTTAAGATAAGTGCTTACTTACTCCCATACAGAGGACAGTAAGGTTAGTCATTAATCTGTGTCTTGTTCTTTTCTTTTGAAGTCAATTCTTTCTTCTTCTGGTACACTCCTCCTATCCAGGACCCTTTTCAGCACTCCTTGCTGGATTGTATTGTTAGTATTCATTAATCTAAAAAAATAATAATAATAGCATAAAGCTACTACGAATTCACTAAATTTTAAAAATACATCTGCATTTAGTCATAATACTTTTGAACAATGGTACACATATTTTGTATACATATTCATTCAGTCTGTAGTCAGAGCTTAGTGCACATATGCATTTGAAGACTTTATGTTGCCACACAAATTGAAGTTTGGTAATTGTTCTTGTTATACCAGAAAGTAGCTATATTATATTATATTATTACAGTATATTATAATAATATATTATAGTATATATCATATATATACTATATTATATTATCAGCTATATTTCTTTAGTGTAAAGGACCTCAACGATCTTAATAATTTCTGGGATTAGTTAATTTTTCTAGTCTGATTTTATATATTCCTCGTGTCCAGTTCATCCAGATGCCTTTAGCTCTCCCAGACGTAGTCTTTTGTAATGACAGTTAATACAACTGCTGCAAGAAAGGAAGTAATAATGATTTGTCTCTGCTATAGATCCCACCGGCACCACCAAGACCTGATTTTGATGCTTCAAGAGAAAAACTACAGAAACTTGGAGAAGGAGAAGGGTCGATGACAAAAGAAGAATTCACAAAGATGAAACAGGAACTGGAAGCGTATGTGATTTGTTATTGTTGCTTTAGTTAATTGAGCTCATTTAATGTCTGCGTGTGAGTGCGTGTGAGTGCGTGTGCTCTCTCTGATATCCCACCCTTTTAATCATTTCATCATAGTGACCCTTTTGGGAAGGTGAAGGTTTTAAGCCACACAACCATATTATCATGATCAGGGCCTACAGGAAAATTATAGGATAATTGTCTACTTTATAAAATTCTTTAAATTAATAATTAAATGGACTCTGAAATTTGAAAACAGAGGATTTAAAAGTTTACGAAAAGTTCTAGGAAGGGAAACATGACTTTTAAAAGTGAAATGTAAAGTTTGTTTTTTATTTACAAGACCTTAGTCATTAGCAACCTAGTTATTGTTCAATATGTGCATACTATTAAAACTTCTCTTTCTTATAGTAGTGTGCACTGAGCAACTCTTTGCATATATTGTTTTCTTCAAAAAAAAAAAAAGTGTGTGTGCACATGTCTGTGTGTGTGTGTAAATTTCCCCCTCCTTTTTTCTTTGCCTCTGGCTTCTGGCCATATGGGAAAAAATAGAAACAAAGGGACTAGACAGTAGTTAAAAATGTTTTTCATTAAATGATTGTTAGTTTTATATATACTAGAAGTATATTAATCCTTGAAACAATTGAGATAATTTCTGTTTCAATTTTAGAGTATGTGCTGAAAATACAGAATCTCCTTTTTACTAAACATTTGAAGTAATTCTGGATTTGCTGTATATTGTTTCTCTGTATTTTGAGAGTTACACAAGGAAATAATTTTCCTTGATTTAGCATCATCTCCATTGCTCTTTTTCTGGTCATTTTTCCCCTTCATAAATTTCCTTTTCTCCTCTTTCACTTTAGTTACAATTTTAAGTATATATGCACACTGCTACTAGACTCCTCTTCAGAATACTTAACTTTCTTGAAAAGATAAATAGCAAAGTAGATCTTCTTTGTCAAAATCGAAGGTGACAGAATTTTAAGAATTCTGTCATTTCTGGGTACAAGCAGTAGTCTGATAGCAGACAAATATATGCTTATAGTTCATAAGAATGAAACTGGAAATTAGCAGAGGACATTAATATTGAAGAATCTGTGATTTTCCAGTGGCCCTGATCATGACTCTTTTGTGGTCTGGTTAGGGGTTGGATAACAGAGAACCTTGGGTTTATTCTACTGCTACCTCCATCCTCTGCATCCTTCTTTTTTGTCTTCACTGAATGACTACCCTCACAGAGATCAAACTTCTCCCAACATTGGTCCTGCTGATTTGCTGGTATGTAAAACTTATCCTCCTTGCACGTAGTTGAAGCAAGAATATTGGACCTTTTCCTTGAGTGTTTTTTATTTTCCCCAAAACTGACATGTATTACTATATAATCACTATTTCACTGATGTTATTAAAATATTTTAAACATAGTTTTTTGATGTAATTGCAAAAATCAGAATCTCCATGGTGTGTTTCTTTCTTGTGTGTTTGGGTCATTAAGATGAAATTAATCATTAATTTTGAAATTATGATTACTCTGGTTTTGTTTTTGATATTTTGTGTGTTAAAGTATTTAAAAGCTGTAATTATGTAGTAATTTAGTCATTAAGGTTGTATCATATAGTTTGTAATGAACTTTCTCTGAAGCTGAAAATAAATAAACATCCCTATAGTTTAACATCAACTTGCATAGTAAGTAAGTAACTTAAAATTATTAACATTTTAAGTGTATAAATACTATTAACTAGCATGGAGTCTTTTCAGAACTGGGTTTTTAGATATTTTGTTAACAGCTCAACTAAAATCTTTGTTTACATGAATTATATCTATGTATCTCTAAGTTTGCATTTGGAATAATACAGAAAGTATCTACGAAAACATTTTGCAAATGATTTTCTAGTTGATAATGGTTTTTTAACCTTTACTGTTGTGTATTGTTTCTAGTGAATATTTGGCAATATTCAAGAAGACAGTTGCAATGCATGAAGTGTTCCTGTGTCGTGTGGCAGCACATCCTATTTTGAGAAAAGATTTAAATTTCCATGTCTTCTTGGAATATAATCAAGATGTGAGTATTAAATTGAATTGATTAAAGCAATAATGAGCATTTATTTTTAGAGAGTTGTTAGAAAAGTCAGGGAGTAGTTGGAAAAGATTTAAAGCCTTTCTTAGAATGAGCCATTATTTTTCTAGGCAATTTAAAATGACATTTTTCAGTAGTAATGTGATACTTCAGTAGAATGCAAATAGATTAATTGAATAAATGATGTTGGGTCATGTTAATACATGCAATATTGTTTTTTGTCCTGAATTGTGAATTTATTAAGAAACAGAGTTAGCAAAATTGATTGATGTTACTTAAATTGAGTTTGGAGTCTTCTGAAGCCTTAGGGAGAATTCCAGAAGTTAAAGAATTCCAGATTATTTTTGGGAAAACGTTGACTCTGGATGAATTGATGAATTTATCTGACCATTTTCTGTGCTAATCACCCCTAATTTTCCTCCCTGCCTCCTGAAAGAGAGAGAGAGAGTGACCTGGTTTAATTTTAAGTATTTCTTTATTCATAGTGCTGGCAAGACATTTTTTGGTATATGGGTAATCTAGATTTTAGGATTTATATTGGAATTGTATCTGGTGATTGAAATGTAAAATAAATATTTGTTGAATTAATAAGTGAAATCAAAACCAAACCAAACTCTCTGCTATAGAATTGGATCTGACTCATAGTGATCCTCATTGGGTTTCCAAGGTGGTTATCTCTACGGAAGTAGATTGCCCAACCTTCCTTCCAAGGAGTGGCTGGTGGGTTTGAACTGCCAGCCTTCTGGTTAGCAGTCAAATGCCTTAGGCACTATGCCACCAGACCTCCTAATAAGTGAAAGTTTATTATTAAATGTTTAGATCAGTTTTATAAATTATTGTTGTTAGGGGCTGTCAAGTCAGTTCCGACTCATAGCAACCTTACCTACAACAGAATGAAACACTGCCTGTTCTTGCACCATCCTCTCAGTCATTCCTATATTTGAACCCATTTTTTCTGTTGTTTGTTTTTTGTTTTTATGTCACTCAGGATACTAAAAGGTTATACCACTCAGGGCACTAAAAGAGGTTAAGTAACTCTTACTCCTATTTTTGATCAGCATCATACCTAATTCTTTGTATTCAGAGTGCAGATATAATTCCAACGTCCTCCAAAATATTTTCCTACACTGAGTATCCAATAATACAATATTTAATCTTCACAAAAACTCGTGAGGTTGCTAATCTTATCACTATTTTACTGAAGGGAAAATAAAAGCTTGAGTTGTTTGAACCCACTGTTTCAGCCACTGTGTTTCTCATTTTCGTTGATCCTTTATTTTACCAAGATGATATCCTTCTCCAGGGACTAGTACCTTCTGAAAACATGTCCAAAGTATGTGAGACAAAGGCACATATCCTTGCTTCTAAGGAACATTCTGGCTACAATTCTTCCAAGCCAAAATGTGTTCATTCTTTTGCAGTCCATGGTATGTTCAGTATTCTTCACCAACATCATAGTTCAAAGGCATTAATTCTTCTTCAGTCTTCTCATTCATTCACTGTCCAGCTTTTACATACATGTGAGGCAATTGAAAATATTATGGCTTGAATCAGGAGCACCTTAGTCCTCAAAGTGACATCTTTGCTTTTTAACACTTTAAACAGGTCTTTTGCAGCAGATTTGCCCAATGTAATACATCATTTGATACCTTGACTGCTGCTTCCATGGTCATTGGTTGTGGATCCAAGTAAAATGAAGTCCTTGCGTACTTCAATCTTTTCTCTGTTTATCATGATGTTGCATATTGGGCTAGTTGTGAGGATTTTTGTTTTCTTTATGTTGAGGTATAATCCATTCTGATCTTCATCAAGGTCAGTTTTTCAGAAGTAGGTTGCAGGTGCTTCTTCTCAGTGTGTCTTAGTCTGGAAGCTGTGCTGAAACCTGTCCACCTTGGGTGACTCTGTTAATATTTGAAATACTGATGGCGTAGCTTCCAGTATCACAGCAACACATAAGCCACCAGCATATGATAAACTGAAAGATGAGTTGTAGTCTAGAGATATAGCTTGGTATAAATGATAGAGCAGGAACTCTAGCCTAGATAAAGAAGGAAAAATTAGAGGGCTGCTAAGAGAGTGAAAATGCAGAAGGTCAAAGGTCTAGATGTATCAGTGAGTCAAAGAATACACAAAATGGGAATAAAGAAAAGGAGAACTATAAGGACAGAAACTGTGTTTAGGGCCTGAACGGGGTAAAGATTTGAAAAAACAGCATGAAAAACAAGACTGAAAAAGAATTTTTAATTTTGAGCTTCTAATCTTCTACAATCTGTTAATAGACTTAATTAATTAAAAAATTCTTACAAAATACCTTCCAGTGTGTACTGTATTTATAGTCTTTCTCCAAAATACTAGTCACTGATATTGAAAGGGTTATCACAGTGAATCTTTATCTTTTTCTCTACTAAGCATATGTTAGTTTGTGAGAAAGAAAAAATAATAAAACCTACTTTGTTAAATGAAAATTTATGAAATTCTAAGATTTTTGAAAGCTGTTTATAAAGTTTGAAAGCTGTTTATAAAGGGGGGGCTTTTATAAAGCTCCACCACTCGTTTGTCAGTTTGTTGTACTATGGTGGCTTGGGTGGTGGTGTGATGCTAGAAGCTATGCCCCTTGTATTTTGAATACCAGCAGCGTCACCCATGGTGGACAGGTTTCTGTGAAGATTTAGACTAAGGCAAGACTGGGAGAAGGACCTGGTGATTTACTTCTGAAAAAATTGGCCAGTGAAAATCTTATGAATAGCTGGGGAACATAGGTGGAAAATGAGTCCCTCGGGTTGGAAACCACTCAAAATATGACTGGGGAAGTTGTGTCATCAAAGTAGAGTCACCCTGTATGACATGGGTGGTATAAAGTACATAGATCAAGAGGCAGTCATTCAAACAGAACAAGAGGATATTGCATGGTTTAAAATCAGGAAAGGTATGTGTCAGGGTTGTATCATTCTACCATACTTACTCAGTCTATATGCTGAGCAGATAATCCACAAAGCTGGACTACATGAAGAATAAGACTCCAGTCTTATTTTCTCTTTCCGTAAATCTCTAAGTTCCTCTTGGGTGCTCCCCCTAGTACCCTATGCATGGCTCTGTAGTTATCACACTGTATGTAATCATATGCTTACTTTTTGTATGCTCCTCTGCACCATAATTTGTTTAAAAGTGGGGACTACCTGCTAATCATCTTTGTATTCCCATTGTCTAGCATAGTGCGTGCCTTAATAGACATTCAGTAATGGTTTATTGGAAGGGCATTGGTGGTTCAGTGGTAGAATTCTCACCTTCCATGTAGAAGACTCAGGTTTGATTCCCAGCTGATGCATCTCATGCATAGCTACTGTCCATCTGTCAGTGAAGGCCTGGGCGGTGTTGCTATGATGCTGAACAGATTTCAGCGGAGCTTGCAGACAAGGGTAAACTAGTAAAGCTTCAAATCTTCTTCTAAAGTCAGCTAATGATCTGATAGGGATCACAATAGAAGGTCCTGGACAGAATGGGAGAAAAATGTAGAACTAAATTAAGAATCATCTAAAAAGAAAAAAAAGACTTACTGGTTTGATAAAGACTGGTAGAACCCCAAAACTATAGCTCTGAGATACCATTCAAACCCAGAACTGAACCTACCCCAAGGATCACCTTTCAGCTGAAAAATAGATAGGCCTATGAAGTTAACAATAACACCGGTGAGGAACATATTCATCAGAACATTCACCATATGAGAAGAAAAGGGTAGTGTAAGTCAGCTAATAAAACCCTACAGATCACAACCGTTAGATCCTCAACCAGTCATAGGGGTGGTACTAGACTGGGCAGTGATTTGTTCCCATGTGTGTTGGGTCTCCATGAGTCTAGGTGCTGACTTGATGACAGCTAACAGTTACATCAAAAATAGCGGTTTGTTGATTGAGTGGATTAATTAGTCATTTCATTAACTAATTTTTTTTTTTTCAAATGGGATATGTTGGTGTGTTGGGAGGGCCAAAGATAGAGCAATGAATTCTAACTGAATTTGGAAGGGTTAATTTGGAATTTTTCATGAGGAGGGGTGATAACCATTTTAAGTACTGAGGTGACTGAAAGGTCAGAACTTCTTCGGAGAACTGTTTGGCTGTAGTATAGGTTTCTATTAGAGTGGTAGATGGAAAGATGATTTGGGTCAGATTGTTGAAAGTCTTGAATACCATACTAATAAGGAAGTTGGCTTTCATTCTCTGACCATTATGAAACAAAGTTTTTCAGTAACAAAGACCCACAGCCATCAAGTCATTTCTGACTCATAGTGACCCCCTGGGTTTCCAAGGCTGTAAGTCTTTACAGAAGTAGATTGCCTCATCTTCCTCCTGCAGAGCAGCTGATAGGTTTGAACCACCAATCTTCTGGTTAGCAATCAAATGCCTTACCCACTGCATCACCAGAGGTCCTTTAGTAGGGAAGAGATACTGAAAATTTGATTTTACAAAACTTACTCAGGCAGCAGAATCAATCGGAATGAGATAAAGTATATTAACTAATAGTCCAGTGTAGTAGTCAAGGCAAGAGAAAATAAGGACTTTTACTTTGATAGTGGAAGTGGAAAAGGACAAATTTTCAGTTATTTGCTGGTAGACTTTAAGCTGTTAGAGAAAGGAACACCTTGTAGGTTATTCAATATTTTAATGAAATACCATTACTCAACACTTTGATTAAAGATTCTGTTTGTTCTGCTACAGAATCATTGATCAAAAGGAGGAAAATGCACAACAGAATTTCAGATTCTCATGGAATCCAGATTTTATGGATCCATGTAAGCTGGATGAACCCCTGAGATAATCTTTAAACCTTAAGCCCAAAATATCCCCTGAAGTCTTCTTAAAACCAAATAGTAGTTTAGCTTAACGAATGTCTGCCTTGAGCATTATGCTCTTTTGAGATCTATCTCAAAATATATAGGATCAATATACCTCATGAATGTAGACATGGAAAGCTTCAACATAATCCTAGCCAATAGACTCCAACAAAATATTAAAAAAATAGTACATTATAATCAAGTGGGGTTCATACCAGGTCTGCAAGGATATTCAACATTAGAAAAACAGTCAGTGTAATCCATCACAAAATAAAAAACCACATGATCATATCAAACAATGCAGAAAAGGCATTTGATAAAATCCAATATTCATTCCTGATTGAAAAAAAAACTCTTAGAAAAATAGGAATAGAAGGGAAATTCCTCAGCATAATAAAGGGCATATATACAAAACCAGCAGCCAACATTATTCTCAATGGAGAGAGACTGAAACCATTCCCTTGCAAATGGGAACCAGACAAGGATGCCCTCTGTCAATACTTCTGTTCAACATCGTATTGAAAGTCCTAACCAGGGCAGTAAGTGGTTATACCTTTGGTGAAGATATTTAGGTGGCCAATAAACACATGAAGAAATGCTCACAATCATTAGTCGTCATTGTTGTTATTTGCCATCGAGTCGGCCCCGACTCAAAGTGACCCCTCCTTGGGTTTCTGAGGCAGTATCACTATGGAAGTAGTAATGCCCAACCTTCCTTCCGAGGAGTGGCTTGTGGGTTTGAACCGACAGCCTTCTGGTTAGCAGTCAAGTGCCTTAGGCACTATGCTACCAGAGCTCCCAGCATTAGTCATTAGAGAGATGCAATCAAAACAGCCATGATATATCATCTTGCCCCAGCACCAGTAGCAAAGTTCAACAAGACAGAAAATAACAAATGCTGGCAAGAGTATGGAAAGATTGGGACTCTCATATGCTACTGGTGGAACTGTAAAGTAGTATAACCACTGTGGAAAGCAGTATAGTGATTCCTTAAAAAGTTGGAATTAGAAATACCTTTGTTCCCAGCAATCTCATTACTAGGTATATATGTACCTATACCTGTACCTATACCTATACACACACACACACATATAGTGTCTTGATTAGATGAACCATTTTATGGGACAAATCCTTCATTGGGTGGCTCACAGCCTCGGGTTATCCCAGTAGCTTTGATCACTTAGTGAAGCTGGTTACCTCTCAAATGAAAAGGCATGTTTTCCCCTTTGTGATTAATAAGTGATCTGTGGGGTTTTATTTTGGCATTTTGTAAATATGCCATTTGTCATTGTTTCATCTAATGGTTTTAGCATCTATTTATAATCCTTCCTTGAATCTATTGTTGTTGTTGTTGTTGTTGTTGTTATGTGCTGTCAAGTCGGACCTGACCCAAAGCAACCCCTCCTTGAGTTTCCGAGGCAGTATCACTACAGAAGTAGATTGCCCCATCTTCCTTCCAAGGAGTGGCTGGTGGGTTTAAACCTCCAGCCTTCTGGTTAGCAGTCAAGTGCCTTAGGCACTATGCTACCAGAGCTCCCCTTGAATCAGTTATTACATTGGAAATTAAATGTTGATTTTTTTTCAACCATGGGAGATCAGAAGGGCAGCATTTGCACGGGAGAGACAGCGGGAGACAGCAGGAATCCGTAAGAAAGACACAGGGAAAAGGTAACATGACAGGGAGAAAGTGGGAAGAGGGTGTTAACATTATAGAGAGATTGCAGTCAGTGTCATGAAACAAAATGTGTATGAATGTTGAATGGAAAACAAATTTGTTCTGTAAACTTTCACCCAGATCACAATTTTTTTTTTTTTTATTAGGATTTGGGTGAAGATTTACAGAGTAAATTCACTTTTCATACAGCAGTTCACATATACTTTGTCTCATGTCA
>NW_006921638.1:5301166-5304299 GCF_000298275.1 Orycteropus afer afer | reverse complement strand
GTCCCTCTGGGTAGCTGGCTGTGACCAAGTAATGACCATAACCTTGCCCCTTGTCAGCTCTACTATACACCTGGGAATTCTGATCATTCACATGAACTTACCAGATCACAGTTTTAAAAAATAATAATAAATAAAAATACATATATAGGATAAAATTGACAACCGCAACTCAAAAGGTTTTATAGAGAACTCGGGGCAGTGAGTTTATGTTAATGGGAGAGGAACAACTCAAAAAGGGGAGATAATGGTTGCACGACTCGAATGTAATCAGTGTCACTGAACTGAACATGTAGAAACTATTGAATTGGTGTATATTCTGCTGTGTAAATTAACAAAAGTGAAACAAAATAAATTATTTTTAAATATCACTGATGTACATGATGAATTTGCCACTTTATTAAGTTTAAAAACAGATTCTTTTGAGATCATCATTATTTTGATGTCTAAGAATAGACTACTTTCTTTCCATTTGTAACCCAAAAAAGAAAACCTAACTTGCTTTCTTTCAGTTGAGTGTGCGAGGAAAAAATAAAAAAGAGAAACTTGAAGATTTCTTTAAAAACATGGTTAAATCAGCAGATGGAGTAATTGTTTCAGGAGTAAAGGTAAGAATTTACTAGATTAATAAAGTTACTGGTTTGAGAATGTACTTTTAAGAAGGAGCAAGATTGAGATTTCAGATGTGCAGAAGATTATATTGAAATAAAAGTTTGGACAGTCGAATCCTTACACCTGGAAACCAGGGCCCCTGCCTGAGGCTTTACTCTAGAGGGCTCCTTTTTCCAAGGGGTAAGAAGTCTGCAGGTATAAGGGGATGTTCCTACCTGGAACCCATTCCCTATTTTTCCTGACCAGACTAGGCTCCAACTATCTAGAACTCCAAATTTCTCTGCTCCTATCCAAGCCATCTCCCAGGTCCTGCATAGGCTTCTTTCTTGGGTTCATCCTTAAGAGGGTAGACTGTGTCACGTTTGCATGGTCAACAGGTGTCTGGGGGGCAGCTGGGCAGAAGGGAGGTACAGGAGAGATCAATGTGCTGGTTGGAATGTCCATCCATGTGCACACAGTTCTTTCTGGATGCAAGACAGCTGCAGGCTGGGGCAAGAATAGTCATGCTTTTATAGTTAAGTCCACAATAAAACTTGGATGTGCAATATTATTTATTTGATTTATACTCTTATTTTTCCGAGACAGGTCAATTGATATTTTGACAATGCATATGCTTTGGCTGATTTCCAATACAGATTGTTTCCCTTAGCCATTAAATGTAAACACTGCTAATTATAATTTTGATGATTTTATTAGCAAAGTAGTAGCTAACATTGTTTGTACATTTACAACATGCTTATTTTTTAAATTTAATCTTCATTATAACCCTGCAATTTAAGTAGTTTTATCCCTATTTTTACAGTTAAGAAAACTAGTACACATCAGTTACAGATTGTAAGTGATGTTTTGTTAGAACTAATTTTGCTTAGTGAGGTATTAGTGGTTCAGTGGTAGAATTCTCACTTTCATGTATGTGACCTGCCTTGGATTCCTGGTCGGTGTGCCTCATGCACTGCCACCATGTCTGTCATTGGTCGGTTGGATGTTGCTATGATGCTGAACTGATTTCATTAGAGCTTCCAGACTAAGGTGGCCTAGGAATAAAGACCTGCCAATCTCCTTCCGAAAATCAGGCAATGAAAACCCTGTGGGATCGTTATGGTCCAGTCTACACCCAATCTTGGGGATGGCACAGGACTGGGCAGCATTTTGTTTAATTGTGCTTGGGGTCACCATAAGTAGGGGGCTGACTCAACAATAGCAGCAACTTTTGCTTCTTTTGTTCTGTTGATGTGGGTCTCAGATTACATCATATCATTTAAAAATTTTCCACAGTTGCTAATTTAGAAGAGAGGAAGGTACTGTTAATAAATTTTATTCTTAACGTATATACTTAGCTTTGTTTCAAGGTGCCCTGGTGGTGCAGTGGTTAAGCACTTGGCTGCTAACTGAGAGTTGGCAGGTTGAACCCACCAACAGTTCTGTGGGAGAAAAGACTTGGCACTCCTCTGTAAAGATTACAGCCTAGGAAACCCCATGGGGCAGTTCTGATCTGTCCTATAGGGTGATTGTGAGTTGTAATGGACTTGATAGCACCCTATAACAACAAGCCTTACTTCAAAAAAAGGATTGAAGAGAGTGGTAATCGTATCATTGCTCCTAGATAGCCAGTTTGGCGAGATTCCCTGGAACAGTCAGAGAGGGCCTTAGTGACTAAGGTCAGGCAGCCTTCAACAGTGACCCATCAGATTGTTATTTTACTTCTTTTTGCCAGAATTTTTTCCTTTGCACTCAAAAACAGTTGACTACTCCTACTGGCAGTGATATATTTGTTGTAGAGGCAGAGTACAATTAGGAACATATTTCAGAACATGATATGTAAACATGAGCCATATAGGGAACTTAAAGCCTTCAACTACAAAATCATAGAAGATTTTTTACTCATTACATGACTGTGCATATATCTATTAAAGTCTTAACTTGGTGAAATAAAATAACTGATTTTTAGAGGAAGCTGTGTTATTTTACTGATGATCTTTTATATTTATAATGATAACATGAAATAATTTACATACTTCACTAAAGCAAAATAAATGAAAAGAAAATTTATATTTTCTTTTGATCCTATAGGATGTAGACGATTTCTTCGAGCATGAACGAACATTCCTTTTAGAATATCATAACCGAGTTAAGGATGCATCTGCTAAATCTGATAGGATGACAAGATCACACAAAAGTAAGATATTTCTCTGTGGATAAAACTTAATTTTTTTTTTTTTTTAATTGTGCTTTGGGTGCAAATTTACAAAGTAGATTTGTTTCATGTTGAACAGTTCATACACATTTGATTTCATGGCCCCAATCATAAAAAGGGACCGGGTCTCCGGGAGCAAGGTAAGCACGGGCGTAGCACAGAGTAGCAGGCCGGAAAAGCAAGAGAAAGGGGATAAAACCCAGGAAGCCAAAGAGAAGAGCAATCAGCCGAAGGGATTAGGTGAGGAGGGGAAACTCAGGGACGCCCAAAGAAGCAGGCCAGAAGAGCAGGAGAAAGGGGATTAAAAGACAGGAATCCAGACAGAGGAAC
>NW_006921638.1:5282668-5297971 GCF_000298275.1 Orycteropus afer afer | reverse complement strand
TTCGTTCTGCTGTGCATGGGGTCGCTATGAGTCGGAAACGACTCGATGGCACTTAACAACAACAACAACAAATCATAAAAAACTCTCATCCCTATGACTACCCACTCTCTGTGCCCTTCTTAACCATGCATTCCTGTCTGTCCAGGTTCCCTTCTGTGTGAATGCTGTCTTCTGATGTTTCATGGCTGGTTGATCTAAGGGGTACATCTCCCTAGAATAGGTGGGTGCATCTCCCTGGGATAGGTGTTCTTCATGTAGGTTTTTCTACTGTAAAACTTAAAATTTTTAATGGAGTAATTATAAAGTTGCTATTTTACTTATTTTATTCTTGATTTAGAGCAGTGCTTCTTAAACTGTGATCTATCTGGGCTTGTCCTCAAGGTCCTTTTAGGGAATCTTTGAGGCTAAAACTGTTTTCATAATAATACTGTGATGCTTTTTGCCTTTTTCACTGTACTAACATTAACACTGATGGTGTGGAAGCAATGGTAGATATAACTGCTGGCCTCTTATCACAAATCAAGACAGTGACACTAAATTGTGCTAGTAGTCATTGTGTTCTTTCCTACTGGGCACTCACAGTTTTAAAAAAAAAGGTGAATTTCACTTAAGGATGTACTTGATTAAGCAGTAAAAAGTATTAATTACAAATCTCCACCCTTAAGAATGTATCTTTTTCTATTCTGAGTGATGAAATGGGAGATACACATAAAGCACTTCTGCTGCGTATCGAAATACCATGTTTCTCTCGGAAAACATGTTAGTAATTGTTGGAGTTGTGGTTGAACTGCTTTTGTCATAGAACGTCATTTTTACCTGAAGAAACAACTGGCAAACTACGATGATTCAGATTTAAATATTTGGCAGACATTTTCTCAGAAATGCATTAAGTGAGCCTATCACTTCAAGGAAAATAGCTGACAGTGTCTGTTGCCAATGATAAAATTCAAGTTTTCAAGCAATAATTTAAATTTTAGAAAACTTCTGTCATTATGAGCTGGCTTCCCTGTAATTAAAGGCTTTTCTGATGAGATTGGTGGTAATGATAATGAGTGTATTTTTTTTTTCTAATTGTATACTGAAATATGTCAACATTTAGAAGGTGAACATCATTCATTGAGCTAATGTTTTCTAAATGGTCAGTCATGTTATTGCAAAATCATGTAAATATGTAAATATCCCTTCAAAGTACAAAACTGACCAATGAGTTTTTAATACCTTTATTGTGATATAATTTATCAGTAATCTACACATATTCAAAGTACATAATTTTATATATTTTTACAAATGTATCCAAAATCCATTGCATTAAGTCAATTTTGACTATAGTGACTCTATAGGATAGAGTAGAACTTGTATTTCCAAGGCTGTAATCTTTACAGAAGCAAACTGCCACATCTTTCTCCTGTGGAGTGTCTAGTAGGTTCAAACTGCTGACCTTTCGATTGACAGCTGAAAGCTTGACCATTGTTCCACCAGCACCACTACAAATGTATATATACTTGTGAAATTATCAACACAATCAAGATAATGAACATACATACACATCCATCACCCCTAAAACTTTCCTTGTGGCCCTTTGTAATCCTTCCCTCCCTCCTCTGTCCCCAGGTAAATTATTTACAACAGTGCATGGTAGACTGGAATTGGTTAGTATGATAAAACTATAGTTTGTAACCCCTAGTTTATTTTGGATACAAATCCTTTATCAGAGATGTAATTTGCAAATATTCTTACTCATTTTATAGCTTGTCTTTTCATTCTCTTAACAGTATCTGTCAAAAAAGCAGAAGTTTTTTAGTTTTGATTAAGTCTAATTTATCAAAAAAATTTACACATAATGGTTTTAATGTGTCAAAGAAATTTTTGCCTTAACCAAAGGTCATGAAGTATTTCCTTCTAGAAATTTTACAGCTTCAGGTTTACATTAGGTTTACGACGCATTTTGAGTTGATTTTTATGTAGAGTGTGAGGTATGGATTGAAGTTCATTTTTTTGCATGTGGGTAGCCATTTGTTCCAGCGCCATTGGTTACAAAGATGATTGTTTCTCCATTTAATGGCTTTGGCATCTTTGTCAGCAATCAGTTGACCATATGTATTCATGGGTCTATTTCTAGAATTTTTTTCCTCTTCCTTTGATGTTTAGGCTTGTTCCCCTGGCTGCAACGAGTGGTATTGGTATTTACACCAATACCACACTGTGTTGATTATCATAATTTTATAATAACTCTTGAAAATCAGGTGGTAGATAAAAATCCTCCAACTTTTTCTTTATCAGAATTATCTTGGCTACTCCTTTACATTTTTATATGAATTTTAGAATCACTTGCCATTTTCTTCAAAAGCACCTGATTGGGATTATGTAGAATCTGTAGATCAATTTAAGAATTGATATCTTAACAATACTGGTGTATCTTTCCATTTATTTTTTAAAAGAAAAACCAAACCCACTGTCATCGAGTCAATTCCAATTCATAGCAACCTTTTAGAACAGAGCAGAACTGTCCTATGGAGTTTCCAAGGCTGTGAATTTTTATGGAAGCAGGCAGTCTCACCTTTCTCCTTCAGAGAGGTGGATGGGTTTGAACTGCTGACCTTTTGGTTAGCAGCCAAATGCTTTAAACACTACCCCCCCAGACCTTCTCTCCATTTATTTAGGTCTTCTTTAATTTCTCTCAGAAGTGTTTTGTAGCTTCCAGAGTACAGGTCTTGTACATCTTTAATCAAATTTATCCCTAATTATATCTTGGGGTTTTCTTTATGTTGTTATAAATGGCATGTTTTTTTACATTTTGATTTCCAGTTATTCTTTGCTAATATGTAGAAGTAAAATGTATTTTTGCATGTTGCTCTTATGTCTTGCAACCTTGCTAAATAAACTCATTCCTTAATTCTCATAGCTATTTTGTAAATTCCTTAGTGTTTTCTGCATAGATGATCATGTCCTCTGCTAAAAAAGACAATTATACATCTTCCTTTCCAGTTTGAGTGTCATATTTTCTTTTTCTTCCTCCTTTGCACTAGTTAAACCCTTGCCAAAAAAAATGCTGAATAAAAGTGATGAGGGAAGACATCCTTACCTTCTTCCTTATCTTACGGGAAAAGCATTCAGTCTTAAACTATTAATGATGATGTTAGGTGTCGATTTTTCCTAGGTGCCTTTTATCGGATTGAGAAAGTTCCTAGTTTTCTGAGAGTGTTTTGTTTTTTGTTTTTTCATACAGGAATACATATTTGATTGTTGGATTTTGTCAAATGCTCTTTTTGCAACTACTGGGATGATCATATGGTTCTTTTTTTTTCTTTTTGATCTATTAATATCGTAGGTATTGTTGACTTTCAAATGTTAAGTCATCCTGGCATTCCTGGGATAAATATAATTTATACTGAATGAGTTTTAATGGGGCAGAATTCATAAAGTTCATTTGTACAGTTTTAGATTTCACATTGCATCTAACTCTTAAAGAAACTTCTTGTTGAATTTTGGTGTAGCATCAAAGAAAAATATTCACAATTATCTGAAAAAGTTAGTAAAATACCTCTTCCTTTTCTAGCTACATATCTGTTTGAGGATAAATTTTCTTAATATACTTAAAAACAACATATTGTAGCAAATTGAATACAAAGCAGATACAAGAATTCAGCTATCTTCTATTAAGCCAGACCTAAAGAGAGTTGCAAAAATAAAAGTCATTCTCACTAATTTAAAAAAAAAATGTGTATATACAGTTATATTTATTTGAAAATGTTATTTATATTAATATATAATGGCTTTTATATTGCTTTTAAATGAATTGTTAATATTTTTAAATTTTCTATTTACTTTTTAATACCATAAGTTTTGATACATATAATCCATCTAAGCAAAAGCTCTTCTAAGTTTCCTCATTAGTTTTAAGAATGTAAACAGGTCACAAGCCCAAACTATTTGAGAAACTCTGATAGAGAGATACATCAGTAGGAACCAGCATTTTGGGATGTGGTTACATGCTGTAATAGAAAGGAAGCCTTAAAGAAGTCTTTGACCAGATAACTTCTTTGCATCATCTTTGGGGAAGGTTAAAAGCTATTTTTATATTTTATTTTCTTATATTTTGTGATTTGCACATTTCTTCTATTTCAGTGGTAGTTTACCTGTTCTGCGGTTAAAATGTGGGAATTTTTCATTACTTCCTAGATTTGCTATAGAGCCTTGGGACAGTCATATAATTGGCCAGGTATTGTTTTTCTTATTTATAAAATAACACTGAGGATAAAGTATCTCACACATTTAATCCTCTGTTGAGAAAAACTGTAGATTTGATATGATTGATACTAGTATTGATTTAATTATTAGGAATTGCTGTGCAGTGGAGTGCCCTTAAGTTTAGATTTGATTTAAAATGGAATCCTATTATAGTTCTTAAATTTTTAGTTAAAAACAGTGGCATATCTATTAATTGCTAGCCATTGTGTTAGGTATGATGTGATTTCAAGATGAAGAAAATAATGGTCTTTGTCTTAAAGGAGTTAATAATTTTGCAGGGAGGATGAACAGGAAGACCAAAAAATTAAAATACAAGTCCTGTCATAGGAATATATGTGCAATGGGAATTTGTGCAATGAAAATACTACAGAGTTAGAGAACTGTTAAGAAAACTGAAGAAAATAATTTTAAACTTGTACTTTAGGTACAAATTTATAGAGCAGAATTTGTTTTACATTCAACATTTCATGTACATTTGGTTTCACTCCCCAGTTACCATCACCAACCTTAACCCACTCTCCTCCTGTCCCTTCCCCATAACCCCCCCCTCCCCAGTGCCCTTCTTAGTTATGCACTCGCTCCTGTCTGTCCAGCTTTTCCTCCATGTGAATGTTGCCTCTCTGGTGCCTTATGACCTATTGCTCCAAGGGACGTATCTCCGTAGAGTAGTTGGGTGCATTACCCTGGGTTGAGTGTTCTGCATGTAAGTCTTATTTACTGTTGGGCTGAAAGCCAGCCCTTGGGAGTAAGTTTTATCCCAGGCCTGAAGTATATCCCAGAGCCATAGTCCTGGGGGTCCCACCAGACTCCAGCCAACCAGTAATTCTGGTGATTATTGTGTTTTTGGATTTTGTTCCACGTTTTCCCTCCCACTCTATCCAGGATCCCAGATTTTGATCCCTTCCAGAGTGGTTGGCATTGGTAGCCGGGCACCATCTAGTTCTTCTGGTCTCGAGGTCCATCATGTCCTAGGGATGATTGTTTCTAAATGCCCTTGGTTTTTTTCACTCTTCTTCACTTCCGACGATAGGAGACCATTAGCTGCATCTTAGATGGCTGCTCAAAAGCTTTTAAGACCCCAGTCACTACTCACCAAAGTAGGCTGTGGAACAAGATTTTTATGTATCTTGTTGTGCCAGTTGAGTCTCATGTCTCTCAGTACTGTGGTCCCGAGTCAGCAGGTCCAGTGGATCTCTCTCCCACAGTGTTTGGCTGTTTATGAGGAATTGTTCTGTCTGTCTTCTGTTGCTTCTGTAATGATTGTGGGTATTTGGTATCATTGGTATCTGTGTAAAATTAGCCTCAGCTGAGTCTGTCGTTAGTTCTAGAGTATATTCCTGTTCAATGACCCCCATCTGATTGAAGAAAATATTAATGATCCTTATTCTGTTTGGCCAAATGGAATGCTGCTTTAAGAAGGGTGATAGTGAACCTATTTTACAAAATAATAATTACAAAGTAAAAACTATTTTTTCATAGTGGAGGAACATAGCCTGGTCTATGAAAAACTAAGCTTTTCAACACTACTGTGAGCTCTCTTACAGAATCACAGCAATCTGCATGTTTTCCATGACCACATAACGATGTAACAGCTGAAGGTTACAGAACCAGATATTAGAATTCAAGAATTTCTTGCTCTAAAAATAATTTCAAGGTCAATTTAAACATAAAATATTAATGTGTTCTACATTAAACAACAACAACAAAAAAAGCTTTTTTGATTGCTGGTTTTTAATCACTTCCAACCTTCAAGTGATTTTTAAGTATTATTTATTTTTTGGTTAAACTTTTCAGATGATAGTAAAGAGTCTCACATATAGAAGTTATCTTTCAGAGTCTGAAATTTGTACTCCAGGTTTCTCTATCCAAGATACCAGAATAGATCTGCTTTGAGTAACCAAAAGTGAATAGAGTCACCAAATGTCAGCCTTATCAGTTAAATGTAATTTTGTGTGATTTAAGTAATTATAATATAAGAAGTACTCTTTTGTTAGGGAATAAATACATTAAAACTTTGTAAACATACTACTAATGTAAGTGGGAATTTGCATACAAAGTACATATGTCTTGGATTTCATTATTAATAATCAACATGTTATATACTTATATGTGCTGTCAATAGTAACATTAACTTACTTAATTTTCTAAATAATGATATGAGATAGGTACCATTACTATATCCCCAATCAGAGGAAGAAACTGAAACATAGCAAGGTTCAGTAATACAGCTTAGCTGAATCATGTTGTTGTCGTTAGGTGCCATCAAGTCAGCTCCACCTTAGAATGACCCTGCGTACAACAGAAGGAAATACTGCTGGGTGCTGCATCATCTTCACGATCCTTGCCATGCTTGAGCTCATCATTGCAGCCACTGTGTCAGTCCTTGTTGAGGGTCTTCCCTTCTTCACTGACCCTCCACTTTACCAAGCATGATACCCTCCTCCAGGAAATGGTCTCTTCTGATAATGTGACCAAAGTAGGTGAGACGAAGTCTGGCCTTTCTTGCTTCTAAGGAGCATTCTGGCTGTACTTCCTCCAGGACAGATCTGTGCGTTCTTTTGGCAGCTCATGGTATTTTTAGTATTCTTTGCCAGCACCACAATTCAAAGGCATCAATTCTTTGCTCTTCCTTATTCATGTCCAGCTTTCACAAGCATCTGAGACAGTTGAAAATATCATGGCTTGGGTTAGGTACACCTTAGTCTTCAAAGTGACATTTTTGCTCTTGAACGCTTTAAAAAGGTCTTTTGCAGCAGATTTGCCCAGTACAGCATAGCATCTAATCTCTTAACTGCTGCTTGCATGGGTGTTGATTTTGTATCCAAATAAGATGAAATCTTTAACAACTTCAGTCTTTCTCCATTTATAGTGATGCTGCTTACTGCTTACTGGTCCTGCTTACTTAGAGTTGTGAGGATTTTTGTGTTCTTTATATTGAGGTGCATTCCATACTGAAGGCTGTAGTCTTTGATCTTCGTCTGTAAGTGCTTCAAGTCATCTTCACTTTCTGTAAGCAAGGTTGTGTCATCTGCGTATTGCAGGTTGTTAATGAGTCTTCCTCCAATCCTGATGTTACATTCTTCTTCATTTGGTCCAGCTTCTTGGATGATTTTCCTAGCATACAGATTGAGTAAGTATGATGAAAGGATACAACCCTGATACACAACCTTCCTGACTTTAAACCATGAAGTATCCCTTTGTGCTGTTCGAACACAGCCTCTTGTTACATGTACACGTTCCTCAAGAGTACAATTAAGGGTTCTGGAATTCCCATTCTTTACAATGTTAGATATAATTTGTTATGATCCATCCAGTCAGATGCCTTTGCATACTTAATAAAACACAGGTAAACGTGCTTCTGGTTTTCTTTGCTTTCAGCCAAGATCCATCTGACATCAGCAGTGATATTCCTCGTTCCACCTCATCTTCTGAATCCAGCTTGCATTTCTGGAAGTTCCCTGTCAATATACTGCTACAACTGTTTTTTAATTATCTTCAGCAAAATTTTACTTGCATATGATATTAATGATATTATTTAATAATTTCCACATTCTGTTGGATCATCTTTTTTTGGAATGAGCTTGTGCTCATCCAGTCTCTTCCAGTTAGTTGGCCAGGCAGCTGTCTGCCAAATTTCTTGGCATAAACAAGTGAGCACTTCCAGCACTGCATCCATTGTGGAAGTATCTCAGTGGGTATTGTATCAATTCCTGAACCCTTGTTTTTCTTCAGTGCCATCAGGCACTTTGGACTTCTTCCTTCAGTTCCAGTGGTTCTTGATCATGTGCTGCTTCCAAAAACGACTGAAGATCGACTAATTCTTTTTGGCACAGTGATTCTGTGTACCCCGCCCATCTTCTCTTGATGCTTCCTGCATTGTTAAATATTTTTCCCGTAGAATCCTTCAGTATTGCAATTTGAGGTTTGAATGTCTTCTTCAATTCTTACAGCTTGAAAATGCTGAACATGTTCTTCCCTTTTGGTTTTCTAACTTCAGGTCTTTGCACATTTCATTATAATCCATTTATTTTGTCTTCTCAAGCTGTCCTTTGAAGTCTGCTGTTTAGCTCTTTTATGTCATCATTTCTTCATTTGCTTTACCTATGCTCCATTCAAGAACAAATTTCAGAGTCTCTTCTAACATCCGTTTTGGTCATTTCTTCCTTTCCTGTCTTTTTAAAGATCTTTTGCTTTCTTCGTGTATGATATTCTTACTGTCATCCCACAATTTGTCTGGTCATAAGTCATTGGGCAGTGGATCAAATCTGTTCTTCAGATGGTCCCTAAATTCTGGTGGGATATAATCAAGGTTGTATTTTGGCTCTCATAGACTTGTTTTAATTTTCTTCAGCGTCACCTTGAACTTGCATATGAGCAATTGTTGGTCTGTTCCACAGTCAGCTCCTGGCTTTGTTTTGACTGATGATACTGAGCTTTTCCATCACCTCTTTCCACAGATGTAGTCCATTTGATTCCTGTGTATTCCATCTGATGAGGTCCACATGTATAGTGACCATTCACATTGTTGAAAAAGTTATTTACAATGAGTAAGTCGTTAGTCTTGCAAAATTCTACCCTGTGAGCTCATGCATCATTTCTATCCCCTAGGCTATATCTTTTCCAACTACCGGTGATTCTTCTTTGTTTCAGACTTTTGCATTCCAGTTACCAATAATTATTAGTATATCTTGATTGCATGTTTAGTCAATTTCAGACTGCGGAAGTTGGTAAAATCTTCAATTTCTTTATCTTTGGCTTTAGTGGTTGATGCATAAATTTGAAGAATAGTATTAACTGGTCTTCCTTGTAGGCGTATTGATATTTTTCTATCACTGACAGCATTTTACTTCAGGATAGATCTTGAGATGTTCATTTTGATGATTAATGTAATGCCATTTCTCTTCCATTTGTTATTTCAGGCTTAGTAGACCATTTGATTGTCTGATTCAAAATGGGTAGTACCAGTCCATTTCAGCTCACTAATGCCTAAGGGTGTCTTATCTTTATGTGTTCTATCTCATTTTTGACAACTTCCAATTTTCCTAGGTTCATAACTTTGTACATTTCATGTTCCAGTAATGTTTGCAGCTGTTTCTTCTCATTTTGAGTCATACCCCATCACAAGATTTACTCCATCCACGTCAGTAAAGTTAATTCTACGCTGAGGAGGCAACTCTTCCCCAGTCGTATCTTGAGTGCCTTAATAATCCTGAGAGGCTTATCTTCCAGCACTCTATCAGACAGTATTTCACTGCTATTCAGAAGCTTTTCATTGCCCAGTTTTTTCAGAAGTGGATGGCCCTATCCTTCCCAGTCTGTTTTAGTCTAGAAACTCTGCTTAAACTTGTCCACCATGGATGACCCTGCTACTGTTTGAAATACCGGTAGCATTGTTTCCATCCTCACAGCAATTGACAAGCCACCACAGTATGGCAAACTGACAGACAAGTAGTGGTAGCTGAGTCACACAGCTGGTTAAATTGGAAAGCCAGAATTGGACCCCAGGCATTCTTATTCCATGTCCATGCTTTTAACCATTGCATTATACTACCCTTTTTATGAAACTGCTAGAAGCATCCATTATAACCTCTGAACAAGTATGTTGTCCTTCGGAGTGACCCCAACACTCACATGTTGTGCTGAGCTGGAGTGCTGGTACTGTGCCACCACTTATCTAGCTTCCCAAGCTCTCTAATTTCTCCTGCTACCTCAAGTCTAATGTTTCTTCCTATTACACTTTTAACTTTGTTAGCTCTTCTCTGTTCCCATGATCTTGATACTGACCTTTAGGATCTGTGATGAGGTTATTACAAAAGTTTCCTGGTTAGTCACCATACCTTCTTTGTCTCTTCCAGTCTTTCCTACAGGCAACATAGTTTTTTGTTTTGTTGTGTTGCGTTTTCATCTAAAATCCTCATCAGGTTGATTATGACACTAAACGTTTAATAATACTCATTCCCACAAGATCAAATCCAAACTATCCTGGCTTACAAGATGCTTTTTTTCCCAAGATGGTTCCAGCTTATTTTTCCATCTCTAACTGTCCACTACCCCATGTACCTTGTAGTCCTACAGTCCCGTAAGACTCTTTGAATATAGCACATTTTTGTCGTCGTTATGTGGACCCAACTCATAGCAACCCCTCCTTGGGTTTCCAAGGCAGTATCACTACGGAAGTAGATTGCCCCATCTTCCTTACAAGGAGTGGCTGGTGGGTTTGAACCGCCAGCCTTCTGGTTAGCAGTCAAGTGCCTTAGGCACTATGCTACCAGAGTTCCCTGAATATAGCACACTCTTCTATAAATCCTTCCCTGACTTACTCAAATGGAATCATCTTTTGTTCCAAAACATTATCTATGTCCAGTATAATATTTATCAAATTGAATTATAGTTGTGTGTCATTCTCCTTCACTAGACCTTGAGTTTCTCACATTACACACTGTTTGGCAGGTTAGATGCTTGTTAAGTATTTTTCATTCAATGATTAAATATATTAAGTCTTTAAAATTTTCTCCATAGGTGCTGCAGATGATTACAATAGAATTGGTTCTTCATTATATGCTTTAGGAACTCAAGATTCTACAGATATTTGCAAGTAAGAATTTTTACTAAAAGCATTAAATGAAAAAAAGTTTCTGTTGACAATGTGGGCACACATACTTCTTCTAACCCGAGCAGTCATTTTGCAATGTTTTTGTCAAAAAACACATTGATGATAAGCAATTTTGTCATTATCTTGGGTTGGTGTCATTTTTCACCTTCCCTTTTCTCTCCTGTATGCTTAAATCTGAGGAATAAAAATGAATTTTAAGATCTGATTTTACATTTACAATGTTTTATGTGATGAAAATGGACTTACGTGTTTGTATGAAAAGAGAGGGAGAGAGAATTTATATCAGAGTGTTCCTAGGTCTTGAAAAAGTTTATCGTAAAGTAAAAAAGCTAATTTGTAATTAGAATGAGGTGTGTGTCTATATATATATATCACATGTGTGTATGTATGTATGTATGTATTTTATTGGAGACTAAATTGACTTTTAAAGTAAAATTGGATATTACAAGTTTGCAGTTTTTGAAGAGCTGACTATTCTAGATGTTATAAGAAAGTGAATCTTATGCAATCCTAGGGCATTTGGGTGGGGAAAGTGGCATGGAAGTTTGCTTACACAGCTGTACTTTATTTTATGCTAGTTTTTCATTTTAATTTTAATGTAACTGTAGTTAAGTTGATTTTCGTTGTTCATGTAATGTTGTTTAAACCCAACTCTTCCTTGGAAAATATTTCAGATATTTTTTAAAGTGTTTTTTAAGTGACAAAGCTATTGTCATAGTCCATATCTTCCTCCAGCCATATCCTTGAATTTCTTTTAGTATATCCTCTCAGTAGAAATTTAAGATCCAAGTTTTTCAGCATAGCAAAGTACCAGAGAGTTAATTCTTCGGTCTTTGATAGAAAGATAAGTCATCCTTGCGATATATTAACTAACAGCCTTTCAAAGCAGATTCTTTTTAATAAAGCGAAGGTCATAAACTTGTGTTTTTGCTTTCAGTAATATTGACCTGAATCCAATTATAGTATCCCCTATAATTATTATTTTACAGAATATTCTTTAATAGTTTAACATTGGGATTTTCTTAATTGGTGTCAGCGTTTGACACGTAGGCTATTTACAGTGAATCCTGAGACCGAAACTGGTTGTTCAGTAGTTAATTTCTTTCATTTTCCAAAACAAAGCTGTTGTCTTTGAAAATATTTAAAACATAACTATCAGATACTTCGAGAATTGCTCCAACTTGGGTGTTTTCTTTTTAAATCAACTTCTTGTCTCTGGGCGTGATTACTCTGTGCTTCTGTGATTACTTTGAAAGCATAGGCTTTATTTAATATTATTAGCATATTAGTAAAGAATATCAAGATAAATTTAAAGTTTAATGTAGAACTTAATCTGCCATCTTGAAACAAATTGGGCAGATTTTCTATCATGACAGATTTCAGGTAGTCTAGTATATGGGTGGAAGTACAGAGAAATTTTTATTGAACTAAGTGGAGTCAGCAGTTAACAAGACCATTAAATATAATTGTAATAAGACAAAAAAAATGTTCATTATTAAAGTGACTTGGAGACATATTCTCTGAACATTTAAAATGAAAAATTATTTCAAAAGTAGCTTCTAATGGAAATATTCTTCCCTTCTAGGTTTTTTCTCAAAGTTTCAGAGCTGTTTGATAAAACAAGAGTAAGTACATTAATTAACCTGTGGGACTTAAATCTCTTCATGTAATAGTATTTAATTTGTGTGGTCGTGTCTCACTTTTTTGAGGAGAGTAGATACCTTAGTTATCTAGTGCTGCTATAACATAAATACTGTAAATGGATGGCTTTAACAAACAGAAATGTGTTCTCTTGCAGTTTAGGAGGCTCTAAGTCCAAATTCAGGGTGCCAACTCTGGGGAACAGCTTTATCTATCAGCTCTGGAGGAAGGGCTTGCTGCCTTTCAACATCTAGGCCCACTGTCCCTTGGAGATCTCTGTGTGTTTTGGCATCATTCTTCTCCTGAGTGTAGAAGGTTGTCAGAATAGGCACCCTGAGTCCAAAGTAGGTGCTGTGCTCCCAGTAGTCAGGTCCCTCCTTCTCTGCTTGCTTCTCTCTCCTTTCATCTCTTGTAAGATAAAGGTGACACAGGCCATACCCCAGGAAAATCTCCTTACAAGTCATTAGCTGGTCACATCAAATCACAACATGGGGGATGAGTATATCATTATATATATAACTGCCAAATTACTTAACTGCCATACCACTAAGAATCATGGCCCAGCCAAATTGACATATATTTTTGAAGGACACAATTCAATCCATACATTAGTTAAACTCAGTAGGAAGAAAAGACAGATTTGGATTCAGTTGAGTGTTTTCAGAGAATTCAGTTTTTGTGATGGTCTTTTGGTATTTGCGTAAAAGTTCATATTCTTGATCATAAACATCCATTTGGAGACTGCGTTTACTTTTATGAAGAATGATCCTTGTCTGGGGCTTTACAAGCTAGAAGAAAGCCATAGATTCACCGCTACTTTACCAAGACTCTGTTGTTTTTGATCCCGCATGACACACTGTTTTAAAATAAGTTGTTATAACTGAGTCAAGTAGACAACTATAGGAAGCCTGTACTCATAGTAGTCATTATTTAATATTGACAAAGTCTTGATAACATTTTCATCAGATGGAATGTGAAAATGTTTATGATACATAGCTGAGAGTGGTGGTGGCTTAGTGCAGTGTACAAATCCAAATCCAGTATGACCTTACCAATTGAGTGATATGTAGTAAAAGGAAAAAGTTCTTAAAAACATAAGTGTTACTATATTGGAGACCATATACCCCATCATTCTGCTTTTGGTATCAGTGAGCATGTTCTGGGGAGACACTGTTTTCCTATGGATTTATATCAAAAGAATAGAGAGCAGCCACAGCTATGGTTAAGTTTTCCTATGTACCTTTTTCCACTTCCTTCTCCTCTTCAGAGATATCCACTGTCTTGACTTCAGTGTTTATCATCATCTCCTTGCCCTTTTTATGCTATGCCTACATGTGTATATATACCCCAGATAAAACACAGTATTATTTTATTTTCAAACTTTACATAGGTGTATCATACTCTTTTTTTAAAAAAAGAAAAAGGAATATGGACCTACCGCAAAATAATCATTTTCAGGTTCCTCTGAGAATCAGACATCACAATGGGGTTAGGTGTGCAGGACATTTATTGGAGGAAACACCTGTGCAAAGAGGAAGGGTGTTAATAGGCAGGGAGAACCTTTAGATCTCAGTGCAGGTTTGAAATCTGTTGGGGTGGGCGGAGTAGGTAGGAAAAAGTCTTAGACTGCAGCATAGCGCTAAGTTTCAGCCAGGTCAGTGGAGAGTTCCCAGCCGGAGTTGCTCACTAGAGGAGTCCCACATCAGATTGGAATACAGTAGTGAATCCAGAGGGATTGTATTTGAGCTGTCAATCACCTATGCTCCTTGTAGCAGTTTATCTTGAAAAAGATCTGTAACAGTTTCCATGACCACCACAGGCTTTACTTCCTTTAGTGTTTGTGTGTTGTTTTGGTTATTAATGCTGTATAACAAACCATCCCAAAATTGTTGTTGTTATGTGCCGACCAGTCGGCCCCGACTCATAGCGACCCCTCCTTGGGTTTCCGAGGCAGTATCACTAGGGAAGTAGGATTGCCCAACCTTCCTTCCGAGGAGTGGCTGGTAACAGAAAATCACAACCATTTCAATATGCTAATGAATTCTTTGGGTTAGAAATTCAGAAAGGACATAGCAGCTTGCCTCTTCTCCATGTCTCAGGCCCCCAGATGGGAAGATACAAAGGCTGAGACCTGGAATTATCTGAGGACTCTTTTTACTCCAGCATAGGGGGTGGTTGATACTGGCTGTCAACTAGGAACATACTCAAGTCTCCTCTCTGTGGGGCTACTTAAGCTTCCTCCCGCCATGGTGACTAGGAAGCAGAAGCTGCTAGTTTCTTAAGGCCAGAGCCTGGAAACTAGCACAGCATTACTTCTACCCAATTGTTCAGTCTTAGAGCCCAGATACAAGGGGTGTGGGGGGGGGGGCAGACCCTATTTCTCAGTGGAAGGAGAGGAGGCATAGTTTATTGTATTTTATTTTTTAATTTTTATTTTGATTTGGGTGACAGTTTACAGAGCAAATTCATTTTCCATACAGCAGTTCACATACACTTCATCTCATGACATTGACTGCAGTTTCTCACAATGCAACAGCTCCCCTCCCACTTCCTCCCCATAGTTACCTCTTCCCTGTTTCCTTCCTTCCTATGCACTCCTGCCACATGAGCTACCTTTGCATACACAGTCCTTCTATTCTCCCATGAGCTGTCTACCTTTGCATACACAGTCCTTCTATTCTCCCATGATTGATCTCTCCAGGGAGTGTACCTATCTAATGTAAATGTTTAGCTCATATGCCTGTCTTTTGTTTGGCTGGAAGCCACAGGAGTGGGTTCAATTCCAGACCTGAAGGACAGGT
>NW_006921638.1:5274884-5282568 GCF_000298275.1 Orycteropus afer afer | reverse complement strand
CAGTATCACTATGGAAGTAGATTGTTCAACCTTCCTTCCGAGGAGTGGCTGGTGGGTTTGAACCGCCAGCCTTCTGGTTAGCAGTCAAGTGTCTTAGGCACTATGCTACCAGAGCTCCCGACATTTTAACTAGGGCTCCTTTTTTGCACTGAAAAACCAACCCAACCCAACCCACTGTCACTGAGTCAATTCCAACTCATAGTGATCCTGTAGGACAGAGTAGAACTGTCCCACGATGTTTCCAAGGTTGTAAATCTTTAGGGAAGCAGACTGCCTGCCTCTTCCTTCTCCTGTGAAGTGGCTGGTGGGTTCCAAGTACTGACCTTTTGGTTAGCAACTGAATGCCTTAACCACTGCATCATCAGAGCTCTTTTATTTGCATTACAGAAAGTGGTGGTTGCACCTTCATCCACAGGCTGAATTACAGCTGTTGTTTTGGGAAGTAGCTACACCACTTTGCCTTGAAACCAGGTATTGAATCCTCTTCTTTGTGGACATAGGTTGTCCTGGCCTCCTTTTCCAAAATGAGCCTGTTTCACACATATGGAAAATCGGCACTGGTAGGTATTCTTTATCTTATCTTGTATTATTTTGTCCAGCCCATTCTTGAATTTTTCAGCAGCTTCAGCATGGGTGCTTCCTGCTTTCTCCAGGTATACATGTTATGCAAACCAGATTTGTGTTTGAAGTGAAATCAGTCCATGGTGGCATTAAAGTACTTGGGGTATCTTCTCCTTACTGTTCCTTCCGGTTTTCAAAAAGACTGCGTGCTTTTGTTTGAATCATCAGTAGACTCATAGGAATCTTCTTCTGGATTTGGTTTTCTATCCAAATCATTAACGCCTTCTCCATCTTGTGGATTAGCCCTTGCCTCTCCTTTTTTAAAATTTTGAATTTTATGCTGATTACTCCTTTAACTGCTTCCCAAATTCTGTTCTCGTTCTTAATGACTGCTGAAACAGTCAAATGAGACAGTGCTTCCTCATGTGCTGTTTCACTAAACAGATAAAAAGCAGTGTAGGTGTTACAGTGTGATAAACTTGAATAACAACTTGGCTTCAAATTAACAACTGATGTTTCTGAAGGTACAAAACACTTAATAAGATCACGATATAGGCCTGGTCTTCAATGAAATTGACGTCAGTTGCAACAATGAAGTCGGAATAATAATGGCTGTTGGGTGTGTGTGCAGTTCATTTGTCATATGTTGTTAGAGTTGAACAGTGCCCAACTTTTTATCCATTACTACACTTTCTATCCATTACTACTCCAGCACTGACTTCATTATAGAGTGGGCCACAGTCTGCTGCTATATGGCAGTGTTTTAAACAGTAATCACACATTGAACATCTGTGAGTGAACACATGAGAATAACATCAGCACACTATGTGCTGCAACACTGTATGTTATATGTATTATTAATGATAAGATGTATAAATAAATAAACCAGATGTTTATTTATAAAATAAACCAGTGAAGTTCGTCGTTAACTTGAATATGGTGTAAACTGGGGACTACCTGTAAAATAATTTATTTTTTCAAGCCATTTGAGCATAGGTTAGATACATATACCCCTTAATACTTCAATGTGTACTTCCTGAGATCAGAGATATTTTGTTGGGTATCCCTGGTACAGCTGACAAGTTTAGAAATTTTAAGATAATTATTTTATCTTTATCACCTAATAAGACTGACAGTGATTTCCTTTAAAGTCATAAATATACAATACAGATTTCCTCAGTTGTATCATAAATGGCTTTATTTATAGTGGAATTTGTTTGAGTCAGGATCCCAACAAGGTCCACATACTACATTTTACATTTGGTTAATATGATGCATCTTTCTTTATAATCTCTCTCCCCAAATTGATGAGTTCTCATCTTTTTAGTCTGACATGACTACTTCCCATCCCATCTCAGCTCAAAATTATCGCATCTGTTTATTACCCTTTGTCTTCAAGCACTTTTTTTAATGGTTTGACTAGGTTTTTTAATTGTTCTCTAAAGGATTGTCCTCTAAGGAGGATTGGTTTGAATTACCTAGTCTACCATTGTCAGCCTTTATTGCTTTAAAATACATAAAATTCTGTGTGTACTATCAGTTGCCATGGAATGAAGAGAGAGAAAATATAAATGAAGCTGGAAGGTGACACTGAAACTCAGTGTAGCCAAAAACTTGAATCAAATAGATTCTTTACCTAGATTCACTAATCTCATCTGTTTTTTGTTTATTTTTAACCAGAATTGCAAAGAAAAGTAATAGTCTAGTGAGAAGGGGAGGAAACCTAGATAAAATAGGAAAGGATATTATAGTTACCTATAATTTTTATCTTTTTTACAACAATTATTAAAGAGAACAGTGAGAGAAAAATGTAATTGCTGAATAAATATCAATTTTTTTTTCCCCTTTTTCAGAAAATAGAAGCACGAGTATCTGCTGATGAAGACTTGAAGCTTTCTGACCTTTTAAAATACTACTTAAGAGAATCTCAAGCTGCTAAGGTAACTTTATTGTTCATTGTCTTTTTAAATGAGCTGTTTTTTACAAAAAGCCATCTCTTTAGATTTGATAAAATTGTTAAAGATGATTTATCATCTGAATTTTTGTTTGTTTCATTGTGGTAAATATATTTATAAGAAACATTTGCCAATTCAGTGTTTTAGTTGTTTTCCCATCCTCCCAACATTTTAATACGAAAAATTTCAAATATAAAGCAAAGCTGAGAGAAGTTTACAGTGAATACCTGTACACTAGATTTTCCCATTATCATTTCACAATATTTACTTACTGTATAGTTACCCATTCATTCAATCATTGTTATTTTTCATCTCAAAGTAAATTATAGACAATACTACACTTCTCTTAAATATTTCAGTATGCATACCTTTAACTACAGTTAAAGAATTCTTTACCAAAAAAAAAAATTCTTTACAGTTCTTTTACTTCTGATGTAAATTTTCACACAGTGAAATAAACAATTCTTAGTCTGTAGTTGCTGAAAATGGACAAATACATACACCTGTATAACATAATCCCCTGTCAAGTTAGAGAACATTTGCATGATAACCGAAAGTTTCATCATGCTCATTCCTAGTCAATCCTTCTCCCAATCTCCAGGGACAATAGTGATTCTGACTTTGCATTTTTTACCAAAGTGTTTTGGGGGGTTTTTTGCCTGTCTAAAATTTCATACAATATAGACTACTTTCATAGCTAGCTTCTTTGTCTCAACATAATGTCTGGAGTTTTATCCACATTATTTGCATGTATTGAGAGTTCATGCATTTATATTGATTAGTGTCCCATTATATGAATATATCACTTTGCTTATCCATTCTTCTATTCTTACACATGGGCAATTTAAAGCTTTAGCTATTATGAATAAAACTACTATAAAAAAAATCTTTCTTAAGCCCTTTTGCAAACACATGATTTAATTTTTCTTAGATAAATACCTAGGAGTAATTCAAATGTCATAGGTTATACATATGTAAAATGTTACAAGAAACCACTTGTTTTGGTCGTCTAGTGCTGCACTATAGAAATATCACAGGTGGGTGACTTTAAACAAACAGTTTATTCTCTTATGGTTTAGGAGGCTAGAAATCCAAGTTTAAAGTGCCAGCTCTAGGGGCTGTGTGAAAGCCCCTCGATCTTGAGCTTTAGCTCTGCCTCTTGGTCTTGGCCCACTGGAGCTGAAGGCATCTCTTCACTCAGGCAGCTGAAGGCTGCTAAGGCTAATAATAAGCCCAAGGTCAACAAGTAAAATGGCACAATCGCAAGATTATCACACAAACACAGCAGGCTACTGGTTCAAGTCCAGGAAGAATCCTAAGATCAGCAGACAACATGGCAGGCTGCTGAATAAAGACTCGGCTACATGCAGGGTCCATGTGTGCCAAAAAGCTGCAAGACCTTTCTCAGTGCTTCTCCTTACATACTGGAAGCAGATCACATCCCTAAGGCTCACTCAACTGCTCACTGCAGATTCCACCATGAAATTACCAGTCTCATCATGGGGAATAACTACATACAGCTGCCCAGCCACTTAAAACCAGGCTCAGACAAATTGACACATGACCTTAACTACCACACCACCAAAAAAAAAAAAAAAAAATTGCCATGACTTTGCCCCATATGCTCTACTATAAACTTGACTATATTTGTAGCATATACAAATACATGGGAGCTCTGGTGGCATAGTGCCTAAGGCATTTGACTGCTAACCAGAAGGCTTGTGGTTCAAACCCACCAGCCACTCCTTGGAAGGAAGATTAGGCAATCTACTTCCATAGAGACACTGCCTCAGAAACCCAAGGAGGGGCTGCTATGAGTTGAACTGACTCGACAGCAGAGAGGCAGTGAGTTTGGTGTGGGGTTTTTTTGTTTGTTTGTTTTTTGTATACAAATACATATGTAAAAATATCCTCTAGAGAAAAAAAGAGAGAAAGAAATCGCCAGAACTTTTTCCTAAGTAGCTGCTCCATATTATAGGCTTTTCAGGTATCCAGTCCAGGATACGGAGAAGCAGTAAGAAAACCTAGGGAACTCACTACCTTGTTTCTTCTTGAGTCCTGAATTCTCTGTAGCTAATTTGCCTTCGTTTCTCCATCTTTCAGTATTTTCTTTAGTTTATATATAATGCTCAGAGTTTTGGGGCAGAATGAGGAGAAATATGTCTACTTCATCCTGTTTGGAATCAGAACTGTATATATTATCTTAAAATATATATAGATAATATGACATTTCCCAGTTTAACATTTTTCACATATACAATTGAGTGACACTAATTACTTTAATCATGTTGTACAGAAAATTCCCATTTGATTAGTGATGCTTTGAATATATCCTTTTATTCCTTATCAGATTGTCAAAAACCCTTTTAACTTTGTGTACTTATATACCAGCAAATATAATGTCCATAGAAGAACACAGGCATAAAATAAAAAAATAAAAAGAAGAAGAACACAGGCATAAATCTCTGGGACTTGAGATAAACAAGATAAGATATGACACCAAAAATATAAGAAACCAAAGGAAAAAACAATAAATTGAACTTCATCAAAATTTAAGAACTTTCCTATGTCAAAAGATACTATCAATGTGGAAAGACAGTCCACAGTAATATTTTCAAATTGTATATCTGATGAAGGACTAATATCCAGAATATATGAAGAACTCTTACAACTCAATAAAAAGACAATTTAAAGATAGGCAAAGGATTTGAATAGATATTTCTCCAAAGATTTACAAATGGTCAATAAACACATGAGAAGATGTTTAACATCAGAGAAATGCAGATCAAAACCACAAAGATACACTGTTTTGCATCCATCTTCTAATTACTATAAGAATAAATGTTGGTGAAGATGTGTAAAATGATGCAGCCCTTTGAAAACAGTCTGGCAATACCACAAAAGATTAAGAGTTATCATCTGACACAGCATTCTATTCCTAGGTGTATGCCCAAGAGAAATGAAAACATATGTCCACACAAAAACTTGTACAAGAATGTTCATTTCATCATTATTCCTAATAGCCAAAAAATGAAAACAACCCAAATATCTGTTAACTGGTCAGTGGATAAGTAAAATGAGGTATATTCATACAGTAAAATTCAGCAATGAAAAGGAATGAAGGTACTGATTTATGCTACAATATGAATTAAAAACATTTGAATGAATTATTAAATGGGAACCTAATTTGCTGTGTAACCTTTTACAAAAAAAAAAAACAATATTATTTAAAAATTTAAAACAGATGTCTAAATATCCAGTTTGCACTGAATGAGACTGAGTCAGGTCTACAAAATTTATAAGTAATCTATTGAAAAATACCATCATGAATTTTTTTAAAGGATGTTGTATCATATACTTACACCAGTTGTGGTTTAACTCCTAATTTAAATCCCACACAGTTTAATAACCATATCCTACAGCTTAACTGAATTCCTGCCTTAGATATCTATATTGAACAAGACTGCTCCAGTTCTACATCTAAAGTTATGTTGGCAGATGTCTGGTTGTGATGTTTTCACCACAGTAACAGTAAAAAAATATATGTATATAGTATTAAAAAAAAAAAAGACAAAGCATCATGTTCCAACGCACTTGATGATGGTTTAGTTATTAATATAGATCCAACACAGTATACTAACCATGGTCCGCTGCACAGATAGACTCCTATCTCTATGTCCTCAACCACTGACTGGATCTCCTGTGCTCTCATCAACCAGTGGTTGATGCTCAACTCCAGCTTTCATCATCATTTTCACCAACTTCCCACCTGCCTGATCAAGAAGATATGTTGGAAATTAATCAAATAAACCCATTTCTAAATGGCTAAAAAAGTGCTAAATGAAAGAAGCCTCATATGATTCCATTTGTAGACCAATCTATAGAGACAGAAAACAGATTACTGGTTGCTCGGGTAGTAGGGCAGTTGGAGAGAGACTGCTAGTACTCAAGTGGGTTTCTTTTGGAGGTGATGAAAACATTTGAAAATTGATTGTGTTGCTGGTTGTACAAACTCTGTAAATACTAGAAATCATTGAATTGTATATTTTAAATAAGTGAATTTAATGATGTGAATGGTGTATAAATTATATCTCAGATAAAGCTGTTATTTAAAAAATTTTAGAACAGTGGCTGGTACATAATATTCACTGTGTGTTAGCTCTAATTATGATGACAACAATGATGATGGTTCAGGGTAACTAGTAGAAACATGCAGCATATATTATTGTGACGCATTCTGTTTTATAGGATCTCCTGTATAGAAGATCTAGGTCTCTAGTGGATTATGAAAATGCTAATAAAGCCCTGGATAAAGCAAGAGCAAAAAATAAAGATGTTCTGCAGGCTGAAACTTCCCAACAAATATGTTGTCAGAAATTTGAAAAAATATCTGAGTCTGCAAAACAAGGTATTGTTATATTAACCATTATTCATTAGGTATGTTTTAAATTATTATGTGAATTAACTTGTTAATCCTAGTATCTTTTGTTCACAGAACTTATAGATTTTAAGACAAGAAGAGTTGCTGCATTCAGAAAAAATTTAGTGGAACTGGCAGAGTTAGAACTGAAGCATGCAAAGGTAGTGTCGTGTTCAAAACTTAATAATTTAAATGCTTTTTATGTAGATTTCAGTCAGTTACGAAATTGATAATAATCCTTTCATGACAGTTACCTGCTATAGGGATTCTGTAAAAAGTATTCCTGAATTGAAATTAATGTTTTCCAAGATAATTTGCTTCAAAATAATTTGTTCTAGTAATTATCCTCTTTCTAGTCTTTTTTACAGTGTTTTTTTTTTACTTCAAATTAAGCTCCTTCTTATACCTAATACAAAGTTTGGCCTAACCATTATAGTATTTGTTAAAATAGTGAATCTTAAAATTTAGAGGGATTTTAAAGATCATCTAATTCAAACAAGAATAATGTCTCTGATTGTAAGCAGTGCAAGAACCTAGGACCTAATATGGGAACCAGTGTCATTTTTTGACTAGTTGTTTAAAAACAAGGTCGATCTCAGAGAGAGTTACATGGGCAGTACAAACAACAAATATGAACCCCTTTGCATATTCAATACTGAGTTGTCAGTGAAAGCAAACATGGGTATAGGGACGGATAGATGGGTGAACAAGCTAAACAATTAGGTATGTCTAAATGGAGAGTGTATCC
>NW_006921638.1:5265048-5274069 GCF_000298275.1 Orycteropus afer afer | reverse complement strand
GTCAATGACATGAGACAAAGTATATGTGAACTGCTGTATGAAAAGTGAATTTACTCTGTAAATCTTCACCCAAATCCTAATAAAAAAAAAAAAAAGGTCTTCCTTAGTAAAAAATATCATTTGAAAATTTACTTAACATTTGCCATCATCTGTCAGAGAGATTGAAAATTAAAAATGTATTACTCAGAATTTCCAAACCAAGTAAGTACAAAAGAAATTTAAATAAACTCTTTCATTGTGTTTTAGGTGAAAGTTTATACAGAAAATTACATTCCAGTTTAACAGTTTTTATACAAAACATTGACATTGGTAACAGTTTTCACAACGTGACAGCACTCCCACCATTTCCATTCTGTTTGTTCTGTATATCTTCTCCCCTCTAGGTTAGACATCTTTAAAGCTAAATATTTTTCATCCCATCCAGTCAGCCACTTTAGCAAGATTTTTATAATTTTTACAGCATTTTTTATACATATAAGATAGTTTTGATTTTTTTAAAAACTGTCAGAATACACTGGCTTGGTTTGCCTTATAATCACACTTTTTTCTTTTTTTCCCTTATAAGTCAGTTCTTAAACATTAGAAACTAAACAGGCTGTGTAAGAAGAAATTATACCAAGACACAGAAACATTTTCTTTTGATAGGGTTATTAGTCAAGGAAACCAGGTAACATGTATCTTGACTTCATGAGGAATTTGGTACTTCTTAATATTCTTCATGGATAAAATGAAGAAATACTAGTTGATGACAGTATGGTTAGGTGAATTCGGCCTATAGTTATGTGTTTACTTGCAGAGTTATATATATTTTTGCTAATTTTCACCCAGTGTGATAAGATCTTTTTGAAACTATATGATTTTATTTTATAGTATTTGATTATCATACCTAGGAGTTATTCCTCCTAGAGGAAGGACATTTGTAGTTTATATGAACTTGCCTTTTAGTCTATATCTAGGGTTTTGTTGTTGCTGTTGTTACCTTTTCCCTATGTCCTTCTTTCATGTAGGCTTTGATTTAAAAAAAAAAAGATTAACCAGAACCAAAGGAACTAGCATTTTGCTAATCTACTTATAATAAACAAAAGTATATAATAATAGGGAAAAAAAGTCTCAATTTTTTGTTTGCTTTGCTTTGCTTTTATATGGATTGGTATTCATTTATTAATATTCTTTGGTTATAGTTATTCAGATGATTATGCATTCACCTAACCATACTGTCATCAACCAGTATTTCTTCATTTTATCCATGAAGAATATTAAGAAGTACCAAATTTATTAAAATCGAGATATATGTTACCTGGTTTTCTCAACTAATAACTCTACCTAAAGAAAATGTTTCCATGCCTTGGTATAATTTATTTTTACTGAGCCTGTATTAGTTTCTAATAATGTTCACTGATGAATTTTACAATAGATCAAACAGTTGCTGTCTAGCGGACTCTTACAATAATTTCTTATTTACGGTAATTTTTTCTTACTGAGCCTGTTTATTTTCTAATGTTTAAGAATTGACTTTGCTCCATAGGGTTTTCAATGGCTAGTTTTTTGGAAGTAGATTGCCAGACCTTTCTTCCAAGGGTTCTTTGGGTGGACTCAAACTTCCAACCTTTTGGTTAGCAGCCAAGCATGTTAACTATTTGCACCACCCAGAGACTCCTGCTATAGATCAAGGATTGGCAAACTATAGCCCATCCATTTTTGTACAGTCCATAAGCCAGGAACAGTATTAGCATTTTTAAATCACTGAAGAAAAAGCAAAAGAAGAATAACTGCATATCATGACAGTTATATGAAACTGAAGTTTAAGTATCTGTAAATAAAGTTTTACTGGAACACAGCCATGCTCATTTTTTCATGTATTTCTGTGGCTGCTTTCACACTACTACAGCAGAGATGAGTAGTCAGGACAGAGACCATATGTCTTGCGAAGCCTAAAATACTGATTGTTTAGCTCTTTACAGAATACGTTTGCTAACATTCGCCATAGATTGATGTCAGCCTCTGATTTCCAGATTCTGTATTTTTTCAAATCCCCTCTGAAATGAGTTCTCTGTGTTAAGATTTCTGGTATTTCTTTTATTCCACTGGTTCTCAACTGGAGCCAATTTTGCCACCTAGGGGATAATACCTAGAGATATTTGTGGGTCACAACCAGGGGCAGGGCTTATTACTGATAATCTGATGGATAGTGACTAGGGATGCTGCTAAAGACCCTACAGCGCACAGGACCGCCCCCCATAAGAAAGAATTATCCAGCCTAAAATGCCCATAGTGCCATGATTATGAAACTTTGTTCTGCCTCTGTGGTTTCCTAAATCTGAACAAAAGTCCCATTTGCTCCCAGAATCCACATTAATTGTTTCAAAAAGAATAAGTAGTAACGTCACAGAAAGATGGCTTGAAACTACTTTGGATTTTACTTACTGTATTGGAATATGTTTTGCCACATAATTAAAATCTGATTTTAACTGAAAACCATGAAGTCACTTTTGTGTTCTTGAAAATAGTCTTAGATTCCTTACTAATGAAGTACAAAAATGTATGATAAGGGCAGTAAAAAATAAAGAAAAGTAATAAATCTGACTACCAAGGGTGTAAAGGGTATATACTGTGTGCCAGCTGTTATGTGGAGCAGTATCTACCCTTTTGGAGGGCAGCATGGCACTATGTAGGAGCTCTGCTGGGGTAGTGGGTAAGACATTCTGCTGTTAACCAGAATGTTAACATTTAACATGGTTTAAATCTACCAGCTGCTCCATGGGAGGAAGAGGAGGCAATCTACTTCCATAAAGACTACAACCTTGGAAATCCAGTGGGGGTTGCTATGAGTCAGAATTAACTTTATAGCAGTGAGATTTTTTGGTTTATGGCAGTGTGTCCGAATATGAAGTGTTCATCCCGTGATGCAGCAGTCCCTGTAAGGAATAGCCCTTTACTTTTAAGAAGATAATTTCACAAATATAAAAAGACTTAAGTTCAGAGTGATTTGTCACACCTCTGTTGTTATATTGGTAAAAAAATTTATAGTAACCTAAATTACTATTTTTTTTTATTTTAACATAGTTTCAGACACATTTAATTCCAGACATTCAGAAAAGGACAGAGAATTCATGCATACTGTTCACTCTTATCCCCTAAATGTACATAAGTATATCTTTGTTTTTCCATCTCTGTCTCTCCTACTCAATCCCTGAAGCCCCCCCAAACCTATACATACTTCCCCCCCCCCCATAAATCTTTGTAGAAATGGTTTGGGTCAGCGTCTGACCTCCTCTACCTTCATAAGTAGGGAGAAGGATCAAGATCAACAGTCTAAGTCTGATTCCTCTGAGGCAGAGGTCAGATACACCTCCACACTCCGACCTTTTTACCAGTTCTGATACCAACTGCCCCTTCCACAGCACTATTTCTTACTGATTCACTGCAGTGGCCACACAGAACTCAAGAGACAATATTCATGATTATGGGGTTTATTAGGGAAGTAACAGATTACAATTCAGAATCAGAAACAACTCTGTAGACAGGTCTTCGATGAGAACAGACTCCTCCATAGTGCCCACAGGCGTGTCTCTCTCTCTGCCCACCTCTCTCTCTGGCTGTCAGCTGCTTGGCCCCACGGGCTTTGCCCTGCTGAGGCAAGTGTAACAAAGCTCTTCTAGCATTGCCAATAAATACATAGATGCACCCTACTCCACCAGTAAGCATTGCCCTGAAGGCACTCAGTTTTATTGCTCTGTGGGTCTGGAAGCTCACTGAGCTAACTCCTGTTGGGTCTCTTGGCTGCCCCATTTCTCATCATCTCTCTAGTGTTACAGCTATTTCCTGGATCAAGGAGGTTCAGCAGAGGGATCTTGGATCCAAAGGACCCACTTCACTCTGGCTCTTCTTCCTTGATGGTAGTGAGATTCCCTATTTTCTGCCTCTGGGATGGCTCATTTTAAGCCAAGTGAGATGGCAAAACAGACCAGTTCCCACCTTAGGGTTCCATTTACCTTATTTGCATGGCCCTAATCCCACAAAGATGGCATGTACCTTATTTATACGATTAGCAAGCTGTCCATTCCCCTAGGTGGGCCACAAGCACCTCACATTTGCATAGTCCTACCCAGTCATTTGGTGAGTTACAAAGACTGTGGCTAGCAGGGCCATATTTATTCACTGCACTGCCACCATTTAAGAGTATGTTGCAGGCATGATGCCCCTTCACCCATAAACACTTCAGTGTGAATATCCAGAATCAAATAATTTTCTTAATAACTACAGTATAATTCTAAAAATCAGGAAATATTGAAACAATTCTAATACCTAATCCAAAGACCTTATTCATATTCTACTGATTGTCCCAATAATGTACTTTTATAACAAAAGGACATCCAAGATGATATGTGGCATTCAGTATGCATGTCTTTTTAGACTTTAACCTTTTAGTCTTTAACCAGGAACAGTCCCTAGTCTTTGTGTCTCATAACATTGTCTTTTTATTAGAAGTCCAAGCCTATGTATGAAAAGTCCTATGCTAGCTCCTTGATGATCAGATTCAGGTTGTGTTTTTTGACAGGAATGTCACAGAAATGACCTTCTGGGTACATCATCTCAGGAGGCACATACAGTCAGTCATTTGCCTTACCATCAAGGTTGACTTTGACTGTTTGGTTAAGGTAACGTCTGCAGGTTTCTCAGTTACTATTTTACACTTTGTAAAGTTACTATTTTATACTTTGCAATTAGGAAGTATTCTGTGGGGAGATGCTTCAAGACTGTAAATATCCCATTCTCAGCCAGTGCAGTCTAAATAGAACTTTGTCCAGAAAAGTTATGGAAATGTTTATAATCAGCACTTTCAGTATAGTAGCCACTAGCTACATGTAGATATCGAGTACTTGAAACATGAGTAGTGCAACTGAGGGACTGGGTCTTTCATTTATCTTAATTAGTGGGAATTTAAATTTTAAATAGCTGTATGGGCCTGATAGGAACTCTAGTAGCATAGTGCCTAAGGCACTTGACTGCTAACCAGAAGGCTGGCAATTCAAACCCACTAGCCACTCCTCAGAAGGAAGGTTGGGCAATCTATTTCCGTAGTGATACTGCCTCAGAAACCGAATGAGGGTTTGCTATGAGCTGGGTCCAACTCAATGACACATAACAACAACAACATGGGCCTGATGGCTACAGTATTAACAGAGCAGCCCCCATACCAATCATAGCATCTGTTGATGGTTCTTTCCTGAATTAGTTATTACTATGATGGTTGCCAAAGGGGGTTTTCTAATTGTATCATTCTTTTCATTTTAGTTGACATTCTACTTTAAAGAATAGCTTTCCCTTCTCCCTCATGTATGTATTAACAGTAACCTAAATATATTTACATTTGTTTTTACACGTGTCTAAAATTTGAATACATGCTTACATGTTTCACAGGTCAGGACTTAGGTATGAATTTTATACAATAGTTTTATATGTAATCTTACTTTTTTGTATTGTTTGATTATAACAAAAATGTATATAATAAAACATTTGCCAGTTCAAGACTTTTAACATGTACAATTCCATTACATTCATCATGTTGTACAGGTGTCACAACTATCTGTTTCCAAATTATTCCACCACTGGGAACAGAAGAATCAATGCCTCTTAATATAGGACTTACCACCTGCTGAATAATCCACACTACTACTGGTCTAGATAGAAATTTATCGAGTCTAGAATTTGATATTACGGAAACTATTGCACATGAAACAAATTACATAATTTTTTGTCTTTAAACCTGTATTTGTATATAATTAATGGCCATTTCCAAAATTCTGATATTTTACAAACTTAATGTATGTGATTTCTGATGCTGTACATTTTCAGTAAACTTGTCCGAGCTGTTTGACCTAAACAAATTAATAATTTATGTCCCCTTCCTTTCTAGGGAAACCTACAGTTGCTGCAGAACTGCCTGGCAGTGTTAAATGGAGACACATAAGCCACACTCCACCTTCCTGTTAAAAGGGCTGCCTTCCTTCAAATTTTATTTTTCTTTTCTTAATGATGTTAGGCATTTACCGCTCACTGGAGACAAGAAAGAAACAGCTGACAAAGTGCATAGACTCTTTTTCCTGATCAACATTGGAGCGGTGTGTCCACAGGTGACCAGGTGTGTGGTGTAACCCTGCACTCCTGCTTCCAAGTGTTCTGGGATCATTGTCAACCATTGTGCACTTCCTATTCAAAAGCCCAAAGTGCAGCCTTCTTTTAAGTAGCCTCTATAACTGTGTTTATTTTATAAGTAGTACTCTGTAAGGCTGCCAATTGTATTTACCTTTAAGTAATTTCTAAAGTTTAACCTTTCAAAGTACATTATTCAAAAGATACAACGATTGCCGTTACCTTCTTTTGGATTTTGTTTTTTAAAAACGCTGTATTACCACCTTAGTTCATCCATGCATCCTGGTAAAACATCGTAATCAGACTTATTTTTAATTAATGAGCATTTCTTAGGTTGGGGACACAGTTTATGTAATCTTTTTGATTTCTGAAGAGAAGCAAATGCATTAGTATGTTTGCCTTAAACTTGTAGACTAAACCAGTTACTGGAAAATAAACAGTGATAGTTCTTCACTCTTTGGCCATTGTCTCACTCGCTAGAATTTGGAGTAGCTATAATAAATCTACTCCTGTATTATGCATTACAGTGTAGGTCTTGATGATTTTTTTTTCTTTTTTTAAACTACATATTACATAGAACAAACATATATACGTTATATGTAAAATTACATATTACATATAATGAAGTTCACTGATCCCTTTACAGAAGAACCACCTGCTCTTTCCTATGCATTTAGCACTTCACAGGAGGTAGAACTGGGCAGAGAGGCAAGTTAGAGACAACGGTTTCTGAAATACATGAGCAGAGAGTAGAGGCTGCTCTGAATTCCGTCCCTAGCTCAGCCCATCAACCCCACGACACATGCCAGCAAGCCATGTGGTGATTGTCATGTCTGTGTACAGATTGGTGTGTAGAGGGAAATAGGTCTGCTACAGGGAACAGCGCTTGTCTGGTGTGGGTGGAAGGGAGAATAGTAGAGTATTTCGGATGAAGTGTGGTATATAGAAAGGATCGTAGTTGTCACTAGTTACATTACAAATACTATTGGCCTTTCTGATGGGAAGGAACGTGACTACGTCATTCCTAGTTCAGGGTGACTAGTTGGATTTTCCCACTGTCTTTTTCTAGCTGTTCTCCCGTCAGGAAATCACGGACATTAGGCCTCGGCAGCCCACGAGTGGGTTCCTAGCTCGTTTACATTTCCCCAAACCGTTCCTGAAGGACGCCCGGTCTCTGTCTCATCGCCGGTGGCGATGGTTCTTGCCTTTCTCAGCAGCATGTTCTCTTGCTCGCTGATGTGCTGGTTAAATGTTTCGTCTCTGACATGTTCCCCGATGCCAGTTGAACTGTTGACTTTTCTCTTGTTGGCTGAGAGATCTGTGCGTTTTGTCCTCCATGTAACAATATGCCTGTGTGATGCCCACCAGCAGGTGAACACGGACCCAGAGTCTAGCTTCTGAATCCGGGTCCAGCCTCCTCACCGGCTGCCCTTATGGCCTCAGGCAGGGCCGCTTGACCCCCCGCGATTACTCTAAAGGACATATTGACCTACCTCACAGGGGTGTTGTGAGGATTAATAAATGTTGGTACAGTGCTCTGAAAATGTGAAGCTGCTGTATAAATGCTAAGAAATGGCAAACACAGAGCAAAAAGCCCTCGCTGTTTCACGTATTCGTCAGCTAATCTGTTTCTACCAAGGGGATGGTTTTCAGGAAAGGGGCTAGAGCAGAAGGCGGAATGGTACGTCCCTAAGCCCCTGGTTTACACTGAGCACTGGGGCGGGGGCGGAGGGTAGACTGACTGCATATTAGTGTGTTGGGGGGTGCAGCGGAGTTGCTTGATAAATGTACAAAGCAGTTGACAATTACCTTTCCCAAGAGAGTCTCACTAAGAAAACCTATAGATAAGGTAAAAAATGTGTGGTACTTCCACAAGGGCATACTTAGGAAAGGTTCTACTTGGTACTTTTAGAATTATAGAAAATACTAACCGATAGCTAACTGCTGCTCTGATGAGAATGGCCCGGCCTGGATTCATTGCTGTTGAACTGAATGAGGCATCCATTAGATGTTTACTGACCATCTTGTGCCTGGGTGACGCAGGAATACAGCTGGTGGCAGAGAAGCAGCCCTGCACGATTACACGAGGAGTGAAGTACAGGCAGTCCCCATACAACCCGTAGTTAGGAACCAACCCCCGTAGAGCCCATTTTGTTAAAACTTCGGAGGTATGCACAGTTGTTCTTAGGAACAAAAGGGCACTAGTTTGTAACACTCGTCAAAACCTTGTTATTACTATATTACTATGTTAAAGCTGTTTTAGTGTATCCAAGAAGTGTTTCTTGAATATTTTCTTTTGCATAGAAAGATACACCATATACTGTATACTAAGACAAACACTTGACTGACTGACATCAGATACGGACCATAACTAACTGTTCTGACTTACATAGAAATTCGACTTAAAGACAGACTTAGGACAGAGCTAGTTCAACATCCCTGGACCGCCTATATTGTAAGACAGTCCTTTGCGAGCTCATTACCTTGTCGAAGGTGTTAAATGACAGATTCAGAAGTCGAGTCAGAAAGGATGTTAACACAGATTTGAATTGGGAGTAATCCAAATTGCTGCAACAAGAAAGTCTGGCACACAGCGGAAGCTAAGGAAGAGCTTTGATTTGAGAAAGATCATAGTCTTATATAAAAGGCTTTGAGGAAGTTGAGAAAAAGGGAATCGTTCTGGGGAGTGGTCGTTTAAGCAAAGGTGGGTCCTTTCAAAGGTTGTGATTAGGTCACACGTGCTTTCTTTCCTTTGTAACAGGTGTAAGGGTTCTTGGCTTTACTACGATGACATCTCAAGAGAATGTGGGTTTGGGAAATACAGTTAAGAAAGGGTTTTAGCAAAAGACAGGCATATGAGTTGAACGT
>NW_006921638.1:5252190-5264673 GCF_000298275.1 Orycteropus afer afer | reverse complement strand
GTTTTAGGTGAAAAAGCACAATCAACAGGCATATAGGGTGAACATTTACATCAGGGAGATACACTCCTTGGAGCAATCAATCATGGGGGAACAGAAGGGCAGTGTGTGCACAGGGAGATAGCTCAGAGGAACGGGAGTGCACAGGAGAGGACACAGGGAAGAGGTAACTACAGGGAGGTGGGAAGAGAGCTGTTACACTGTGGGGAATTGCAGTCAATGTCACGAAACCAAATGTCTATGAACTGCTGTATGGAAAATGAATTTGTAAATTTTTACCCAAATCGTAATAAATTTTTTAAAGGGTTTTAGGAGGAAGCACCTGGGGCTGGTCTAAACTGGGGATGGTCGTTTTTGGTTGTCATGCCTGTGTACAGATTGGTGTGCAGAGGGAAATAGGTCCCCCATGTGATGATGGTTTATGTCCTGGGGGACAGGAGGAAGTTGAGCGTCTCAGGCAATAGGAATGGTGTGGGGGCTCGGTCCAAACAGGGGTAGGAACCTGGGGAGTTCAAGGGGATGGGTTCATGCATAAGTGAGGGTGGAGGATGGCTGGAGATGAGTTTGTAAAAGAAGGGGGATTAGGCTTGTTGGTCAGTGTGGTTCAAACCCTGGGTGGAGAGGTCGGTCCCTAGTTTGGAAAAGCTTATACAATATCCTTAATGTTTTCCAGAAAAAAAACAGAAGTGGACCTCAAATTGCTCTTTTTGGAGTGAGGTACCACACAGAAAGAGAAAGACTGGAGGAGAGATGTGAGTGGTTTAAAAGGAGAAGCTGCTGTGAGGACTAGGGAGCCATTCAAGCCTTAAAACAGAGTGAAATTCTGTTTGGATATTATATTATTCTTGTCCTTGGTCAGTAGAGATTGGAGCACGTCCACTTCCACTCACGCTCATCTTTTTCATTGTTGTTGAAATGATACCCAATTGAAAAGGAGGGGGAGGCCTGTCTATAGTAGATAGCATGAAACCTTGGCTGCTGCTGTCGTGAGGTGCCGTCAGGTCAACTCCGACTAACAGCGACCCCATGCACAACAGAACGAAACACTGCCCGATCCTGCGCCATCCTCACAATACTTGCTGTACTTGAGCCGGTCCTTGCAGCCACTGTGTCAATCCATCTTCCCCTTTTTCACTGACCCTCTACTTTACCAAGTGTGATATCCTTCTCCAGAGACTGGTTGCTTCTGACAACATGATCAAAGTAGGTGAGACAAAGCCTGGCCATTCTCACTTCCAAGGAACATTCTGGCTGCACTTCTTCCAGGATAGATTTGTTTGTTCTTCTAGCAGTCTGTAGTATTTTCAGTATTCTTCGCCAACACCACAGTTCAAAGGCAGCAACTCTTCTTTGGTGTTCCTCGTCCAGTTTTCACATCCATATGAAGCAATTGAAAACACATGGTTTGGGTCAGGCACATCTTAGTCTTCAAAGTGACATCTTTGCTTCTTAACACTCTAAAGAGATCTTTTTCATTTTTTATTTTTTTACTCTTATTGTGGTGAAACCGCATACACACCAAGACATGCACCAACATAATTGTTGTTGTTGTTGTTATTTGCCGTCGTCGGCCCCGACTCATAGCGACCCCTCCTTCGGTTTCCGAGGCAGTATCACTACGGATAGTAGGGATGCCGAACCTTCCTTCCGAGGAGTGGCTGGTGGGTTTGAACCGCCAGCCTTCTGGTTAGCAGTCAAGTGCCTTAGGCACTATGCTACGAGAGCTGCCACCAACATAATAGCTTCCACATTTACAGCTCAGGGACACTGATGACAATTTCATGATGTGCCACCATTATTGCTATCCTTTTCCAAAATAGTCCACCACCATTGGCACAAACTCAGTGCCCCACAAACAAAAGCCTCCCCTTTCACCCTCCCTCCTATCACTGGTAACCACTAATACTCCTTGGTTTCTATATAAATCAGTGTGTGTATGTGTGTGTGTGTGTGTATTTGAAACCTATCCAGCAATTTTCCCTCCCCTCCCATCCCTGGTAACCAACAAAGTTTCCTTCCATGTGTAAACATTTCCTTGACTTACTACAATAGTAGGCGCTCTGGTAGTGTAGTGCTTAATGCACACGACTGCTAACCAGAAGGCTGGCGCCTCAAACCCACCAGCCACTCCTCGGAAGGAAGACTGGGCGATCCTACTTCCGTAGTGATACTGCATCGGAAACCCAAGGAGGGGTCGCTATGAGCCGGGTTCGACTTGACGGCACATAATGACAACATTACAATAATGGACTGATGCAATGTTTGTCCTGTGATTGACTTATTTCACTCAGCATAATGTCTCCGCTCAAAGTTAATCCAGGTTCTGCGGTGTTTTGCAGATTCGGTATTATTCTTTAGTGTTGCATAGTATTCCAATGTGTGTACGTACCAAAGTTTGGTTATCCGTTCCTTTAAAGAGATCGCTTACATCAGATTTGCCCAGTGCAATATGACATCTGACTTCTCGACTCTGCTTCCTGCAGTTAGCTGTACCTTGGTTAAAAAAACCAAGAACTCACTGCCGCCGAGTTTCCGAGGGAGCATCTCTACAGAAGGAGATAGTCCAGTCTTCCTTCCTGCTTCTGGTTAGCAGTCAGATGCCTTAGGCACTATGCCACTACAGCTCCCATACCTTGGTTACTGGTAACTAAAGCAATGAGCAGCTGAGATAACGTATATTTTTTTTATTTTTTATTTTTTTTCTCACCTGTCCAAAATTTCAGAGGTAGTATTTGGGGCAAGTGCAGCTGTTCACCAGTGTTGTTTACCAGCAGGAGGTGTACACTCTCCTGGCACCACGGTTACCTCAGGGTACCAAGTTGGCTGCCACAGCTCTAGATCTCAGGTCTGACTTGCAGGTTAGGGAAAAGTTTTCTGCTGAAAGAGGCTTGGGCTGAGGGCCGAGCCACTGCTCGGAGACAGCAGGAGGTCATCGGGGCCAGGAGAGCCAGGATGCTACTGTGTACCTGGGACACCTGGATGAGAAGGTTAACGAACCACTGTTAGGAGAGCTGTTTCTCCAGCCAGGGCCAGTAGTCACCCTCCACGTGACAAAGGATATAGAGTCAGTGGCCAGCATCCAGGCCATGGGTTTGTGGAACTCTTGAGTGAGGAAGATGCTGACTGTGCCATTAAGATCACGAATATGATCAAACACTATGAGAAACGAGTGCGGGTGAACAAGACTGCAACTTAAAACAAAACCTGCATGTAGGGGCCAACATTTTCATTGGGAACCTGGACCCAGAGATTGATGGTATTTTAAGCACCTTTGGGGGGACATCTTACAAACCCCCAGTATTATGCAGGACCATGACACAGGCCTTTATGCCTATATTGATTAATCATTCATTAGTTATTCATTAATTAATTACTAATTTTGCTTCGTTTGAGTCTTCGGATGCAGTGACTGAGGCCCTGGATGAGCTATCTCTCTGTAACTGCCCTATCACTGTATCCCATGCCTTTAAGAAGGACTCTATTGGGGAGCCCCATGGCTCAGCGGCTAAATGACTTCTGGCAGCCCAAAACCCACTCTCCGAGGCTGACCGCCATCACCAGCTGTTTGCAGATGCAGCCCCCCCCCCCCACACACACACACCCTCTGCCCATAATCCTATGGTATCATCACTGGGGTCTGGGCTTCCTCTGCCAGGTATGCCTCCTCCTGGCTCTTTCACACCCCCAGTGCCACCTCCTGGAGTCCTCCCACCTAGTATACTCACAGCCATGTCTCCCGCATCTATGCCCCTGGGGGCTGGAGGACATGGCCCCCGAGCAGCAGGACCCCTGGACGTCTTCAGCACGGACACTCATCCCCGCCAGGTGGGATGCCCCATCCGGGGATGTCTCAGATGCAGATGGCTTTCCTGGCTTAGGACACCCCCGTGCTTGGACCCTAGGCTCTGGACGACAGCCACCACCCCGACCGCTACCTGGACCCCGTCCAATGGGCATGGCTCCCCAAGGGCCCTCCATTTAGATCACCCACGGGTCACCGAGGGCCTATACCCCCACCTACATGCCATGCGGGGACCTCCTCCACTGATGCCCCCTCGTGGATACACAGGCCTTCCACGACCACTACCCCCAGGGGCCCCTTCCTCCACCTAACCCCTCTCCTCGGCCTCCAGAGCCCCTTCCTGGCCCACTTTGGGGCCCTCACCCTCAGTAAATCCTCCTGCTCCTTTCTTCTCTTACAACCTGTTGCATCCTTCTTGGATCAGTCAGAGTAGCTGTAGCTCCCTGGGGCTAACAGACACTAAATTCCTCTCAGGACTTTTATTGTAAGCAATTTTCTCCGTTTTTTTTTTTTTTTTTCTCTGTTGGTCCCAAGTGTTTTGCAAATGCATAGAGATAAAATAAAACTAAACTTGATTTTTTAAATAAATAGATAAAAGAGGTGTGGCCTTTTTATTTGCCAAGAGATGCCTCCCTAGACACTTGCATCTACGTCTCAGGTCTGAACTATGTCTGGTGGCCAATTCTGGCTGCACGGGTGGCCAGAGAATTGTTTCTGTCTGGACAGGTTGGTACTCTGGACAAAACCAGGGTCCGTTAGGGAGGAAAAAGTCGTAACTGGGCATCGGGTAGGGAGTGAATGTGGGCTAAAACCCTGAGAAGAGTGATGGCTCCCGCCAAAACCCGTGCAGACATTGCAAGATGATTCTGGACCTGAAGGAGGGCCAAGCTGACCTGCTACCGACTACAAAAAAAGAAAAAAAGCTGATTAGAGAGGCCAGCTATATGACAGTTAACTGATTACCACACAAAGAGGAGCCGGAGAGTGGTCAGATCAACACTGCATCACACGTCAACGCTGGCACTCGTAATCAAAATCTCGCGTTTTAGGAGCCACAGAACCAGTACAAAGCACAAATTAACTCGGTGTAACTCTCCTTCGCGGGAAATCCGAACTAAACACCACTGCCCCAGCCCTGGGTATCATTCAACAAGCAGCTGCAAACAGCAAGCAAACGGAGCAGGAGCCCAAAGGTAAGAACAACCTCCAAGAAAAAGCACGCTACAAGTCTATCACTGGAACTGTGGGTAGTAGGCGTAGTGCCTAAGGCACTTGACTGCTAACCAGAAAACTCAAACCCAACAGCCACTCCTCGGAAAGAAGGTTGGGCAATCTATTTCCGTACTGATACCGCCTCGAAAAACCAAGGAGAGAGATCGCTGTGAGTCGGGGCGACTCAACGGCACATGACAACAATCTATCGTTAAAGCAACGTAAGAAATCAGGGGAGAGCGCGAACGCAGTCCCCCACTACCACAAATTATGCAGTCGAGTTTCCCACATTTGGGGAAATCGCAGGGGTCAGCACATCCGGAGTGCAATGGATAAGCCTCGCCCTGGGAAAACCACCTTCGTGATCATGGTATCTCCCCTGCCAGGTAAGTATGAGTTCTTCGGCCCGCCTCCACCAACACCCTCGCGCTCCTCACGCTCTTAACATACGGTCACTGTCCTCACGCGGTCCCAATGCGCTCTTCTTCAGCCCCGCTTCCTCCAACTCACAAATCAAAAAAGCCACCCGGGAACACTGAGATCTTGACAAATGCAGGACGTGAGAGCCAAGACGAGAGCGGGACCGGCGGGCTCTGCGCGCGGTGCACATCTGCATACGCACCGCCCTTCCTGTGACGTCGGCAGCACGGCCCTCGCTCGTTCTGGGAAAGCCTCAAATGGTAAAGCCTTCAGAGACCTGTTCTGACTATTCTAGTTGAAATGAATAGTATTTTGTAACTTGTAGGCTACGGAACATTAAATATTCCACGGACTGCCAGAAGAATGAACAAATCTATCTTGGAAGAAGTGCAGCGGGAATGATTTTAGGAGCCAGGATAGCAAGACTTCCTCTAACTCTGGGAGGCGGGGGCGGTAAAAGCTTACAGAGCAAATTCGTTTTCTAGTCAACATTTTATACACATAAAAGAACCGGGTGCTTGGCCTAAGGAGAGGCTTCTGCCGAAGATTCAGACTGGGACTCCATCTATGCTGCTTATTCCTAGCTGACTTTCAAAGGTCAGCTAGCCAGCACCCTTCAGGAAGTCTGAAGCCTTCCCTCTTCCCCGTTCCTCCCACAGCATGCCCCTGGGAAGAACGTTCACTCTGGCTGGCCCTGGAAAAGGAGCCCTGGTGGCATAGTGGTTAAAGCATTCAGCTGCTAACCAAAAGCCTGGCCAGATGCTCCTTGGAAACCCTATGGGGCAGTTCTACTCTGTCCTACAGTGTCACTATGAGTTGGAACCGACTCAGTGGCAGTGGGTTTGCTTTGATTTTGGGGGACCCTCGAGATACCCGTAAATTAAGCTCTTCAGTGACTCCAACTTTATGATAAGCAAAATAACATTTCAGACATCTGGCCGTTGTCTTGTGTCGGCTAAAGCCTAATTTTGTAAATGCCAACCAATCAGAATTCTTTTCTTGGGAGTTCCTGGGTATTCTGTGTTTAAGCTCTGTGTTAGTTTTGTTGTGTGGAAACTTATTTTCGCTGGAGTTCTTTGGTGAATCCTCACGAAGTGCTGCCCGATTCCAGATCGCTTTGTTCCTTCAATAAACCCTTTGCTTTAATGTTGTTGTTGTTGTTATGTGCCGTCGAGTCGGCCCCGACTCATAGCGACCCCTCCTTGGGTTTCTGAGGCAGTATCACCACGGAAGTAGGATTGCCCAACCTTCCTTCCGAGGAGTGGCTGGTGGGTTTGAACCGCCAGCCTTCTGGTTAGCAGTCAAGTGCCTTAGGCACTATGCTACCAGAGCTCCGGCACTGTTCCTGCTTCCTCTCTGGGCTCCTTGTTTCCATTCGTCCTTCTTTCCTGCTGCTTCCTGCCTTCTGAGCTTTGTTTTGGGGCAACTGCTGCCCTTCTGGTCTCTTACGTACAGGTGGTTAGTGTGAGGAGTACCGGCCCTCACCAGTGTCATTTATTGTTCACTTTACGGGCCTCTCTGTTGTTTGGCTGCAGGGGGATCCCCGGGCTGGGTTCAGTTCCAGTTTTGAAGAGCAGCTGAGAGCCACAGCCTCGGAGGTTCCACCAGTCTCTATCAGACTAGGAAGTCGGGCTTTTTTTTTTTTTTTATGATTCTGAATTTTGTCCTACATTCTTCTCCCATCCCATCCAGGACCTTCCATGGTCCCGATCAGAGCGGTCAGTAGTGGTAGCCGGGCACCATCTAGTTCTTCTGGTCTCAGGGTAGTGGAGGTTGTGGTTCGCATTATCCATTAGCCCTTCACACTGATTGCTTCCTTGAGTCTTTGATTTTCTTCACTCTTCTTTCCTCCAGATGGGGAGAGACCAAGAGTTGCATCTTGGCTGTTCGCATCTCGTGTGCTTTTGACATGTTATCAGTAGTGACCGGTCCCTGGAGAAGGCCATCATGCTTGGTAAAATGGAGGGTCAGCAAAAAAGAGGAGGACCCTCAACAAGATGCACTGACACAGTGGCTGCAACAGTGGGCTGAGACCCAGCAAGGACTGTGAGGATGGCACAGGACCGGACAGTGTTTTGAAGTTAGATTGAAGGATTTGATTGTCTCATGGCCTTTTTCTAAACTTCTCCCCATTTGGAAGCAGCAGCCATTTGGGCTAGTTCCTACTTTGTGTACGTTTTCACTGGCTGTCCTCATGGCCTGGGTTGACCTCCACCGCAGTTTCTCTGGGTATGACGTGTTGACCGTGTAGCCAAGTGAATAAGGTAAGGTGCAAAAGACTATGTGTAGTGTCCTATTCTTTATGTAAGAGAGATGCGGGTATAAGGAAACATACATTCGTCTTACAAAAGGATGGATGAACTGGAATTGATGAAATTACCTGCAGGGGTGAGAAGGAACAGAATGGAAGGAGAGATTGACATTTTTCTGTGTGGACCTTTTATGCAATTGGGACTCCTAATGTTTTACATATTATATAAAATAGGAAAAAGGGACTCTAAACTTCAGTATAAACATCAACAACCTAACTGTATGTCAAATGAATAATACAACCGTACGAGAAACAGAAATAAATAACTGAAGTAACATTGAACACAGTACATTGATTATGCTCAGTCTTAAGACAAAAAGAACTGTTATGGCCCCTGTCCCCCACCAAGGGTAAAACAGCCTAAGGGATCAGCCATCTTGACCGAGCGTTAATGTTTATTTTTTTTTTCCCCCCTTGTTATAGGCCTCCAGGTCTCCCCGCTTGAGTGCACCCACTCCCACATTTCTCCCCATCTTTCCTTGCAGGCCCAAATGTACCCACTCCCACATTATTTCCACCTCGTAAACTTAATCTTTCCGGGTAAGTACAAAGAGTTTGTAAAACAATTCCTCCTAACCGAGGCTACTTTTATATCACTGACCAGAAGAACATCAGAAAGTTCACAAGGCAAAGAAGACTCATTCCCGTCACAAGAAGAAGGCATTATCAGCATTCCTCACACCCCCTACCCCCATGGCCCCATTCCTTTTAAAAACCCTAACTTTTCCTCAGCTCAGGGAGACAATCTTTGGCAGACACAATCCCCCTGGCTCTTGGGTTTCGATACGCAATACCACACTCTTCCTTTTCACCACATCCTCTCGTCCAGTATTTGGCTCTCCTCACAGCAGGTAGCCAAGAACCACATTTTTCCAGTAACAGAACTGCGAATACTGAACTGTTGCATGATAGTTTTCCACTGTTATGTCATTGCAGCAATCCTGTAATAATGTTCTGTGCAGTGTAGGATTGAGCTAATGAGTAAATCGATGTTGGGAGCAAAGATTCTCAGTGAAGGAGGAAGGAGCTACCAGCACGGGAAGGGGGAGGGCAAGGAGAAAACATGAGGTGTTCCATTAAAAACTGGAATTGGACTTATCGATATAGGCTCGATATTTTGAATAGAATAGATCTGTGTCTACTGAAAGGGTCCAGAAGCAAAGACACCCTAGTAGCAACGAGCACGCTTAGCGCATGGCATGATTGGCATGACCTTGGTTTTTAAATCCCATTTCCCGCTACAAGGAACAAGGGCTCACTGGAAAAGTGGCTGATTTGAGGGTGGCAGGGAAGGTATAAGATAAGCCTGGAAACTCTTGTGCCAGCAAATAAGGAAAATGTCCCCAAAAGTATGTGGACGTGTTAAAAAGAACACAAGAGCCAACTTGAAGAGGCTTCCGTGGACCCAATGTGGGAAAATTTAAACATCCAAATAAGTAAAAAGAGTGCTGGATTATAAACAGCTGGTTAAAATAAGAACTCTAAGTCTGAATTGATAATACATAAGGGAGGAGAGAAAGTTCTTCCTTAAAAGAGAATGCCAACTAATAAATGTATGAGAAATGTGTGATGAATGAATGAGTGATAAACTTAGAAAATCAACATTCTGCAGTCATCATCATAATTGATTCAGGCCAGAATCCTCTAGCATCAATGGATGCTAGACAACGGTTGTGTTAAAGCTTGATGAGGAACAGGATGTGTACGTATCCTCCAAGGACTCTACACAAATTAGTCATCACAGAGGCAGAGCTCGCTGGCTGGAGCCAACGGTTTGCACTGGCCTATCTGCTTCCCTGAAGATTACAGCCGAGGACAGCCGGCAGAGTTCCGCTCTCCTCTGTAACACACAGGGTAACCATGAGTAGCAGTTGGCCACGGCAACTGGTTTGGATTTTGGTTTGTACAAAGGGCAAATGTGGACACCTCCAGTGGTAGATGGTTGCAGTACTCGCCCATATCGACTCGACTTGGCTATGGGACTAGTCTCACGGATCAAATTGTGGCCGCCAGAAATGTGTGTTGGAATCCTAAACCCTACACCTGTGTTTCCTTCCATATATAAACCTTTCTTTGACTTTTTACAGTAATGAACTAACACAGTATTTGTCCTTCTGTGATTGACTTATTTCACTCAGCATAATGCGCTCCAAGTTCATCCACGTTACGCAGTGTTTCGCGTATTCTGCATCACTCTGTAGTGTCGCACGGTATCCTGTTGTGTGTGTGTGTACAGTAGTTTGGTTATCCATTCTTCTGTTGGTTGAAGACTTAGGTTGTTTGCATCTCTTTGCTATTGTGAATAGTGCTGTGATGAACATGGGTGTGCACCTATCTCTGTCCCTGTCCTGACTCTCACTTCTTTCGGATATATACCTAGTACCAGGATTGCTGGATCAATTGGTATTTCTATTCCCAACTTCTTAAAGAATCGCCATACTGATTTCCACAGTGATTCTATCATTTTACAGTCCTACCGGAAGTGTATGAGAGTTCCAGTCTCTCCACATCCTCACCAGCATTTGTAGTTATTTGTGTTGTTGAACTTTGCTGTTAGTGCTGGGGTGAGATGGTATCTCATCGGTGTTTTGATTTGCATTTCTGTAACGGCTGATGATTGCGAACATTTCTTCATGTGTGTTTGTTGGCTGCCTGAATATCTTCTTTGGTGAAGTGTCTACTCATGTCTTCTGCCCATCTCTTAATTGGATTGTTTGATGTTGAGGAAAGCCACTCGACTTGTGGTAATTGTGGTACTTGTGGTACAGCAGCACCAAACAGCTAAGACAACGACCATCTCAGATGCAGCTGTGGGTCTCCTCTCACCAGAACCAAAGAAGAGTGAAGAAAATCAAAGGCACCTGGAAACAATTAGTCCAAGCATAAGGTGGACCACGAGGACCTCAGCCTTTAGGACCCCGAGACCAGAAGAACTAGATGGTGCCCAGCTACCAATGCCAACCACTCAGAAAGGGATTAAAACTGGAGATCCTGGACAGAGTGGAGGAAAAATGTGGAGCAAGTTTCAAAAACACAAAAATGACCAGAATTACTGGTCGGGTAGAGATTGGTGGAACCCCCGAGACTATGGCCCTGGGTTACCCTTCGGGCCTAGACACGGAATGACTTCCATGGATTGGCTCTCAGCCCAGCAGTAGAAAGACCCACCTGCAGGACACCCACCCCAGGGCGATGCACCCACCTACCCTAGAGAGATGCACCCCTTTCAGCAGTCAGCCATGAGACACCAGAGGGGCAGCATTCACACAGTGGGAAAGCTGGACAGACAGGAATGCATGGGTAAGAAGGGCACAGGGAGGGGGTGGTCACAGGGAGGAGAGCTTTTTAGGGTTGGGCATGGTAATTGGAGTGTGAAATCAAATGTGCATGAACTGTTGAATGTAAAACAAATTTGCTTTGTAAATCTGCACCCAAAGCGCAATTAAATAAATAAACGCAAAGAAAGTAAGACAAGGGGCTTGGGCTAATGGAACATTAGCAGATGTGGTGCAAGCAAGAAGACTGAAAAGCACTTGCTCTTTGGGACCTGCCCTCACTTGCTGCCACGAAGGATGAAACCACAAGAGATAAGATGAGCCATGCCAGCTGAGGTCCTCTAGACTGACTGTGCCTCAGCTGGGCCCAGCTGGGATGGACTTCTGGCCTAAAGAATTATGAGCAAATGAAAATGGCTTTTTCCTTTTTTAATTGTGATGTGGGTGAAAGTTTACAGAGAAAATCCATTCTCCATACAACAGTTCATACACATTTTGTTTCATGACACTGATTGCAGTCCTCATCATGTAACAGCTCTCTTCCCACTTCCTCCCTGTGGTTACCTTTTCCCTGTGTCCTTCTTGCCTGTGCATTCTGGTCTCTGAGCTACCTCCCCGTGCAAATACTGCCCTTCTGATGTCCGAGGGTTGATTGTGCTAAGCAGTGTACCTACCTGGTGTAAGTGTTCACCTTATGTTCCTGCCTATTGTTTGGCTGGAAGCCATGGGAGTGAGTTCAGTTTCCAGGCCCAAAGGGTGACCCGGGGCCATAGTCATGGGGGTTTCACAGGTCAGAGGAGTAAGCTTGAAACAGCCTTTGTTTTAAGTCACTCAATTTGGGGGTGGTTTTTTACACAGCCATGGATAACTGATACATTGCTTTAACCAAGTGATTTACGTGACCACCGCCACCAGTGCTTGGACAAATTGACTTCGTATGCCTCCTCATGAGATGCCCCGAGAAGGACACCAGTTATGTTGTATTTGTGTCACAAATGCATTCCCGAGTGCAATCGTGAGGAAACATGGGACTGCCCCCAAATTGAGGGACTTTCTTCCAAGTAACAGGTCTTCAGTCTTCAAAATTCCTACCGTAGGCAGTTCAAAGAAAGACACAGGGACTGCTTCAGATTAAAGTAGATTCAATTCAATCTGAATGCAACACCGTGATTCTCCTTTGCTCTGAAGGGCACCGTTGTGTCGTAGAGCACTATCACGGAGTCCGCTTAAGTAAAAAAGCAAAGAGGTTTACTGAGGGATAGAGACCGTCTGGACCGGAAAGACGTCAGATTTCACAGAGAGAAGATGGCCACTCCATCGGACAACGAAGAAGAAAACATATTTGTACAGTTGGAGCAGGAACTAAAAGTTGTTATGTGCCGTCGAGTCGGACCCGACTCACAGCGACCCCTCCTTGGGTTTCCAAGGCAGTGTCACTACGGAAGTAGATTGCCCAACCTTCCTTC
>NW_006921638.1:5219235-5220289 GCF_000298275.1 Orycteropus afer afer | reverse complement strand
ACAAAACTCAAAATCATTTGGAGGCCAAAAAAAAAGAAGAAGGTGGGGACCAGGTTTGCTGGTCCAGTAGAGCCTGGTGGTCTAGGAGCTGGAGGCAGAGCTGGACACCAAGGTTGAGGGGCTTTCACCCAGCCACTAGAGCCTGGCACTTTGAACTTGCACTTAAAGCCTCCAAACTGTAAGAGAATAAACTCCTGTTTGTTAAGGCCATCCTATTTACGGTATGTATTCCTGTCAGAGCGGCACTAGGTAACCAGAACACACATCATGCTTGGTAAAGCGGAAGGTCAGCGAAAAAGGAAGACCCTTAAGGAGATGGACTGATGAGGTGACAGCAAGGATTGTGAAGATGACGCAAGACTGAGCTTCTCTCATTCTGTTGAACAGAGTCGCTGAGTTGGAGCTGACTGGACAGCACCTGACAACACAGATTGAACAACTATGGTGAAAGGATACAACCCTGACACATATCCTTCCTTACTTTAAACTATGCAACATTCCTTTGTTCAAATGAAAGCCTCTTCGTCTGTGTACAGGTTCCTCAAGTGTTCTGGAATTCCAATTCTTTGCAATGTCATAATCTGCTATGACTCAAACAGTCGAAGGGCTTTGCATAGTCAATGAAGCCCAGGTAGACACCTTTCTGGTATTCTTTTGCTTGGATCTATCTGACATCAGCAATGATAACCCTGATTCTATTGAATGAGAATTCAGCTTGCATTTCTGGAAGTTCCCTGTCATATACCGCTGCAACCGTTCTGTTGTACACAGAGTCGCTATGAGTCGGAGCCGACTGGTTGGCACCTAACAACAGCTGCTGTTGTTGTTGTTATTATATGCCGTGGAGTCGGACCCCCTCCTTGGGTTTCCGAGGCAGTGTCACTACGGAAGTAGATTGCCCCATCTTACTTCCGAGAAGTGGCTGGTGGGTTTGAACCGCCAGCCGTCTGGTTAGCAGTCAAGTGCCTTAGGCACTATGCTACCAGAGCTCCTACAACAGGGACTGTAAATACTCCTGTCTGCCACCTGGTTTTCTGCATTTGCCTTGCAGTCT
>NW_006921638.1:5214914-5218710 GCF_000298275.1 Orycteropus afer afer | reverse complement strand
ATGGATAAGCCTCGCCCTGGGAAAACCACCTTCGTGATCATGGTATCTCCCCTGCCAGGTAAGTATGAGTTGTTCGGCCCGCCTCCACCAACACCCTCGCGCTCCTCATGCTCTAAACATACGGTCACTTTCTTCACGCGGCCACAGAACGCTCCTTTCCTCGACTTCCCTACCTCCAACCTCCTAAATCAGAAAAACAAACGGAAACTTTCGGAACTTGCCCACAGCAGAACGTAGGAACCCAGGCTAAGCAGGACCGGCGGGCTCTGCGCGCCGTGTTCATCTGCATAGGCACCGCCCCTGTTGTGACGTCCCCAGCGCTCCGTTCTTTCTTTCGCCCGGGCTCCCCACCACGCCAATGTCTGGATTCCTCGTTAATGTAGCAAGAAATTCTCTTAACCCTCATTCGTGGGGCTATTCCTGATTAAATGTGCTATAACCTCTTTCAGGCTATGGAGTAACTCAATCACGTAACTGTGAAAGGAAAACTTGAGCCGATTGTCAGGACAAAGCATCCCTTCACTTAAGGTTCACGCGAGACCCACCCCTGTCCCGGAGCCCGGCGGGCGCAGTTCCGCGCGCGGCCAAGTGTCGCGGGCCTGTAGGCGAGGGATCTCGCGGCCCACCTGTGTGTGTGTGTGTGTGTGTGGGGGGAACCCACCGAGGGCGTTTTAGGTCAGGACTCGGGTCTGTTCTCGCCTTCGATTCAGCGAAGAGAAAGTTTTAGCCCAAAGGACTTTTTTTTTTTTTTTTTTTAAGTATTTGGGGTGATTTTTATTTCTCCCTTTTTGTTCCATTGCATTTATCTCCTTATTGTTTACCTTGTTTATAAAATCGTTTTAATCATTTTTCCTAAAGCTTTTTTTAAGAAAACCATTGAGATATGTTATCTACAATAAAATGCACCTGTTTCAAGTACACATTTCAATGAATATTGACAAACTTGTACACTCACATAACTATCACCATAATCAACATATAGAACATTCCCATTACCATGAAAAGTCCCTTCCCAGTTGTGGTGGTTATGTTTGTGTGTCAACTTGGCTGGGCCTGGTTGAGTGGCTGGGCAGCTGGTGGTAGTTATTCCCCATGATGAGACTGGCAATCAACTCCATGGTGGGATCTATCACAAGCAGCTGAGTAGCTGCCTTTGGACTGTGGTCTGCTTCCTGTATATAAGGAGAAACCTTGGGAATGGTCTCTAGCCTATTGCACGCTTGGACCCTGCACGTAGCCGTGTTGTTGCTCAGCAGCCTGCTATGCTCTGCCGACCTTGGGACTTATAACGGACTTAAGTTAATGGCCTGCGGTGTGGTTTGGAAACATCGGGACTGTGCCTTTTTACTTGTCAACCTTGGGGCTTCTCAGCCTCAGCAGCCAGCAGCTGTCTGAGTGAAGAAATGCCTCTAGCTCCAGTGGGCTGGGAGCAGGAGGCGGAGCTGGACCCCAAGGTTGAGGGGCTTTCACCCAGCCCCTAGAGCCTGGCACTTTGAACTTGGACTTAAAGCCTCCAAACTGTAAGAACAAACTCCTGTTTGTTTAAGCCATTCCATTTGTGGTATATTCTTGTCAGGGCGGCACTAGGTAACCAGAACACCAGTATGTATACTCTGTTGTGATCGGCTTCTTTCGCGCAACATAATGTTTTTGAGATTCACCCATTCTGTTGCATGTATCAGGAGTTTCTTTCTTTTTATTGCTGGGTAACATTCCCTCTCAGTGGCTCCGTGAGAGGAAGGCGCGGCGATCGCTCCTGTGAAGATTACAGCCAAGAAAACAGCTCTACTCCGTCACGTGAAGTTGCCATGAGTCAAAACTGACTTGATGGCACCCAACAACCACAACATATTCCATTATCTAGACATTCCACGATTTTATTTATCCATTCACTTGTTGGTGAACATTTGTGCTGTGTCCAATTTTTTTTTTTTTCTTTTCTTTTTAGCTATAGTAAATAAAGTTGCTATGAATAGTATGGGCATATGTTTTATTTTGAATAAATACCTAGCAATTCCTGGGTCCCCTGCCAAATGTGAACTATGTGTGGTGCTGGGAAGAATATTAAATATTCCGTGGACTGCCTGAAGAAGGGACAGATCTGTCTTGGAGGAAGCACAGCCGGAATGCTCCTTAGAAGCAAAGATGGCGAGATTTCACCCTTTGGACATGTTACCAGGAGGGACCAGGCCCTGGAGAAGGACATCACGCTTGGTAAAGGAGAGGGTCAATCAACGAAAAAGAAGACCCTCAAGGAGATGGATTGACACAGTGGCTGCACCAAGGGCCTCAAACACAGCAACTGTGAGGATGGCGCAGGACCGGGCGGTGTTTCCTTCTGTCGTACGTAGGGTCGCGATGAGGCGTAACCGACTCAACCACACCTGACAACAACAAACGATGTCAAGTGGAAGAAGCCCTGGTGGTGCAGTGGTTAAGCAAAGCAATTGGCGGCTCACCAAATGGGCTGGAACCCATTAGCCGCTCTGCGGGGGTTGGGGCGAGACCTAGCAATCTGCTTCCATGAAGATTACAGGGAACCCCATGGGGCAGTTCTACTCTGTCTTCAAAACTCACTGCTGCCCAGTGGTACCTGACTTGTAGCGACCCTTCCTTGGGTTTCCGAGGCGGTATCACTACGGAAGTAGACTGCCCAACCTTCCTTCCGAGGAGTGGCTGGTGGGTTCCAACGGGCAGCCTTCTGGTTAGCAGTCAAGTGCCTTAGGCACCAGGCCACCAGAGCTCCCTACTCTGTCTTATAGGGTTGCTATGAGTCAGAATGGCTTTGATGGCACACAACAATAACGGTTAAGTGCGCGCTTAGCTTTATAAGAAATAGCCAAACTGTTTTCCAAAGCAATTTTACATTATCACCAGCAGTGCGTCAGAGTTCCAGTTACTCTACATCTTCCCCAAAGCTCGGTATTGTCAATCTTTTTCATTCTAGCCATTTTGCGGGTGGGGGCTAGGGGGGGTGTTTAAGGGCCTTTCATTGTTGGCCTAGTTCCATTTCCCCCATGTGATGGTGTTAGCATCTTTTCCATGTGTATGGGCCCTTTGTGGTGGCCAGACATTTTTAAATTAGGCTGATGGCTGTCTTGGTTCTCTGGTGCTGCTATCACAGGAACACCATAAGTGGATGGCATCAACCAACAGGAGTTTAACCTCTTACAGTTTAGGAGGCTAGAAGTCCGAATGCAGAGTGGGCTGGGTGAGAGCCCTTCGACCTTGGGCTTCAGCTCTGCCTCTTATTCCAGGCCCACTAGCGCTAGAGGCGTCTCCTAACTCAGGCGGCTACTGGCTGCTGAGGCTGAAGAACCGCAGGTTGGCAGGTAAACATGGCACAATCCCAAGATTGGTAGGCAACACGGCAGGCCACCGAGATGAAGACTCGGCCAAAGGCAGGATCCGGATGTGCCAAAAAGCTAGCTACCTTTCTCAAAGCATCTCCTTATATTCGGGAAGCAGGCCACACCCCAAAGGTGACTACTTTAGCTGGAGGCGATGACCGTCTCGTCATGGGGAATAACTACGTCCAGCTGCCCAGCCACGCAAAAACTGTCAAAAACTGTCGGCCCAGCCGAGTCGACACACGACCTTAACTGCCGCAATGGTCATCTTGGTATTGAGTTGAAAAGAGCATTGTACACATTCTGAGTACAAGTCCTTTGTCGGGAAAGGCCATTTCCCCAGGTGACATAAAGTGCTAAACCACCCCTTAATATGAAATCGGAAACACTCCTGAGGAAAACTGACATAACTACATCAGAATATGTAGTGGCCTAATCAACTAACA
>NW_006921638.1:5212338-5213099 GCF_000298275.1 Orycteropus afer afer | reverse complement strand
TTTCACTCAGCATAATGTCCTCCAAGTTCATCCACGTTATGCGGTGTTTTGCAGATTCTGCATTATTCTTTAGCGTTGCATAGTATTCCATTGTGCGTATGTACCATAGTTTGGTTATCCATTCCTCAGTTGTTGGTTCCGGTCCTTTCTCACTTATACTGAGTCCCCATAGTTTTGTGATCAAACGAGATAGCCTTATACCCGTGCCCTGGGTGAGCCCTGGTTCCTGCCCCTTCTTTTATATTCTGATCACCCCACCTCCTTGATGATGTTGAGGACTCTCGTCCATTCAACAGTCTTGTACCGAGCTCCTACCCCGCACCAGACACTGTTCTGCATCTGTAGACAAAAAGCTCTCTTGGTGCCCACATTCTAGTCAGGGGAGCAGGAGTGGGAGGAAAATGGACAATGGAAACGATGAAAGGCCAATTAACTAGTTTGTTAGAAGATGTTAAGTGCTATGGGGGGAAAAAAATTGAAGAGGGAAAAGAGCATCCGGAGTTGGGGTGAGGAGAAGGTGGCCTTGTTGAACAGGGTGGGAGTTACTGCTGTGCGCCCTCAAGTGCGCTCTGACTCACAGCAACCCTATAGGACAGAACAGGACCGACCCACGGGGTTTTCTAGGCTGTAAGTTTTAGGGAGGAGATAGCCAGGTGTTTTCTCCCACAGAGCAGCTGGTGGGTTCTCTTAGTGAAAACACCAGGCTGACGCGCCCCTAGAAATTAAAACAAAAACTGTATTGAAGGAGTGCCCACATTTTG
>NW_006921638.1:5188859-5192549 GCF_000298275.1 Orycteropus afer afer | reverse complement strand
TCCCCATAGTTACCTCTTCCTTGTGTCCATCTCTCCATGCACTCCTGCCCCCTGTGCATAAGCAGCCCTTCTTTCTCCCATGATTATTCTCTCCAAGGAGTGTATGTACTTGAGGTACACGTTCAACTCATATGCCTGTCTTTTGCTAAAACCCTTTCTTAACTGTATTTCCCAAACCCACATTCTCTTGAGATGTCATCGTAGTAAAGCCAAGAACCCTTACACCTGTTACAAAGGAAAGAAAGCACGTGTGACCTAATCACAACCTTTGAAAGGACCCACCTTTGCTTAAACGACCACTCCCCAGAACGATTCCCTTTTTCTCAACTTCCTCAAAGCCTTTTATATAAGACTATGATCTTTCTCAAATCAAAGCTCTTCCTTAGCTTCCGCTGTGTGCCAGACTTTCTTGTTGCAGCAATTTGGATTACTCCCAATTCAAATCTGTGTTAACATCCTTTCTGACTCGACTTCTGAATCTGTCATTTAACACCTTCGACAAGGTAATGAGCTCGCAAAGGACTGTCTTACAATATAGGCGGTCCAGGGATGTTGAACTAGCTCTGTCCTAAGTCTGTCTTTAAGTCGAATTTCTATGTAAGTCAGAACAGTTAGTTATGGTCCGTATCTGATGTCAGTCAGTCAAGTGTTTGTCTTAGTATACAGTATATGGTGTATCTTTCTATGCAAAAGAAAATATTCAAGAAACACTTCTTGGATACACTAAAACAGCTTTAACATAGTAATATAGTAATAACAAGGTTTTGACGAGTGTTACAAACTAGTGCCCTTTTGTTCCTAAGAACAACTGTGCATACCTCCGAAGTTTTAACAAAATGGGCTCTACGGGGGTTGGTTCCTAACTACGGGTTGTATGGGGACTGCCTGTACTTCACTCCTCGTGTAATCGTGCAGGGCTGCTTCTCTGCCACCAGCTGTATTCCTGTGTCACCCAGGCACAAGATGGTCAGTAAACATCTAATGGATGCCTCATTCAGTTCAACAGCAATGAATCCAGGCCGGGCCATTCTCATCAGAGCAGCAGTTAGCTATCGGTTAGTATTTTCTATAATTCTAAAAGTACCAAGTAGAACCTTTCCTAAGTATGCCCTTGTGGAAGTACCACACATTTTTTACCTTATCTATAGGTTTTCTTAGTGAGACTCTCTTGGGAAAGGTAATTGTCAACTGCTTTGTACATTTATCAAGCAACTCCGCTGCACCCCCCAACACACTAATATGCAGTCAGTCTACCCTCCGCCCCCGCCCCAGTGCTCAGTGTAAACCAGGGGCTTAGGGACGTACCATTCCGCCTTCTGCTCTAGCCCCTTTCCTGAAAACCATCCCCTTGGTAGAAACAGATTAGCTGACGAATACGTGAAACAGCGAGGGCTTTTTGCTCTGTGTTTGCCATTTCTTAGCATTTATACAGCAGCTTCACATTTTCAGAGCACTGTACCAACATTTATTAATCCTCACAACACCCCTGTGAGGTAGGTCAATATGTCCTTTAGAGTAATCGCGGGGGGTCAAGCGGCCCTGCCTGAGGCCATAAGGGCAGCCGGTGAGGAGGCTGGACCCGGATTCAGAAGCTAGACTCTGGGTCCGTGTTCACCTGCTGGTGGGCATCACACAGGCATATTGTTACATGGAGGACAAAACGCACAGATCTCTCAGCCAACAAGAGAAAAGTCAACAGTTCAACTGGCATCGGGGAACATGTCAGAGACGAAACATTTAACCAGCACATCAGCGAGCAAGAGAACATGCTGCTGAGAAAGGCAAGAACCATCGCCACCGGCGATGAGACAGAGACCGGGCGTCCTTCAGGAACGGTTTGGGGAAATGTAAACGAGCTAGGAACCCACTCGTGGGCTGCCGAGGCCTAATGTCCGTGATTTCCTGACGGGAGAACAGCTAGAAAAAGACAGTGGGAAAATCCAACTAGTCACCCTGAACTAGGAATGACGTAGTCACGTTCCTTCCCATCAGAAAGGCCAATAGTATTTGTAATGTAACTAGTGACAACTACGATCCTTTCTATATACCACACTTCATCCGAAATACTCTACTATTCTCCCTTCCACCCACACCAGACAAGCGCTGTTCCCTGTAGCAGACCTATTTCCCTCTACACACCAATCTGTACACAGACATGACAATCACCACATGGCTTGCTGGCATGTGTCGTGGGGTTGATGGGCTGAGCTAGGGACGGAATTCAGAGCAGCCTCTACTCTCTGCTCATGTATTTCAGAAACCGTTGTCTCTAACTTGCCTCTCTGCCCAGTTCTACCTCCTGTGAAGTGCTAAATGCATAGGAAAGAGCAGGTGGTTCTTCTGTAAAGGGATCAGTGAACTTCATTATATGTAATATGTAATTTTACATATAACGTATATATGTTTGTTCTATGTAATATGTAGTTTAAAAAAAGAAAAAAAAATCATCAAGACCTATACTGTAATGCATAATACAGGAGTAGATTTATTATGTTTTTGTTGTTGTTATGTGCTGTGAAGTCAAACCCAACTCCTAGTGACCCCTCCTTGGGTTTCCGAGGCAGTATCCCTACGGAAGTAGATTGCTCCAGTTCTAGCAAGTGATACAATGGCCACAGAGTGAAGAACTATCACTGTTATCACTGTTTATTTTTCAGTAACTGGTTTAGTCTACAAGTTTAAGGCAAACATACTAATGCATTTGCTTCTCTTCAGAAATCATAAAGATTACATAAAGTGTGTCCCCAACTTGTCTAAGAAATGTACATTAATTAAAAATAAGTCTGATTACGATGGTATTACCAGGATACATGGATGAACTAAGGTGGTATACAACGTTTTTAAAAAACAAAATCCAAAAGAAGGTAACGGCCAATCTTTACGTCTTTCGAATAACGTGCTTTGAAAGGTTAAACTTCAGAAATTACTTAAAGGTAAATACGACTGGCAGCCTTACGGAGTACTACTTATAAAATAAACACAGTTATAGAGGCTACTTAAAAGAAGACTGCACTTTGGGCTTTTGAATAGGAAGTGCACAATGGTTGACAACGGTCCTGAGAACACTCGGGAGCAGGAGAGCAAGGTCACACCACACACCTGGGTCACCTGTGGACATTCCGTTCCAATGTTGATCAGAAAAAAGAGAGTCTATGCACTTTGTCAGCTGTTTCTTTCTTGTTTCCAGTGAGTGGTAAATGCCTAATATCATCAAGAAAAGAAAAATAAAATTTGAAGGAAAGCAGCCCTTTTAACAGGAAGGTGGAATGTGGCTTATGTGTTTCCATTAACACTTCCAGGCAGTTCTGCAGCAACTGTAGGTTTCCCTAGAAAGGAAGGGGACATAAATTATTAATTTGTTTAGGCCAAATAGCTCGGACAAGTTTTGCTGAAAGTGTACAGCATCAGAAATCACATACCATTAAGTTTGTAAAATATCAGAATTTTGGAAATGGCTATTAATTATATACAAATACAGGTTTAAAGACATAAAATTAAATATATTTTTTTCATGCACAATATTTCCCAAGATACCAGATTTTTCACTGTATATATTTCTATCTGTTGTTGTTGTTGTTGTTATGTGCCGTTGAGTCAGACCTGACTCATAGCGACCCCTCCTTGGGTTTCCGAGGCAGTATCACTACGGAAGTAGATTGCCCCATCTTCCTTCCGAGGAGTGGCTGGTGG
>NW_006921638.1:5185549-5187424 GCF_000298275.1 Orycteropus afer afer | reverse complement strand
TTCCTTCCGAGGAGTGGCTGGTGGGTTTGAACCGCCAGCCGTCTGGTTAGCAGGCAAGTATCTTAGCCACTATGCTACCAGAGCTCTCACCCCTGGTAACTAACAAAGAAAATTCCTTCCATATATAAACCTTTCCTTAGCTTTTTACAATGGACTAACACAATATTTGTCCTTCTGTTTGACTTATTTTACTCAGCATAATGTCCTCCAAGTTTATCCACATTATGTGGTGTTTTGCCGATTCTACGTTATTCTTTAGGGTTGCACAGTATTCCATTGTGTGTTTGTACCATAGTTTGGTTATCCATTCTTCTACTGATGGGCACTTAGGTTGTTTCCATCTTTTTGCTATTGTAAATAGTGCTATGATGAACATGGGTGTGCACATGTCTGTACTTGTCATGGCTCTCACTTCTTTAGGATGTATACCTAGTAATGGAATGTCTGGGTCAAATGGTATTTCTAATTCCAACTTTTTAAGGAATCACCATACTGCTTTCCACATTGGTTGTACCATTTTACAGTCCCACCAGCAGTGTATCTTTCCGCAGCTTTGCCGGTATTTGTTATTTTCTGTCTTGTTGAACAGCTACTAGTGCTGGGGCAAGATGGTATCTCATTGTTGTTTTGATTTGCATCTCTCTAATGGCTAATGATTGTAAGCATTTTTTCATATGTTTGTTGGCCGCCTGAATATCCTCTTTGGTGAAGTGTCTATTCATGTCTTCTGCCCATTTTTTAATTAGATTATTTTTGTTGTTGTTGTTGAGGTGTTGGAGTTTTCTATAAATTCTAGAGATAAGTCTCTTGTGCAGATACATCATTGCTGAGTATGTTTTCCTAATCTGTGGGTTCTCTTTTGACTCTTTTGTAGAAGTCTTTTGAAGGACATACACATTTAAGTTTTAGAAGGTCCCATTTATCTAGTTTTTCTTCTGCTGTTTGTGCATTTTGGGTTATATTTGATAGTCTGTTTATGTCATATATTAGGGCCCCTAAATTTGCCCCTAGTTTTTTCTTGAGGAACTTTATAGTTTCAGGTTTCACATTTAAGTCTTTGATCCATATGAAGTTAGTTTTTGTATATGGTATGAGGTACAGATCTTGTTTCATTTTTCTGCAAATGGATATCCAGTTTTGCCAGCACTATTTGTTAAATAATCTCTTCCCCATTTAATGGATTTTGGCCCTTTGTCAAAGATCAGCTGACCATAGGTTGATGGATCTATTTCTGGGTTCTCAATTCTATTTCATTGGTGTGTGTGTCTGTCATTGTACTAATACCAGGCAGTTTTGACTACTGTGGCTACATAGTAGGTTTTGAGATCTGGCAGTGTGAGACCTCCTACTTTGTTCCTCTTCTTCAATAATGCTTTGCTTATCCGAGGTCTCTTTCTTTTCCATATAAAGTTAGTGATTGTTTTTTCCATATCCTTAAGGAATGTTGATGGGATCTGCATTGGGATTGTAATGAATGTATAGATTGCTTTGGGTAGAATTCACATTTTCACAGTGTTCAATCTTCTGATCCACAAGCATGGTATGTTCTTCCATTTATGTAGATCGTTTATGGTTTCTTGAAGTAGTCTTTTATCATTTTCTTTGTAAAGGTCTTTTGTATCCCTGGTAAGATTTATTCTCAAATATTTTATTTTTTTGGTAGTTATTGTAAATGGTATTTATTTCCTTATTTCCTTTTCAGCAATTTCTTTGCTGGTGTAGAGGAATCCAACTGATTTTTGGATGTTGATCTTGTGTCCTGCCACTATGCTAAGTTTCTCAATTAGTTCCAGTAGATTTTTGACTGAGTCTCTTGGGTTTTCTAGGTATAGGATCATATCATCAGCAAATAGGGATAGTTTGACTTCTTCCTTA
>NW_006921638.1:5183522-5185309 GCF_000298275.1 Orycteropus afer afer | reverse complement strand
CTATTTTGCTGAGAGTTTTGATCAGGAATGAGTGTTGGATTTTATCAGATGGGCTATGTGGTTCTTTTCCTTTGTTTTATTTATGTGGTGGATGATGTTGATTGTTTTTCTAATGTTGAACCATCCTTGCATACCTGATATGAACCCCACTTGGTCATAATGAATGATTTTCTTGATATGCTATTGGAGTCTATTGGCTAGGATTTTGCTGAAGAATCTTGCATCTGTATTCATGAGGGATATTTGTGTGTAGTTTTCCTTTTTAGTGATGTCTTTGCCTGGTTTTGGTATCAAGGTTATTCTTGCTTCATGAAATGAATTTGGGAAGATTCCATCCTTTTCTGTATTTTGAAATAGTTTCAGTAGGATTGGTGTCAGTTCTTTTCTAAATGTTTGGTAGAATTCTCCAGTGAAACCATCTGGGTGAGGACTTTTTTTTTGGTTGGGAATTTTTTATGACCTGTTTGATTTCTTCTTTTGTCATGGGTTTGTTCAATTTTCTACCTCAGTCTGTGTTACTTTAGGTAAGTAGTGTGTTTCTAGAAATGTATCCATTTCTTCCAGATTTTTAATTTGTTGGAGTACAGTTCTTCATAATATCCCGATACTATCCCTTTTATTTCAGTGGGTTCTGTTGTGATGTTGCCCATTTTGTTTCTTATTCATGTTATTTGTATTCTCTTCCTCTTTTACTTTGTTAAATTTGCCAGTGGTTTGTCAATTTTATTAATCTTTTCAAAAAACCAACTTCTAGTCTTGTTGATTTTTCTATTGTCTTTCTATTTTCTGTTTCATTGATTTCTGCTCAAATTTTTATTATTTCCTTTCTTCTGGTAACTGTAGGCTTTACTTGCTGTTCTTTTTTTCTAATTGTTGGAGATGCTGGTTTAAAGTGTTGGTTTTGGCTCTTTCTTCTTTTTTGATATGTGCATTCACTGCTATAAATTGGTCTCTGATTACTGCTGTTGCTGTGTCCCAACGATTTTGGTATGTTGTGTTTTCATTCTCATTTGATTTAAGGAATTTTTAAATTTCGTTTTCCATTTCTTCTCTTACCTAGTCTTTCTTAAGGAGAGTGTGTTCAGTTTCCATGTGTTTGCTCTTTTTCCCGTTCAGCTTCCTATTGTTTATTTCTAATTTGATAGCATTGTGATCTGAGAAGATGCTTTGTAGTATTTCAATGTTTTTAAATTTATTAAGGCTTGCTTTTTGGCCTAACATATGGTCTATCATGGTGAATGTTCCATGTGCACTGAAAAGAATGTATATTGTGCTTTTGTTGGGTGAAGTGCTCTGTAGATGTCTATAAGGTCAAGTTGATGGATTGCATTGTTCAGCTCTTCTGTGTCTTTGTTTTCTTTCCAGTTGTTCTACCTTTCGTTGAAAGTCTCATTAAAGTCTCCTGCTATGACTGTGGAGTCATTTATTTGCCTTTTCAAGTCTGATTTATGTATTTTGGGGTTCTTTCATTGGGTGCATAGATATTTATTATGGTTATATATTCTTGTTAAATTGACCCTTTAATCATTATATACTGTCCTTCCTTGTCTCATATAGTGGTTTTTGTCTTACAGTCAATTTTATCAGAAATTAATATTGCCACTCCTGCTCTTTTTTGGTTGCCATTTGCTTATCTTTTCCCAACCCTTGATATTTGTCTTTGTCTCTAATGTGTGTCTCTTGTAGACAGCATATTAATAGCTTATGTTTTCTAATCCAGTCTACAAGTCTCCGTCTCTTTAGTGGTACATTTAATCCATTGACATTAAGTGTAATTATTGATAAGT
>NW_006921638.1:5169012-5183182 GCF_000298275.1 Orycteropus afer afer | reverse complement strand
CTGTGGTTCCCTGTTTACAATCTTGTAAGCTTATTTTACTTTGGATACTTCCATAGCTGTGTTGGTTTCTGGGTTATGTCATCTTGTGTATTAATGGTCAGTTGTTGTTTGCTATTATTGGTTCTCTGTTCAAAGGATTCCCTTTAGTATCTCTTGTAGGGTTGGTTTGGTTTTTAACAAATTCCCTTAGTTTCTGCTTATCTGGAAATCTAATTTCACAGTCATATTTGAGGGATAATTTTGCCTAGAATACAATTTTTGGTTGGAAATTTTTCTCTTTCAGGGTTTTATATATACCATCCCCATTGCCTTCTCATTTGCATGGTTTCTGCTGAGAAATCAGAGCTTATTATTATTGGTTGTCCTTTGTAGGTAACCTTTTGTTTTTCCTATGCTGCTTTCAGGATTCTCTCTTTGTCTTTGGTTTTGGTGAGTTTGATGATGATGTGTCTTGGTGATTTTCTTTTGGGGGTCTATACTGTTTGGGGTTCATTGGACTTCCTGAATGGATGTTGTCTCATCTTTCATCATATCAGGGAAGTTGTCTTCCAACAAATCTTGGACAATTTTCTTAGTGGTTTTCTTTTCTCTTTCTGTTCTGGAATTCCTGTTACACATAGGTTATTCCTTTTGATGGTATCTCACGTGAACCTTAGGCTTTCTTCATTTTGTTTTGATCTTTTTTCTGATTGAACCCTTCCAAAGAAGTATTCAGGTGTTTGTCTCCAATCTCATTAATTCTGTCTTCCACTGATTCAATTCTACTCCTTTGCCCTTTCAATGTATTTTCTATTTCTGAAAATTTAGTGTTAATCTTCTGGATTTCTATCTGTAGATTTTGTGTCATTTCTAATTTTTCATTTATTTTGTCATTTTGTTCTTGTATTTTCTTCCGAAGTTGTTCTAGGGTTCTATCTGTGCTTTCCTTAATTTTATCAGTGTTTTTCTTGATCTCTAAATCCATTGAAGGTACCTAAATATAATTTTTTGAATTGCTTATCAGGGAGTTCCAATGCTGTTTCTTCCTCACGGATGTATTGTGGGTCTATATCCTGCTCCCTTGTTTCTACCACTTTATTTTGCTTCTTTGTGTGGACTGTGATCATCTGTTGTCTCTGAGACATTGTGACATTGTTGTATTTAGATTTCTGTTAACTGTTTGTGAAGAGCAGTTAAGGGTGAGTCAGGCTCTTCTTGGTGTTATCGTTGGCCAGTTGGTGGAGAAGGAAGTAGTGGCTCTCACTCAGTAAGTGGAGCTGCAGGAGGTGCAGATGTGGTTGCATCATTTGAGCATGGTTGCTGTCTGCCACTCAGACAAAAACAACAATTGAAAAACCATCAAAAAAGTAAGAGCAAGTGGACAAAAACACACTACATAAACACACAGGCACAATTACCAAAAAAAGAAAAGAAACCAACCCTGCAATATCTGGTGAGGGGGCAATAAAAGAAAAGAGGTAGAGTAGGAGAATAATGAAGAACAAAATGGGAAAAATGCAAAAAGAAAAACAAGGAATGGGGTTAACCATGAGAAAGAAAACAATAGGAAGCAGGAGAAAAAGCTGAAAACTAGAACCTGGGAAGGGAAGACTAAAGAATAATAATAAAAAGGATGGAAAAAATAATAATAATAGTAATAATTTTAAAACACAAAAACAAACAAAAAAGGAGAAAAAAAATCTGGGCAGGGCGGGGCAAAGCACCCAGGCTCCGTCTGAGCATACAGACTGGGATGGAATTCCTGCCAGCTTAGAAGGTGGGTGAAAGTAAGGGATGGCTGCACCTCCGTTCACCAAGAAGGTGTGAGGTGTAAGAGTAACAGGGGGAATATCATACCTTTCCAGTAGTGCACGTCGGGAATGTCCTTGCGATTCCTGGCAAGTGGAGCCTATTCTTAGGTCAATAGAATCTGAGAGAATGCTGTTGCTTTAAACATCCAAAATAGTTGAACTGCTTGTAAACATTGAAAGTGGTTGCACCCTCTGGATAGGCAAAATCCACAGCTCAGCCTGTCTCCCTCTTCACTGCCTTTTTATTCACCAGCCACCAGTGCAGTTCTCCATGTAGCCCCTGGTGAGTAGGGCTGTGTTTTAGGCTAATTCTTAGGTCCTAACCCCACTTGGCGATATCCAAGCTGTCTGTGCCATCAGGATTGCTGACAGCCTGAACCTCTGTATGTCTTTTTCAGTGTTTTCATGCAGATTCTTCTACTAGATGGGTTTAGTCTACTTTTGTATCCTTCCTTTCAAAGCTTAGGGCTCCAGGATTATGTTCTGTATCTATGTTAATTGGTTCCCCTTTTCTTTGTTGAAGAGGGTCTGTGTAGTTTGTCTGCCTCCTCCGCCATTGTGGTAGTTAAGTTTGTGTGTCAACTTGGCTGGGCCTGGCTGAGTGGCTGGGCAGCTGGATGTAGTATTCCTCATGATGAGACTGGTAATCAACTCCATGGTGGAATCTACTTTGAGCAGCTGAGTAAGCTGCCTTTGGGTATGTGGCCTGCTTCCTGTATATAAAAAACAGCTTTGGGAATGGTCTCTAGCTTATGGCACACTTGGACCCTGCATGTAGCTGTGTCATTGTTGAGCAGCCTGCTGTGCTCTGCCGACCTTGGGACCTACAATGGACTTGAATTAATGGCCTGCTGTGTGTTTTGGTAACATCAGGACTGTACCATTTTATTTGTTGACCTCGGGCTTGTTAGCCTCAAGAGCCAGTAGCTGTCTGAGTGAAGAGATGGCCTCTAGCTTCAGTGGGCCGGGAGCAAGAGCTGAAGCCCAAGGTCAAGGGGCTTTCACACAGCCCCTAGAGCCTGGCACTTGGAACTTGGACTTCTAGCCTTCCAAACTGTAAGAGAATAAAACTCCTGTTTGTTTAGGCCATCCCATTTGTGGTATATTCTTGTCAGAGCGGCACTAGGTAACCAGAACAGAACACGGTACTGAGAGAGTGAGGTGCTGCTCTGACAGATACCTAAAATGTGGAAAAAGGAGTGAAGTGCATCCTTGACCCAAGATCCTGGCAGAGAGACCCTGACATACAGCATGAGAGACAGCAGAAGCAGAATCAAGAGACCGGCATTAGAGACGGCAGGAGCAGAGCTGAGAGACCAGGATGAGAGATGGCAGGAGCTGAGTCCAGAGACCGGCATTAATTATCAACAGGCTTACCAGCCCACAGAGGAGAAAGCTGGATGCCTTTGGGTAGGCAGCTTCCTGGAGGTGTGGGTTTCCTTCGGGTGCTAATTGGTAGAAGAGACCGGCACGGAATGGAGTAGCAGTTTGGCTGGCCCATGGAGCAAGAAAACTGAGTGCTCTTGGGGCAGGAAGATTTGCTGCAGAGTGGATTGCCTTCGGCATTAATTGACAGAAGCAGAGAGACCAAGGAAATGGAAGCAGAGCTGCCTCAGCCTGAAAGGGGAGGGCCATGGCCTTTGGGGGTGGACCACCACAGCCCCCTAGGTTTCAAAGAGCCAGACCTTTACCAACTTGGTTCTGGAGTGTGGGGCTGCTTGTTCATGTGAGCTAGAGGGATGGAGATATAGCTGCTGCCCAAGAGTGAGGGGGCTGGGCTGCCATGCCCAAGAGGGAGAGGAACGGGGCCCACCAGGCCAAGGGTGAGGTCGCCACTCAGGAACTAGGGGATTGGAGTCACCCAGTGAGGGAGATCTGTATAGGTGCCAAGTTGACAAGGGGTGGAATTATGGTGGTTATGTTTGTGTGTTAACTTGGCTAGGCCTGATTGAGTAGCTGGGCAGCTGGTGGTAGTTATCCCCCATGATGAGACTGGCAATCAACTCCATGGTGGGACCTACCACAAGCAGCTCAGTAGCTGCTTTAGGGATGTGGTCTGCTTCCGGTATATAAGAAGCAGCTTTGGGAATGGTCTCTAGCTTATGGCACCTTGAACCCTGCATGTAGCCATGTCATTGTTCAGCAGCCTGCCATGTTCTGCTGACTGTGGGACTTGCTATGGACTTGAATTAATGGCCTGCTGTGTGGTTTGGGACTGTGCCATTTTATTTGTCAACCTTGGGGTTGTTAGCCTCAGCAGCCAGTAGCTACCTGAGTGAAGAGATGCCTCTAGCTTCAGTGGGTGGAAGCCAGAGGCAAAGCTGAAGCCCAAGGTCGAGGGGCTTTCACACAGCCCCTAGAGCCTGGCACTTTGAACTTGGAGTTAAAGCCTCCAAACTGTGAGAGAATAAACTCCTATTTGTTAAGGCCATCCCATTTGCGGTATATTTTCTGTTATAGCGGCACTAGGTAACCAGAACACTATGTGAGAGAATTTTGGGTTTTGAAGTTCATACTGAAATGTTTATGGGTGAAGGGACATCATTCGTGCAGCATACTCTTGAAAGGTTGCAGTGCAATGAATTACTTAATATGACCCTTGTAGCCATAATCTTGTAACTCTCACCAAATGACTAGTAAGACTATGCAAATGTGAGGTACTTTTGGCCCACCTACGGGACTGGATAGCTAGCTAATAGTGTAAATAAGGTGCATGGCACCTTTGTGGGGGTGGGGCCATGCAAATAAAGTGTATGGAACCCTAAGGTGGGGATTGGTCCATTTTGCCATCCTGTTGGCTTAAAATGAGCCATCCCGAGGCAAAAGGGAGGATCTCACTACCATCAAGAATGAAGAGCCAGGAGAAGATCATGTCCTTTGGATCCAAGATCCCTGTGCTAAGCCTCCTTGATCCAGGAGACAGAGAGTTCTAACACCAGAGAGATGAAACGGGCAGCAGCGGAATCAAACCAGCAGAAGAAAGCTCAGTAGGCGCCTGGCCCCTGGCCCCATAGAATGAGAAAGCTGAGCACCTTCATACCAAGGCTTAATGGCAGAGTGGGGTGCATCTAGGCATTTATTGGCAAAGCTAAAAGAACTTTGTAACACTTTCTGTGGGGCCAGGAGGGCTGAGGGGTGGAGAGTGAGGTGGGCCTGCTGTGAAGAAGCTGTCCTGATTGAAGAACTGTATCATGATTTTTTTCTGATCCTGAATTGTAATCTGTTACTTCCCTAATAAGCCCCATAGTCATGAGTATTGGTGTGAGTTGTTTGGCCATTGCAATGAATTATTGAACCCAGCAAGAAGTAGAGAGTGCTGGGAGGGATGGCTGGTGTCAGAATTGGTAAAAAGGTTGGAGAGTAGAGGCATGTCTAATCTCCACGTCATAGAAATCAGCCTTAGACTGTTGATCTTAAGCCTCCTCCCAACCTTGTGAAGTTAGAGGCGGTCAGCACTGCCCCCACAGCTCCCACAAATAATGCCATGTCGTTTTTTATAATGGTTCAAGAAAAAAATAGGAGAGTGCAGGTGTGTGTGGGGATTTGAGGGGAAGAGCCGGGAATGAGTGAGAGAAATGGAAAAGGAGAGATATACATATATGGGGAATCAGGGTGAATAGTATCCAGGAATTCTCTATACTTTTCTTGCAACTTTTCTAAGTGTCTGGAATTAAATGTGTCTGAAACTATGTTGAAATAATAAAAAAAAAATTTAGATTACTTTTTTTTTTTTTTTTTGCCTGTATAACAGCAGAGGTATGACAAATGACTTTGAACCTAGTCTTTCTTATATTTGTGAAATTAAGTTTCTAAAAGTAAAGGGCTATTCCTCAAATGGGACTGCTGGGTCATAGGATGTACAGTGCCTAAGGCATTTGGGTACCAGAAGGCTGGCTGTTCAAACCCACCAGCCAGTCCTTGGAAGGAAGGTTGGGCAATCTACTTCCATAGTGATTGCTGTTGTTGTTGTTGTGTGCTGTGGAATCAGATCCAACTCATAGCGACCCCTCCTTGGGTTTCCGAGGCAGTATCACTTTGGAAGTAGATTGCCCAGTCTTCCTTCTGAAGTGATACTGCCTTGGAAACCCAAGGAGGGGTTGCTATGAGTCGAATCCGACTCCACAGCAGTGGTTGCGTTGCATTTGCATTGCATTCCCCATCTTGGCAGAGATGGCTACTGGCAGCACTTGACTTGTGTCCATACCTTGTCATTCCCAAGAAAAGATAGTACTTATTCAAGAGGTATAGGAAAAGTCCTGGGAGACCAGTTGGTTCCATCTTGTTGTTGTTGTTGTTATGTGCCGTCGAGTCGGCCCCAACTCATAGCGACCCCTCCTTGGGTTTCCGAGGCAGTATCACTACGGAAGTAGGATTGCCCAGCCTTCCTTCCGAGGAGTGGCTGGTGGGTTTGAACCGCCAGCCATCTGGTTAGCAGGCAAGTGTCTTAGCCACTATGCTACCAGAGCTCCCGGTTCCACCTTGGGTTATCCCTAAAATAATCACTATGACTCTAATTGCCCATCCCTGTGTCCCAAACACATCCCTGGAGCATGCCAAGTGGTGATGGAGGTGATACAGTAGTGAACAAGATATACCAGAGCACTATTTTCCTGGAGTTTACAGTCTAATGGGGGAATAAGGGAGATTAATGATGACCACAAATTCTTTGCTACTTCTCCCATTGAGAGACAGAGTCTAATTCTCCTCTCCTTGAGAGGAGAATTTGGGCTGTCCTCAGTGAATAGCCAGTCCAATAGAATGTGGCAGAAGTGACAATCAGGGACTTCTGGGGTTAGGTCAGAAGAAGACCTGCAGCTTTTATCTGGGTCTCTGGGAACATTATCTTGGAGACTTGAGCTGACATGGTATGAGGAAGCCCATGGCTTCATGGAGAAAATGTATGGAAAAAGAAATTTGCATCTAGCCCCCAGTTGCTTCAGTTCCCAGCCAAGGCCTTAGACATCAGGGAGTAGAGTTATCTCTGCCAAAATTGCAGATTTTTGATCAGAATATTTGATTGCTGTTTCAAAGCTCTTAAGTTTTGGGGTACCTTTTTGTCTAGCAATAGATAAGTGGAGTAGGGAGATAGATGGTAGGGAAACAAAAAGTTGAAGAAAAAAGGTGGGTTAAGGGATAAAGAATGACAGAGAAGAGGGATAGAGAGAGGAGGATGGGAATGAAGGTTGTTTTAGATAAGGAGACCAGAAAGAGCCTCTTTACTTTTCTGTCTGCTCTATATTCCTGTTTCTTTTTGCTTGCTCATTAACAGCACATATACATCCCAACACGATAGCCTCCACCTCTCAATTTACTTGTCCTGTTATGAATCCTAGGACCACACCTGACTCCCTAGAATCTCTAACTCAATTTTAAATTCATGAGAGGAAGAATTTAATTGGTCCAGCTTTTGTGGATAAGAATGAACAGGGATTTAAGGGCATAGCTCTGAAGAGGAACACAATTTCTCATGAGAGTGGCATGAGACTGGTACAATATGCTACAAGTGTTAAAGCAAGGAAAGATCACATGGAGAGGAGACTCAAAAAGAGCATCAAGAAGAGGTACCATGTGAACTCCTATGAGTACCAGATCTCAGGGCTGAAAGGTATCCTAAAAGTTGTTCTGTCCAACTACTGACCCGTCCAGTGCTTGCAGGTAGATCTTGAAGAACAAGTAGGGTTTGGACAGTTGGAGATAAAAGTAGGAGAGGATGTTCCAGGGTACAGCATAAATTCATAATGGTGAAAAGGCATAACACATATTCTGGAATAAGCAAACCATGCTGGATATGTGTAGGAGTGTAGTGAGAAATTAGTTGGTCGTGTTGGATTGGATCCTATGGTGGAGGGCCAAGAATATCACAGTCTAAAGTGAATAGACTCAGCAGACAAAGGTGCAATATTAGGTCTTTTTAGAGAAACTGTCCAGAATAGAACTGTGCTGGAAGTGGATCTTTCTGCCAGTAGAACAAGGCATGAATTGGAGAGGGAAAAAGAGCAAAGCTAGAATGTCAATTAGGAGGCTATATCAATAATTAAGGTGAGGGGTGGGATGCGGTAGAGAGAAAGAGAGACAGAGGGAGAGAGACAGAGACAGACAGACATTGCTCATAAGAGATCTGCAGGACTTGGGAATTGAGGGCCCGTAGTTGGACAATCTACTTCCGTAGTGATACCGCCTCGGAAACCCACGGAGGGGTCGCTATGAGTCGGGTCCGACTCGACGGCACATAACAACAACAACAACAACAACAGAGGGGCAGCGAAAGGAATCAACTATTACTCCAAGGCTTTCAGCCTATAGCAGTTGTGAGGATGGAAGAAGTGACACGTGCAGATTCAAGAGTCAATAGTAGCTACTGGCTGAGGTACAAGAACGGGGTGGACGATGTTGAGTTAGGTTTTGAGGCACACTGAATCTGAGTTGCCAGTGGTGTCGCAAGTGGAGATATTTAGCAGGCGACTGGAAATCTGAGATAGTAGCGGAGGAGATGTCAGGGATGAGGAAGAGGAAAGAGCCACCCGGGAGGAGCAACCTGAGTACCTCACCTCACCGGGCTGAGGAGACCATGGTCGAGATACAGGGACCCACTCCCTACTCCTGCCTCCTCCCTCGCAGAAACGGGCTGCGCAAGCGCGCAGGGAGGACACGGAAGTGCGGGCGGAAGTGAAGTCGGAGGACATTTAGGGAAGGCACCGGTGGAGTAAACAGATACACAGCTGTTTCCCGGTGGACTGTGTCGGCAAGTGCAGGCTGCTATGAACCGGCTATTGGACGACTACGATCCTTACGCGGTTGAAGAGCCCAGCGACGAGGAGCCGGCTCTAAGCAGGTGGGCCCTGTCCCGCTCCCGTACCAGAGACCGGGCCTTCGTTTCTTTCTCTCGCTGCGCTTGCCGGGCCTTTGCTTTCTGTCGGCCCATCGGTTTTGGCTCCCCTCGCGCCCGGCTATCTCCTGCAGGAGGCCAAGGGAGGGCCCTGCTAAGGGGTCGCGTCGCTCCGTGGGAAGCCGAGAGGGGAAGGATGATGTTCAGGAATCACAGGGGCCCATGCGTAAATCTTCAAAACCCGTGAGATCGAATCCTGCGTCTGCAGTTTACTAGCAGTGTGACCAAGGGCAAGTCACTCATCTTCAGCTTCTCATCTATAAAGTGGAAATGAAATTACTATATTCTACGTTTGTTGCCCGTTTTGAAGATGAAACTGTAGAAATAAGGGAATATTGAACAGCCTTTTTTTGAGCACGCATTATATGCTTCACTAGACCACAGAAGTCAGTCACGATCCTTATTTTCCACAGGCTTACAGACTTAATCAGGGAGTATAAAACAAAGTATATAGCTCGGAAGAGCATTGTAGAAGATGATGCCCTGAGATAGGCAAAGGAAGGCACAGCTTTGCTGCATTGTGACTCAGTGCTATTTTTTAAATTAAATTTTATTTTGAGATAGTTACAGATCCACAGGTAGTTGTAAGAAATAATAGAGATTCTTTGCATCCTTTACCCAGTTTCCCCTAGTGTTAGCATATTGCAAGACTATAGTACAAAATTAGGATATTGACATTAATACAGTCAACAACATACAGAATATTTTCATAACCACAAGGATTCGTGTTCTCTTTTATAGCCATGCCTGTTTCCTACCCATCTACTGCTCCCCTATTTAGTCCCTGGCAACTATTTTGTTCTCCTTTTCTATAATTTTGTTACTTCAGGGATGTTATGTAGTGTGTTACAGTATGGGACTGGCTTTTTTTACTGGCATCATTCTCTGGAGATATGTCCAGGTTATTGCATGTATCAATAGTTCATTCCTTTTTATTACTGAGTAGTTTTCCAGTTTGTTTAGCCATTTACCATTGAAGGGCATCTGGGTTGTTTGTAGTAGTGGCTTTTATGAATAAAGCTATTATAAACATTTGTGTGTAGGTTTTTATATGAACATAAATTTTTGTTTCTTTGGGGTAAATGCCAGGAGTGCAATTGCGGAATCATGTGGTAAGTTGCATGTTTAGTTTTTCAAGAAACAGCAATCAGTTTTCCTGAGTGGCTGTACCATTCTACATTCCAACCAGTGGTAGATTCAGTGTTATTTAGTGGGCTGTCCATTTCACTACTACTTAAAATAGTGTCCTGCACCCCATGCTTTGGACACATTGTAATATATTGTAGATATGGCTGAGTTTCTCAGCCTTGGCACCATTAATATTTTTGCCCAGACAATCCTTTGTTGTGAGGGACTGTCTTTTGCATTGTAGCAAGCATCCCTGGCCTCTTCCCACTAGATGCCAGTAGCACTTTTCTCCCAGTTATAACTGCCAAAAATGTCTCTAGACAGTCTTTCCAGATGTTCCTTAGGGGGCACAATTGCCCCCAGCTGAGAACCACTGGGTTAGATAAAGGGTAATCTTTTTTTTTTTTTTTGATAAAGGGTAATCTTGAGAGGTAAAGTTGAATAGGAAGGCTGGATCCAGATTGTGGAAGGCTATTTTGAATGCTGTGTCTGGAAGTTTGGCCATGAAAGTTTTCTGAAATTGGGTAGTGAAGTGATCAGCATTCTTTAGGAAGAACCTTCTGGTAGCAGGGATAAGGTTGAAATGTAACAGAAGGGAGTTTGGAGGCCTGGAGATCTTTAGGATATAGTGACAATAGGCAGGATGAGGAGGATCTGAGTAAATATACCAAATTTAAAAAAAAAAAAACCTCACTGCCATCAAGTCGATTCTGAATCATAGCGACCCCCTTTGGATTTCTGAGGCAGTAGATAAATCTTTTCGGAAGTAGATTGCCCAGTCTTCCTTCAGTGGAGTGGCTGGTGGGTTTGAAATGCCAGCCTTCTGGTTAGCAGTCAAAGCTTTACGTACTACGCCACCAGAGCTCCTTTTTGAGTAAATGTAGCAGTGGAGAAAGGGAGCATGCTGGTCAGGAAAGGAAGCTCAGATAGGGAATTTTTTTGGGATTAGAATCTGGTTAAAATCTCTATGATTAGCAGAATTGATTGGTGGGCATTGCATTTTTCTGATTTCCCTTTTGCTGGATAGCAGAACATTGCTTAAGAAAAAAATAGGGAAGCAAAAACAAAAAATGGTCTGTAACTGTTCATCAGTTTGTGAATAATAGAATGTAATTTATATACTCTTGGTTATATTAGAAATATTTTCTTAGATGTTTAATGTGTTTTGATGACAACACATTCTTCTTGTTGTCTGGCTTAATTCTGTTATATTGATGGAGAAATCCAGGACAGAAGGCAAAATAAACTGGCGGAAATTGCTCAGGAAAATTCAGAATATAATTTAGCTCTCTCTGTCTTGATAGTTTTCTGTACTGACTTTTTTTTTTTAAATTGTGATTTGGGTGAAAGTTTACAGAGCAAATTCACTTTCCATACAGCAGTTCACATACACTTTGTCTCATGACATTGACTACAATTTACCACAATGCATTAGCTCCTCTCCTACTTCCTCCTGATAGTTACCTCTTCCCTGTGTCCATCCCTCCATGCACTCCTGCCCCCTGAGCTGTCTCCGTGTACATAAACAGCCCTTCTTCCTCCCATGATTTTTCTATTGTTCTCTTCAAGGAGTGTATCTACCTCAGGTAAATGTTCAACTCATATGCCTGTCTTTTGTTTGGCTGGAGGTCACAGGTGTGGGTTCAATTCCAGACCTGAAGGGCAGCTAGGGGCCATAGTCTCAGTGGTTCCACCAGGCTCTATCAGACTGGCAAACCTGTCCCCCCCCCCCTTTGTTTTTTCCTCAAATGATTTTGAGTTTTGTTCCACATTGGTCTCCCTCTCTATCCAGGATCTCCTACATAGATCCCCCTCTGAGTTGTTGACAGTGGTAGCCGGGCACCATCAAATTCCTCTAGTCTCATAGTTGTATAGGCTGCGGATCGCATAGTGTACCAGTTGCTAGGACTAATTGTTTCCGTGAATTTTTGGTTTTCTTCATTCGTCTTTGCTCTCGACGAGGAGAGACCCATCATTGCATCTAGATGGCTGCTTGCAAGCTTTTAAGATCCCAGTTGCTACTTGCCAAAGTAGGAGGTGGAACAATGTTTTGTGTAGTATGTTATGCCAATTGAGCTTGATGTCCCCTGCAACTATGGTCCCGAGCCCACAGGTTCAACTACTCAGTCCGTCTGGGTAGCTGGCTGTGACCAAGAAGTGACTACAGCCTTGTCCCTTGTCAGCTCTACTATATACCTGGGAATTCACATCATACAAATACACTATAGGACCATTGTCTGCCAACCCTATACATGGTCATGGGTACACTCCCTGCTTAGACATACCTGATAGTTCAGCATTCTCTACTGACTTTTAAACTATAATATTTAATTATTATCTTATAACTTATATTTTATGTGACTATGTTAGTAGTGTATATTAAGTTTTGTTTAACTGTCTAGAATTTAAAAAAAAAACAGTTCAGTGAGATAAACTTTTAATTGCTGATGAAATAATGAATTATTGCAATGCTTTTGGAAAGCAGTATGACAGTACCAAAAGTCAGAAAGATTTTTTTTAGTCATTTATTTTAAGGAAGTCAACAGAAATAAGATTATATACGTAGAGGAATGCATTGTAGTGTTTAATAGCAAAAAGTTAGGAATAAATGTATAGCATGGAAAATGATACATCTGTAAGAGGAAATGTTATTCAAACATTAAAAAATATATATGGAAATATGTAGACACGGTTGATTTATTAAGAGAGAAAAGCTGAATGTAAGATAAGCATATGAAATATATATAACTTTGTAAAACTTAAAATTATTGATGGGCAGTGAGATTGTGGGAGTTTTAAGTTACTTTAGTTCTTTAATGTTCATATTTCTTCCAATTTAAATGTATATTAGCTCTGAAGATGAAGTTGATGTTCTTTTACATGGAACTCCTGATCAAAAACGAAAACTCATCAGAGAATGTCTTACTGGAGAAAGTGAATCATCGAGTGAAGATGAATTTGAAAAAGAAATGGAAGCAGAATTAAATTCCACCATAAAAACAATGGAGGACAAGTTATCATCTCTGGAAGCAGGTAGACTTTCATTAAAATTTCATATATTTTTGTAAGCTTCTTAAGGGCAAGAACTCTTTTGGTGTTCTGCTGTTGTCATAGTAGATAAGGCATTTGGCTGTTAACTAGAAGGTCAGCAGTTCAAACCCATCAGCCACTCTGTGGAAGGAAGATGGGGTGATCTGCTTCCGTAAAGCAGCTTCGGAAACCCAGTGGGAGTTGCTATGAGTCAGAATCTATTCGATGGCAGTGAGTTTGGTTTTGGTTTTGTGTTTCCAACTCTTTCAGTAGGTTCGCAATAAATCTTTATTGAATGAATGAATAAATTTGTTCAGCAGTCTGCCCTGGAATTTTCTTTGATGACTAGTGACGAGGTTTCCTATGTTGGAAAAAGACTATTTTGTACTGTTTACTTTATAATTTCCTTTTGTAATTTTGACCTTTTGTAAGATTATACAAGTAACTTTCAGTGTTAGATAGCACTGATAAGGCAGATTTAATGGTGCCTCACCATAAATTCCTGTCTGATTTTAGCAAGTCATGAATATAATATACTGCTAAGTAGTTTAAAAATTTAAGGCATTTGGTAATCCAGAAGCAGTAAAATTCTTTCTGAAAAAAGTCACACAAATGCTGAGTGTTAGCATTTTGCTTTACTATTACTTGTATGCTCAAGGGGAACTTGCATACTGTTTTTCCTGTCATCTACATCTTGGGCAGTAGCAACATTTCTTTACCAGAGTGATCTAGTGGATTTACCTAAGAGTGCTTCATTTTGATACTGACTCTAAAACTGGTTTGTGAAAGTAGGACTCTTTAGTATTGGTATCCATGTTAATGTGCTGTATTTTTAATGGTTAAGAACTGAAACAATAAAATAATAGTAGCAACAGTAATGTAGTAATTATTGGAAAAAGCCAAAAAGCAATGTTAATTAAGAGGAACGATTGGGCATGCAAGCATGTGATGACAAAGTGATAATGTCATGGCATGGGGCACAACTGGGGAGAGTAAGAGTATGTCCTTGACTCATTCTCCTTGCCTCTTTGTAGAGTTCATATTCTCCTGTCTATAAAGTCCTTTAAAATGATACTTATTCCCTATTACCTACAGTATACTACCTACTAAAATATAGAAACATGTGTCCTGGTAACCTGAAAACAGGGCAATTTTATTTAACTAGATTTATGGGAAGAGAGAGAGAATAATATTCTTATGATGTTGTTGTTGTTGTTGTTAAGTGCCGTCGAGTCGTTTCTGACTCATAGGGACCCCATGCACAGCAGAATGAAACACTGCCCGATCCCGCGCCAGCCCCACAATCCCTGCTATACTTGAGCCCATCATTGCAGCC
>NW_006921638.1:5141097-5167182 GCF_000298275.1 Orycteropus afer afer | reverse complement strand
TGATATCTTCCCATAATTCATCTGGCTTTCGGTCGTTGGTGTTCAATTGCATCAAATCTATTCTTTAGATGATCTCTAAATTCAGGAGGGATAAATTCAAGATCATACTTTGGCTCTCTTGGACTTGTTTTCATTGTCTTTAACTTCAAGTTGAATTTGCATATGAGCAGTTCTTATGATATTGAACGTTAATCAAGAAGGGGCAATTCTCTGTAATTGTTGTTAGGTGCCATCGAGTCTGTTCCAACTCATAGTGACCCTGTGTGCAACAGAATGAAACACTGTGTCATCCTCGCAAATGTTGCTGTGTTTGAGCCCGTGGTCCCAGCCACTTTGTCAGTCCATCTTGTTGAGGATCTTCCTCTTCTTTGCTGACCTTGTACTTTACCAGCCATGTTCTTCTCTAGGCACTGGAACTGGTCCTTCCTGATAACATGTCCAAAGTACCTGAGATGAAGTCTCACCATCCTCACTTCTGGCTGTACTTCTTCCAAGACAGATTTATTTGTTCTCTGGCAATCCATAGTGTATTCAGTATTCCTCGCCAGTGCTATAATTCAGGTGCATCAATTTTTCTTTAGTCTTTCTTATTCATTGTTCAGCTTTCGCATACGTAGGAAGCAATTGAAAATTCCATGGCTTGGGTTAGGCCTTGGTCCTTAAAGTGACATCTTTTCTTTTTCTACTTTAAAGGGATCTTTTGCAGAAAATTTGCCCAATACAGTATCTGCTTTTGTGGCTTTTGATTTTGGATCCAAGTAAAATAAATCCTTGACAACTTCAGTCTTTTTTCCATTTGTCATGATGTTGCTTATTGGTACAGTTTTAAGGATTTTGGTTTTCATAATATTGAAGTATAATCCATATTGAAGGCTGTAGTCTTTTATATTCATCAGTAAGTGCTTCAAGTCTTCTTCACTTTCAGCAAGTAAAATTGTGTCATCTGCATATTGCACGTTGTTAATGAAGTCTTCTTCCAATCGTGATGCCACATTCTTCTCCATATAGTGTTCTCCACTGGATTGTTTACTCAGCATACAGATTGAATAAGTGTGGTGAAAGGATACAACCCTGACTCACACCTTGTCTGATTTGAAACCACACAATATCCCCTTGTTCTGTTCAAATGACTGATTCTTGGTCTGTGTACAGGTCCACATGAGCACAATTAAGTGTTCTGGAATTCCTATTTGTCACAGTGTTATCCATAATTTGCAATCATCCATACAGTTGAATGCCTTTGCATGGTCAATAAAACACATGTAAACATCTTTCTGATTTAGCCTAGATCCATCTGACATCAGCAATGATATCTGTCATTCCATGTCCTCTTCTGAATCCAGCTTCCATTTCTGGAAGTTCCTATTGTACTGTTGCAAATGTAATTGTGTAGGATACAGAAATTCAATTAATCATTGATGTGAAAGTATTTATCCATCAAATGAAGTTGATAAAATTTGAGGTGATGAAAGTATATGGGTCTTTTGTCTTCTGAACTCTGTATGGTTTAATCTGTAAACTTTGCTTCTGGTCCAGTAGGGTCTTCTTCAGGAAATGGGAAAGTTGGAACAGCTCTGACAAAGTACTATGATGATATATATTTTGATTCTGATTCTGAAGATGAAGACAAAGCAGGTGAGTAACTTTTATTTAGCAGGCTTAGCAGTTATATTGAATGGAAAAGCTTTACCTAACAATCATTTGAAATTATTATTTCCCTCTGAGTTTTATTTTTTAAGAAATTATAGGACATTGATGTGAGAAGCACTAGTAAGAATAGTTGGAGATACAGCATGTGGTGACTTGGGCCCCAAGAACAGTCATGGGCACACCTGGGGTGAGGGCCAGTGTCCCCTCACTCATTATCTCCCTCTCCCTTCCTGTTCCTTAGAACAGCAGCATTTGTTTTCAGACTTGCAAATAGTTTCTATATTTCACTCTTCTGAATTTTTATAACTTGTTGCTTTTATATTAGCTTCTCTGTTCTTTGGAATTGATTTTGTATAAACTTTGAGCAATGTGGGAGATGAAACTAATTTCATTAGATTAGTAATTATACTGAAGTACACAGATAATTTATATGGTAAAATATGTTTTTATATAGTATTACCTAAATTCCTACCTGCTAGGGTACATTTAAGGAGCTCTGGTGGCGTGGTGCCTAAGGCATTTGACTGCTAACCACAAGGTTGGCAGTTCAAACCCACCAGCCACTCCACGGAAGAAAGACTGGCCATTTCTGTAAAGATTACCACCTCAGAAACCCTAAGGAGGTCACTATGGGTTGGAATCGACTCGATGGCAGTGAGTTTGGTTTTTTCTTTGTTTTAGGGTCCATTTAAAAAGTCTACTATCTATGGATGGCTTTAGTTTGTTTTTTTTTTTATTTAAGTAACATTTTATATATGGGAACTGCTGGAGAATTTAGACATCAAGAATACTTTCTAGATTGCTTTGAGTGACCAGGCAGTGCAATAGTTAAGCACTCAGCTGTTAACTGAAAGGTCAGTGGTTTAAATCCACCAGCTGCTGCAAGGTAGAAAGATGTGGCAGTCTGCTTCCATAAAGATTACAGCCTAGGAAACTCTAATGAGTAGTTATACTCTGTCCTTTTGGATCACTATGAGTTGGAGTTGATTGATGGCACACAACAGCAAAATTTAGGCATGATAAATAGCCATATCCTTATGTTTCAAAATTAGCACAGGTAACCAAGGAAAAAAAGAAGAAGCAACACCGGATTCCAACAAATGATGAATTACTATATGATCCTGAAAAGGATAACAGAGATCAGGCCTGGGTTGATGCACAGAGAAGGGGGTAAGAACTTAAAGTTAATATTTAGATCTTCAGGAAAAAAAAATAACCGAAAGATGATTTTCACTACATTCACATTTTCACTACATTCATATATATTTTAAATGTCTGTGTATATATGTATATATGTTTATATGTACACATAAACAAAAAACTTTCAGAAAAACTGCTGAAAAGTTTATTTTGAAAGTAACAAGCAGACTTCAGTTAGATAATTGATTTTTAAAAACTGTTGTTGACTTAAAACCACTATAGTCAATCCCTTCATTCAAGAAACAAAATTTACTTTTTCAAATAGACACAATTTTAAATTACTTTGAGATTAAGAGTGTATGAAGATGAAGAATGGATGTTATATTTAGAACCTGAACTGTTCTTGTTAGCTGGTTATAAATTTGATTTTTATTTAAAGACTAATTTGTCTCAAAAGTAGAAGATTGACAACTTACCAACATTGTCCAGTGCTTCCCCAATCTGGCTGTGCCTCAGAATTACCTGGGGAATCACTTGAAACACAGACCTTGAGTCCTGCTCTGAAGGTTTTGATTCAGTTAAAGAGGGATATGAATATTTTATTAAGTCTGGAGGGATTTCGTTGTCATGGGCGGTGGGCCTCTTTTCCCTGTTTCACCATGCATTGGTTCCTCCAGCTGCCCTTCACATTTATGTAATGCATATTTTTTGATCACCCACTATGTGAAATGAACATTTTAACTTTTAAGTGCTTTGTGATATTGAGATGGTCAGAGAGCTTATAGTTTAGTTGCTGATTCAATACTGAACTCTTGAAGTCACTGCACAGCCCACATTTAAGGAGTGGGGAGTTGTGCTCCACCTCCACCTCCTTGAGGAGACAGCATCTACATAAACTATTTGAAATTCTTCTCTATGGGAAATGTATCTATTCTTCATACTTTATCTTCTTGTTCAATTTGTTCTAGCCTTTGTCATTAGAAATGCTTTCAGTTGGCTCCTGGGTCCCTTTGACTTACCTCTATCAATATGAGGGTTTTTTTTTTTTTTTTTGAGGACTTCCTTACTTTCTGACACTACAAGGCACTCCAGGTCCATGTGGTATATTTTCCTAGCACTGTAAGGAGCCCTGGATCCTTTTATTGGAGAATGGTACTAGAAACCAAGACCTGGCTTTAATGTGTTTTTTGCTTTACTTTTTTTTCTGTTTTAGCTATCATGGTCTGGGAATACAACAGCCACATCAGCAGCAGCCTGTTCCTAACAGTGATGCTGTCTTGAATTGTCCAGCCTGCATGACCACTCTGTGCCTAGATTGCCAAAGGTAATAGATGAAGGGTAACAAAAAACAAAAATACAACTTGGTGGTCTTTTGTTTAAATCAGAAATACACTTTTAAGGTACTCAGGAATCTTGTTAAGGTTCTGTACTCATATATCCTTGGTGCTGCATGATAAATCTTTATACAAATAATTTTGGTTATATATAGTTCTATTATAAGTTGTTGTTGTTGTTGTTGTTGTTGTTTGCCGTCGAGTCGGCCCCGGGTCATAGCGACCCCTCCTTGGGTTTCCAAGGCAGTATCACTACGGAAGTAGGATTGCCCAACCTTCCTTCCGAGGAGTGGCTGGTAGGTTTGAACCGCCAGCCTTCTGGTGAGCAGTCAAGTGCCTTAGGCACTATGCTACCAGAGCTCCTCTGTTATAAGTAGCTTTTTTAATTAAGCACTTGCCAACTCAAGAAGATTCAGTGAAACTGCATACATATTTTTTTTTTTGGAATGACAAAATCTCCCAAAGGGAGCTCTGGTGGTATAGTGCATAAGGTATATGACTGCTAACTAGAAGGCTGGCAGTTCACACCCAGCAACCACTCCTTGGAAGGAATATTGGGCACTCTACTTCCGTAATGATACCACCTCAGAAACCCAAGGAGGGGTCGCTATGAGTCAAATCAACTCAATGGCTGTGAGGTTGGTTTTTTTTGGTAATCTCCCAAATACATTCTTGCCCTTTTCCTTTTTTTGTTTCCTTTGGAAATCTTACAAACAACTAGCTTAGTCCATGTTCTGAATCAAATTAATGGAAATTAAGTGATAATATCGGTAGTGGGTTTTTACTATGAACTGAGTACCTAGTTCTAGTTTATTCTTACTAACTAGCTTGAGGTTTCTGATCATCTGCATTAATTAATTTTAGTATTCTTTTGGGTGCTCAATCTTTTTGCATAGAAATTGACACTTAAAATATGTTTATGGGATAAAGAAAAATAAAATGACTTAGTGTACTTAAGTGATTTCTCTTTGAAACTAAAGCACATCATAGGGTGATGATCAACCAGTGAAAGTCATGTTCCATATTAGTGTAGGGTTCCAGTAAAATAGAGTAAAAGTGAAAATTTAAAGTTTAGAGAAATAATAATGTAAGACTTCTAAGAAGAAAATACCAGATCCTGGAAAATGGAGTGTTAAGTAAATAGTTCAGAAAAATGATTTTTATTCTGATGTATAGAGCTCCTTATAAGAAATAGGAGGGAAAAAAATATATCAATATGAGATAATAGCTTCTTATAGATGTGAGATAGGTAGAGTCATAAGTACACATATACATAAGAAACTAGAACTATTTTTGATTGAATATATTTTTGAAAGACTGAATTGTCATCTTACCTGGAGAAGTGCCAACTTGCCTAATCCAAATTCCTGGTAGTTGTGGTCAGCAAGATGGTGGAGGTCAGCATTTGGAATTAATGAATGCATAGGAGCTCTGGTAGCATAGTGGCTAAGACACTTGCCTGCTAACCAGACGGCTGGCGGTTCAAACCCACCAGCCACTCCTCGGAAGGAAGGTTGGGCAATCCTACTTCCGTAGTGATACTGCCTCGGAAACCCAAGGAGGGGTCGCTATGAGTCGGGGCCGACTCGACGGCACATAACAACAACAACACAACAGTTCACTCTTTTTTAATCAAATAGATTTTACTGTTGCATGAAGCTTGAGGGAAAAAATAGAAGAGCCACTTACTAACCAGGGAAAGAGCAGGGAAATACTAAATGAATGAAGAGAACAAAGGATGCATTAGCTATATACTTTATTGGTGGAGTAAAGCCAAGAGTAGGCTTTATAAGGTTTGAAGCTTAAACTTTTAAAACTTTAGCTTCTATTAAAATGGTGACAAGAGGAGGGCAGAGCCTCGGGCCATAATGGGAAATGAAATAGTCAAAGATTATTTAAACATTACCTGTCAAGTTTCCAACTACTTTTGTCATTCCAAATTTGAAGAGCATATCAAATTTTCTTCTGACACAAAGTTACTTTTTTTTCTTTTAGCAGTTTAAAACAATATCCATTTATTAGCTTGCAGTTCTTTTTTTTTACATTTTATTTTTAAAAAATTTTTACTGTGGTTTGGGTGAAAGTTTACAGAGCAAATTAATTTTCCATACAGCAGTTCATACACATTTTGTTTCATGACATTGACTACAATTCCCCACAATGTAACAGCTCTCTTCCCACTTCCTCCCTGTAGCTACCTCTTCCCTGTATCCTTCTTTTCTATGCATTTCTGTTCCTGAACTATCTTCCTGTGCAAATACTGTCTTTCTGTTCTCCCATGATTGATTGTTCTAAGGAGTATATCTATCTGATATAAATGTTCACCCTATATGCCTGTCTTTTATTTGGCTGGAAGCCATGGGAGTGAGTTCAATTCCAGACCTAAGGGTAACTAGGGTCCATAATCTTGGGAATCTCACCAGGTTTTATCAGACCAGTAAACCTGGTCTTTTTGTATGATTTTGAGTTTAGTTCCATATTGTTCTTCCACTTTATCCAGGATCTCCTGCACTGATCTCTTTCTGAGTGGTTGACAGTCATAGCCGGGCACCATCTAGTTCTTCTGGTCATATAGGCTGAGGTTCACATGGGCCACTATGCAAAATTACTTTTAAGGCAGTAGTACATTCATTCTTTATACAATTATTGAAAGTTTCTTCTTGTTCCTATAACAACTCTTAAAATTTCTTGAAATTTGCTGTTTTGTTTCCATACCTTTAGTGGGTGTTTCAGTAAGTTTTTGGTGTTCTCAAAATTTATCTAATTGGATAAATATTAAAATAGAACATATAATCTAATTTCTTCATTTTATTTTCCTCTGAGGCATGAATCATACAAAACTCAATACAGAGCAATGTTTGTGATGAATTGTTCTGTCAACAAAGAGGAGATTCTAAGATACAAAATCCCAGAGAACAGAAAGAAAAGGCGGGGCCACAAGAAGATGAGGTCTAACCATGAAGATGCTGCAAACCAGGCAGAGATGGAGGCAGAAGAAATCTACCACCCAGTCATGTGCACTGAGTGTTCCACCGAAGTGGCAGTCTACGACAAGGATGACGTCTTTCATTTCTTCAATGTTTTAGCAAGCCATTCCTAAATAGTGCAGTTGGTATTTAATTGCCTGGTATTACATATAAGGCAAGTACAGACAGTTATTTTTCTCCTTCCTGTTCATATCATTTAATGACATTCTAAATTGTTGAAGAAGCAATGTTTCATCTTTATGAAAGATAATGGTTATTAACCTTCATCCCCCCCTTTTTTAAGTTTTCTCCAATACTGACAGGACTGATTATTCATTCTCTTTTTGATGGTCAGTTGGAAATAGTGGGCTTTTATTTATTAAAGCTCCTTAGAATTAAAATGTTGTGGAGTTATAAGTAACCCTATTTTTTTATTTTCAGATATACTGTTACCTTTGGTGTGATTAAACTAAAAACTGTTTCCTGACTTCTGTCTGTATTATTGTTTGCTAAGAAGTATCTTTATTTTTCACTTATCTCCCACATGGAGTGACAGTATTTGTTGTTGTTGTTGTTGTTATGTGTCATTGAGGCAGCCCCGAGTCATAGTGACCCCTCCTTGGATTTCCGAGGCGGTAACTACGTAAGTAGATTGCCCAACCTTCCTTCCGAGGAGTGGCTGGTGGGTTTGATCTGCCAGCCTTCTGGTTAGCAGTCAAGTCCCTTAGGCACTACGCTATCAGAGCTCCTTGACTGTATTTAGTAACTATTAAAAATTACATGGAGTTGATATGTCAAGTGCTTTGAGTAATACAGATCCGTGGTAGTTAAGGTTATATGTCAACTTGAGTGGGCCTGGTTTTGAGTGGCTAAGCAGCTGTATATAGTTATTCCTCATGATGAGATTGGTACTCATCTCCATGGTGGACTTTACTGGAGCAGCTGAGTAGCTGCCTTAGGGTTGTAGTCTGCTTCCAGTATATAAGGAGAAGCTTTGAGAACGGTCTCTGCAGCTTTTGGCATGCTTAAATTCTTCATGTAGCCGAGTTGTCTTTGTTCAGCAGCCTGCAATGTTTGCTGATCTTGGGACTGTTAGTGGACTTGAATTAGTGGCTCAAATTAGTGATTTGATAATTTTGAGACTGTCCCATTTTACTTGTTGACCTTGTGTTTATTAGCTTCAGCAGTCAGCAGCTGCCTGAGTAAAGAGACAACCTGTAGCTCCAGTGGGGGCTAGGAGCAAGAGGCAGAGCTGAAGCCCAAGGTCGAGGGTCTTTTATGCAGTCCCTAGAGCTGGCACTTTGAACTCAGACTTCTAGCCTCCTAAACTGTAAGAGAATAAACCCCTGTTTGTTCAAACCACTCATTTGTGGTTTTTTCTGTTGGAGCAGCATGAAGTAACCAAAGCAAGATCTTTCTCTAAAAGGTTCTACACTTAGTAAATAAACATAAAAAATTAGACACGTATAGTGAGGGAGAGCAACCTCACCCTCCAACCTTAGACCTAAAAGTTGTATTGTACCTCTTATGCCTACCATTTATACCTTATACTGCCAGCAACAAAGGTAGGATTTTTTTGTTTTAATAATAACAAAAATCATTAATGAGAGTTTTGGGAAACTGCTTTATAGCATCTGTACATTTAAAATTTTTAAAGAATGTTACGAATGAATGTTTGCAAAAACAATATTAGAAAATTTAGGATCCTCCTATTATATTCTAATAGAGAAAATGTGGTAGAGTAGTAAGAAATTAGGAAATGTGTTTTAATTCAGGCTCTGCCTTGCTAACATTGGGCAAGCTTGTTCCTTTGAGCCCATTTTCTCATCTATAAAATGAAAAGATTAGAACAGTGATTTCCCACAGAGATCGGGACTCAGCACAGCTGGAGTAGGACCTCTACATATCTCCTCAGAGAATAGTATGGTCCCGTTAGGGAAAGCATATCCTCCTTGCCTTCTGTGCTTTCTAAAAGCCACATGTAAATAAAGCCACTGGAATAAATGGTGGTGTGTTGTTTGTATGAATAGGAGGGAGAATAGGAAAGAATCTGTACTAGGGAATTTCCAGTGTCTTAACACCTAGCAAATATAGTCATTTTTATAGTATACTGATGTCTGTCCCGTTGGGAGCACTATACTTCCAGATGTTTCAATGTATCACCAGATGATATGTTACAAAATAACACTACCAGTCTATTTTTTCAACCTTGTATTTGCTGTATTGTAGCTTTGCAGGATCTCTTTCTGTCATTGCAAACCCTACATTACACCTCGGTCTATACTTCTAGTGGGAGGTTCTAAGTGGTCTTACACATAAAAATCACCTGGAGGTGCTGTTAAAAATGTACAGTGTTGCATCCCTGCTCTGAGGAGGTGTTTCAATAATAAAAGTGAGGCAGGAGCATTATGCTCCTTAAGAACTATCTATATGAGATCAAAGTGACAATAGCAACTAGAAAGATTAGATAGGAACCTTAGGGGGCAGTGAGTTCATGTTAATGGGGGAGGAACAACTCAGAAAAGGAGGGTGAAAGTGGTTGCACAACTCAAAGAATGTAATTCGTGTCACTGAATTGTCCACGTAGAAACAGTTGAATTAGTGTATGTTTTGCTGTGTATATTCTCAACAACAACAACAAAATGAAAATTTTTAAAAAAGGCAAACAAGAAAGAAGCAGAAAATCAACATGTAACGAGAAGGAAAGTGAAAATGGTGTAAGAATAAGTTATATCTTTGTTGTTATTGTTTACTGCCATCAAGTCGACTCTTGATTCATGGAACTTTATGAACAACAGGATCAAACCATTGTTGATCCATAGTTTGTTTTTTTTTTAATTGTGAAAATTAGAGAGTTTTTATTGGCTGATTTTCCTAAGTAGACCACCAGGTTTTCTTCCTAGTCTGTCTTAGTCTGGCAGCTCCGCTGAATCATGTTCACATCACAGCAACACACAGGCCTCCACTGACATGAGTGGTGGCTGCACTTGAGGTCTCCTAGGTGGATGGCGAGAATTCTACACTGAACCGCCAATGGCCCACAATTACCATATGGCCCAGCAGTTCTACTCCTGTTACTTGCCCTCGAGTCAGACCCTGACTCATAGCGACCCCTCCTTGGATTTCCGAGGCAGTATCACTACAGAAGTAGATTGCCCAACTTTCCTTCCAAGGAGTGGCTGGTGGGTTTGAACTGCCAGCCTTCTGGTTAGTAGTCAAGTGCCTTAGGCACTATGCTACCAGAGCTCCCAATTCTACTCCTAGGCATCTGCAATTATTCCCAGCATCCCACACCCCCACAGTTGCATATTTTGGTAATGGACCCAATAACAAACACTAGTTTTAAAGAATTGTTCTGGGACAAGAGGATGAAAGAGGGAGTGGAAAAGAAACTGGAGCTCTCTTGGAGCAGTGGTTCTCAAACTTTGGGTGCAAAAGAATCATTTGGGAAGTTGTTGAAATGCAGATTTCGGAGATTATGATCAAGAGGTCTGGGGTGGTGCAGGCAATAGTGCTCACTGCTTTTGGTTGGGGGATGTGTGGAACTGCTACTCCTAGGGCTGCAGTAACCTCTGTCCTAAACAGGCTCATGGTGCAGAAATTTGACTTGACAATGACAGCTGTGACCTGGTTGTTGTTTTCATCATATTTTTTACCTAGGGCTGAGGACTTGCTGTATTATACGACTTTGATATTGTTGATGGAATTTGAGAATCTAGAGTATGATTAACCCTCGATGGGGCTGTAGAGATCATTGATGGATACTTACAGATGAAAGAGAGCCCTTATTGTACAGGGAATGGAAATATCTTGAGCTGTGGGAGAGAAACATTACAGTGGCCTTATCATAGATCCAAGGACTAAGGAGGACATTTTAAAGGCTTGAAGTGGGATGCTTGGGCTCTAAAATCATAGCAATCATTTTCTTTATGGTTCTGCTTTTGGGATTATGCCTAGAAGAACTTTCCCCCTCTTTTTTCCCCAATTTTATTTCTTTTTATTTTTTTTATATATCTTTTTGGCCCACTTGAAATTTATGTGCACTAAATGCATTGATTTTGGGAGGTTCCAGCAAGATGGCAGACTAGGCAGAAGGACTGCACAGACCCTCTTCAACAAAGAAAAGGGAAACCAATTAACACAGACACAGAAGATAATGTTGGACCCCTGAGCCTTGAAGGGAAAGATACAAAAGTGGACTAAACCCCAACTAGCAGAAGAATTTGCGTGAAAATTCCAAAAAAGGAGACACACGGAACTGCGGTCTGGCAGCGACAGATGGCTTGGAGATTCCCGAGTGGTGGTAGGACCTAGAATTAACCTAAATATCACCCTGCTAGCCAGGGACTGCATGAAGGACTGTGCATGGTGCCTGGGGAACAAACGGAGAAGGTGAAGAGAAAGGTGGGCTGAGCTGTGGACTTTTGCCAATCCGGAGGGCGCCGCCATTTTGTAGGTTTAAAAAGCTGCTTGACTATTTTGGATATTTAAAGAGACAGTGCTCTCACAGATTCCTGTGGTGGTAGGACTTAAGAATTAACCTAAAAATCACCCTGGTAGCCAGGGACTGCACGGAGGACTGTGCACGGTGGCTGGGGAACAAGCGGAGAACATGAAGAGAAAGGTGGGCTGAGCTGTGGACTTTTGCCGGTCTGGAGGGTGCCGCCATTTTGAAGGTTTAAAAAGCGGCTTGACTATTTTGGATATTTAAAGAGCGCTCTCGTGGATTTCTGGGGCTTAAGAACATATTCTGCTTTCCAGCAACCCCAAGGACACTTGGGGCCTGCAAGACTGAAAAGGCCAACGATAAAAAACCACCAAGAAGAGCCTGAACCACTCTTGGCTGCTCTTCATAAACAGTTAACAGAGATCTAAATACAACAACGTCACGATGCCTCAGAAACAATAGAAGATCACAGTCCACACAAAGAAGCAGGATAAAATAGTAGAAACAAGGGAGCAGGATAAAGACCCACAACACATCCCTGAGGAAGAAGCAGCATTGGAACTCTCTGATAAGGAATTCAAAAGAATTATATTTAGGTATCTTCAAAGGATTGACAGACAGATCAAAGAAAACACAGAAAAAACCTTACAAGAAATTTGGAAGAAAATACAAGAACAGAATGACAAAGTAAATGAAAAATTAGAAATTATTCTAAATCTACAGATAGAAATCCAAAAGATTAATACTAAATTGTCAGAAATAGATAACACATTGGAAGGGCAAAGGAGAAGAATTGATGCGATGGAAGACAGAATTAATGAGATGGAAGAAAAATACCTGAATACTTGGGTTTCGGAGGTGATATCACTACAGATGTATATTGCCCAGCCTTCCTTCTGAGGAGTGGCTGGTGGGTTTGAACCGCCAGACTTCTATATGAATAACATGGACACTGCTCTCAATGAGTTGAGCTGAATGGGGGAAATAGGTAAACTAAAAAATTTCAATATTATGTCGTGTGTGCCATGGCCCAAGTATTACACTAGGTGCCACTAGAGTATAGAGGAAGAGGATTAAGGAAAATTCTCTAGAGGAGGTAATATTTGAGTTGAGTCTTACAGGATTAGTATGAATTGAGCAGGAATTCAGTTCTCTTGAGTTTGTTAACTCTGTTTGTCAAACTTCTTTGAGAATTACTTTTTTTTCTCCAAATGCAAATTTTTCATGTGTCTTCTGATTTTTGAAATTTTTTATTGTGATTTGGGAGCTCTGGTGGTGTAGTGCCTAAGGCATTTGACTGCTAACCAGAAACCTGGTGGTTCAAACCCACCAGCCACTCCTCAGAAGGAAGACTGAGCAATCTACTTACATAGAGATACTGCCTTGGGAACCCAAGGAGGGGTTGTTGAGTCAGAAATGACTTGAAGGCAGTGAGTTTTTTTTTTTTTTTTTGCTTGTGATTTAGATGAATGTTTACAAAGCAAATTCATTTTGCATTCAGTAACTTACACACATTATGTTTTGTGACGTTGACTACAATCCTCACGATTGAAGAGCATGCTTCCCACTTCTTCCCTGTGTTTATAGATTTGTTCTTCCCTGTCCCTTCCTGCCTTCTGAGCTTTATCCCTAGGCTAATGGTGCCCTTTTGGTCTTGTGTGGTTGATTGCTGTAAGGAGTGTGTACCTCCTGGTGTTATCACTCACCTTATAGGCTTATCTGTTGTTTGGCTGAAAGTTGATATACTGGGGTGAGTTCAGTTCCAGGCTTGAAGGGTGTCTAAAGACCATAGTCTTGGGGGTTCCACTGGACTAGTAAGCCTGATCTTTTTAAAAATTATTTTGAGTTTTTTTTTAATGCATTTTATTGAAATATAATTTATGTACAGTGAAATACACAAAACTAAAGTGACATGGGTCAGTGCATTAAAAATTATTTTGAGTTTTACTCCACATTTATCTCCCACTCATCCAGGACCTCCTCTTATGATCCCTTTGTGAGCAGTCAGCAGTGGTAGCTGGGCACATCTACTTCTGGTCTGAGGGTCATGGGCTGGGGTTCTTATGGTCTATTAGTCATTGGACTAATTGTTTCCTTGAGTCTTTGCTTTTCTTCAGTGTTCTTTGCTCTGGATGGGGAGAGACCAAAAGTTGCACCTTAGGTGGCCACTCACAAGATATAGATCTTATTTTTTATAGCAGATTTCAGGGTTCTTAATGTTATGATGCTGTTCTAGCTTATTCAGGTTAAGACTTCCAGGGACATACCTATAGCCTAACAAGATTAGGTTTATTAACCCATTGCAATGAGGGAGATTACATACTAGAGGACCAGAGGAAGGAGTTAATATAGGGTGTTAGGGCAGGGTGGAGGTCGAAATATATGTGAAACTGTATTTTATAGGATCAAAGTAAAACAGGGCTTATGTAAAAGAGATCAGTGTGAGGTCTGACCATGTGAAGTACACTCCCTTTTCCCCATTCCTGTATCCTTGGAAACTGCAGTGTTTAGATGTAGAGTGCTATGTCTACACCCCTTTTCTGAAGCTTTGCACCGGGGTTGTTAATCAAGGCTGTTTCTCTGTGTCAGAGTGACTTAGATCTGCCAAGCAAGCATGGAATGTTTCATTCTCACTGATACCATTTCAAAAGGAATGTTAGTGATAATCGATGGTGTTAGAAAACGGATTTTCCATGAGTAAGCAAGCAATAGTCACTCAAAGTAGGGGGTTGCTTCGATAATTTAAAGCTGCAGTGTGTTGGGAGAGACCTTCAATGTTTACTTTGCAGCTACCTTTATCTATGAAGGAGCCCTGGTGGTGGTGTGGTTAAAGCATTTGGCTGTTAACCAAAAGGCTGGTGATTCTGATGCACTAGCAACTCTGTGGTAGAACAATGAGGCATTTTGCTTCTGCAAAGACTTACAGCCTTGGAAACAGTATGGAACAGTTCTAACCTGTCTACAGGGTCACTATGAGTCATGATCAACTTGATGGCAGTGGGTTTGTTTTTTTGGTTTGTCTCTGTGCCTGATCCATGGCAGCGCAGATTTCCTTTTTCATTCTCACCTAACTTTTGCTTTCTCAGTGTACATATTACACTAAAGCAGGGTCTACAGGCAGGGGGCCAAGCAGTCTGATAAAGACAGGGCTTCTCTGTGAAGTTTGTAGTTGGTCAGCTTCCCTGCTCCCTGGCATCAGCTGCTTACCTCTGCTGTGGTAAATTAATTGTATATAATCATCTGGTTACATATCTGGGCTGTGGGCTTCTAGAGAGCTGGAGTTCTGAAAGATTTCCTTTGTACTGCCAGTTCCTGGCATAGACACACACAAATGAGTCATTGGGTTGCTTACCCACAAGTTTTTACCAATCTGCAACTGTTTCAACATATGCAAGATGGCAGTAAGGAGTGCCACCTGTTGCCTGGCCAGTGTGTCCTTAGAATACTCATGTTTGTAAAGGGTTGTTTGATCAGTGGAGAGTGGGTGGCAGGGGAAGTAATTTGTATATGTGTCAAAATTGACGCAGAACCTTTATTTATTGTGCTTTGGGTGCAAATTTGTTTTACATTCAACAGTTCATGCACATTTGATTTCACGGCCCCAATTTCCATCCCCAACCATAAAACCTCTCCTTCCCTCTCCTCTCTGTGACTGTCCTCTCTCTGTGCCCTTCTTATGTATGCGTTCCTGTCTGTCTAGCTTTCCCTCTAATGTCTCATGGTTGATTGATCTAAAGGGTACATCTCTCTGGGGTAGGTGTTCTGCTTGTAGGACTTTCTCCTGTTGGACCAGTCAATGGAAATGAGTCCATTTCTAGGCATGAAGGATAACCTGGGACCATAGTCTTGGGATTTCCACCAGACTCTATCCGACCAGTAATTCTGATCATTTTTGTGTTTTTGAATTTTGTTCCACATTTTTCTTCCAGCTCTAAAGAGGATCTCCAATTTTGATTCCTTTCTGATGGTTAGCGTTGGTAGCTGGGCACCATCTAGTTCTTTTGGTCTTGGGGTCGTGAAGGCTGAGGTCCTTGTGGTCCATCATACCTTTGGGTTGTTTCCAAATGACTTTGAATTTCTTTACTCTTCTTTGCTCTAGGTGAGAGGAGACCAATAGTTGCATCTTAGGTGGCTGTTCGAAAGCTTTTACGATCCCATCACTATTCACCAAAGTAGGATGTCGAACAAGATTTTTATATACAGTTTTGTGCCAGTTGAGCATGACATCCCTCGAGACAATGGTCCCAAGCCCGCAGACCCATTGATTCTCTCTCTCAAGGTAGTTTGGTTGTCTCTCAGAAGCTACTCCAACCCTATCCTCTGTTACTTCTGTAATATATGTGACTAATTTTGTAGCACATATGTATAAGATTATCTTCAGCCAGATCTATCCTTGGTCTTGGGTATATCCCTGTTTGCATACCCCCACCTGATCTTCTTACCTGTCTATGCATTTACCCATAGTCTAGGGTTGGGTGCCATTGGTAATGCAGTATCATGCATGTAATAGTATTTGCCCTTGTTGTCTATATCTTATGTGCTTCAGTGTTCTTCCTTTTCCCAGTGTTATCATGCTGGTCACAGACTCTTTCCATAACGTCCCTCCCCTCACCCAAATAATATGTGACCCCCAACTAGTCCGAATTTTTCCTTCCCCTTCCCTCCCATCCTTAATAACCAACAAAGTGAATCTCCTTCTGAGTAAACCTTTCCTTGACTTTTTACGATAATGGACTTATACAATATTTGTCCTTCCCTGATTGACTTATTTCACTCAGCATAATATCCTTCAAACTCATCTATGTTGTGCGATGATTCGTTTATTCTTCATCATTCTTTAATGCTGCATAGTATTCCATTGTGTGAATGTACCATAATGTGGTTATGCATTCATCTGTTGATGGGCATTTAGGTTGTTTCCATCTCTTTGCTATAGTGAATTGTGCTGTGATGAACATGGGTGTGCATAAGTCTATTTGTGTTCTGTCTTTTACCTCTTTAGGGTATATATTCTTAGTAATGGAATTGCTGGATCAAATGGTATCTTTGTTTCCAGTTTTTTAAGGAAATGCCGCAGTCCCACCAGCAGTGATGAATGTTCCAATCACTTGGCACTCTCGCCAGCATTTATTATTTACTGTCTTGTTGAATTTGCTGTTATTGCTGGGGTGAGATGGTATCTCATTGTTGTTTTGATTTGCATCTCTCTGGTGGCTGATGAGGGAGCTCTGGTAGCATAGTGCCTAAGGCAATTGACTGCTAACTAGAAGGCTGGCGGTTCAAGCCTAACAGCCATTCCTCGGAAGCAAGACTGGGCAATCTACATGCATAGAGTTACTGCCTAACAGCCTAACTAGACTGCTAACTAGAAGGCTGTGAGGTTCAAGCCTAACAGCCATTCCTCGGAAGCCCAAGCATGGCTCACTATGAGTCAGAACTGACTCAATGGTAGTAAGAATGGCTAATGACTGTGAGCATTTCCTCATGTGTTTATTGGCCACCTGTATATCTTTAGTGAAGTGTCTGTTCATGTCCTTTACCCATTTTTGGATTGGATTGTTTGTCTTTTTGGTGTTGAGGTGTTGAAGTTTTCTACAAATTTTGGAGATAAGTCTGTTTTCAGATATTTCATGTTGTTGTTGTTATGTGCCATTGAGTTGGACCCAACTCAAAGCGTTTCCTTGGGTTTCAGAGGCAGTATCACTATAGAAGTAGATTGCTCCATCTTCCTTCTGAGGAGTGGCTGGTGGGTTTGAACTGCCAGCCTTCTGGTTAGCAGTCATGTGCCTTAGGCACTATGCTACCAAAGCTCCTATTCAGATATTTCATAGGCAAATATATTTTCCAATTCTGTAGGTTCTCTTTTTATCTTTTTGGAAAAGTCTTTCAATGTGCATAAGAATTTAATTTTTAAAATGTCCCAGTCGTTTAGTTTCTCTTCTGCTGCTTGTGCATTTTGGTTATGCTATCTATTTATGCTGTGAATTAGGGCCCCTAGATTTGCCCCTATTTTATCTTTGATGAACTTGATAGTTTTGAGTTTTAGATTTAAGTCTTTGATCCTACTTGAGTTCGTTTTTTGTGTATGGGGTGAGATATGGGTCTTGTTTCATTTTTCTACAAGTGGATATCCAATTTTGCCAGCACCATTTGTTAAAAAGGCTATCTCTCTCCCATTTAATGGGTTTTGGCCCTTTGTCAAAGGTCATGTGTCCATAGATGGATGGGTCTATTTTTGTGTTTTTGATTCTGTTCCATTGATCTGTCTGTCATTGTATGAATACCATGCTGTTTTAACTACTGTGGCTGTATAGTAGGTTTTGAGATCTGGGTGTGTGAGACCTCTGCTTGAACAATTTCTCTTAGAAAGATCAGCACGAGGCTGGTCCCCATGAGGCGGAGGTCAAAGATGTCCCAAATGTCCAAACTACCATGCCACTCCATCATCTCAGACATTAACCCCTCCTCCTCCTCCCAGTAATTTCCCCAGTCTTAGGGTTCTGAATTTCGCTGTAACGCCTCACAGAACTCACAGACACCCAAGGGTTCGTCTCACGTAGTGGTGGTGGAGGCTGGCAGGCTGGCGAGTCCCAGGTCCGTGAGTAGGTCTGGCAGATCCTCCCAACTCTCGGGGTTAGATGAACCTCGATCAGCAGATCAGACGGCGGCTGCTGTCCCAAATCCAGGGGTGAGATGACGATAAGCCAAGGATCAAAGCTGGAGCAAGAGGCAAGCGAATCTTCCCAGGAGATTCATAGGTAAAACCCTCCGGGAAGCTAAGGGTGGTGATTTTTTTTATACCCTCCAGCAAGGCAGGACTCAAGATACATTCCACTTGTGTTGTCCCAACAGAATTAACCTAAATCCCATCACAGAGTCGATTGCCAGTCATTGTAGGGAATGACTACTACCAGCTGCCCAGCCAAGTTGATACCTGACCTTAACTACCACACCACCCCAAACAGGCATGGATAATGGGATTTACGAAACACCACAGAATGGAGGACAATGGCTAGAAGGGCCACATCGAGCAATTCACTGCAACCTCCTACTTTGTTTTTCTTCAGCAGTGCTTTGCTTGTCCGAGGTCTCTTTCCTTTCCGTATGAAATTAGCTATTGTTTTTTCCATGTCCTTAAAAAATATTGATGGAATCTGGATTGAGATTGCATTGAATGTGTAGATTGCTTTGGGTGATATTGACATTTTCGCAGTATTCAGTCTTTCTACCATGAACTAGGCATGTTTTTCCATTTATGTAGATCCCTTATAGTTTCTTGTAGTAGTGTTTTGTAGTTTTCTTTGTATAGGTCTTTTGTGTGATTTATTCCTAAGTATTTTATCTTTTTGGTAGCTATTATAAATTGTATTGTTTCCCTTATTTCCTTTTCAGAGGTCTCTTTGTTGATATAGAGGAATCCAACTGATTTTTGTATGTTGACCTTGTATCCTGCCACTTTGCTGAACCTTTCTATTAGTTCCAGTATTTTTTTTTGCTGAGTTTCTTGGGTTTTCTGTGTATAAGATCATATTACCCACAAATAGAAATACCTTTACTTCCTCTTTGGTAATTTGGGTGTGTTTTATTTCTCTTTCTTGCCTTATTGCCCTGGCTAGGACTTCCAATACAATGTTAAATAGAAGTGGTGATGACTGGGACCACCAAGGGAAACACTAATGCTGAGCAGGATAATAAAAGGAAGGACTTTATTAGAGCTAGCACAGACTCAGTAGATTCACATCCAGAGACTGAGCCCTGAACAAAGGTTATACAGGGGCGTTTATGGGGTTCTTCTTCTGGAGTATTCAGGGTAAAAGGGTGATTGGTTACTTGCAAAAAGAGTACCTGCAGCTCTGAGTTTTTACAGAAGTTATATGTGCCTGAGTGGAAGAGAGAAGGGGGAGTAGGGGGAAAGGAAGAAGGGAGGGGGATCAGGGCAGAGGAATTTTCCACTCTCTATACATGGTTTTTCAAGCTGGCTTGAGCTGGTTGTCTCTTGCCTCATAAGTTGTTTGAACTGCTCAACAGAACTTCCCTGCTTAGGTTGGGCAAAGGTTATACTGCAGTAAAGGTGAATTCATTGTTAATGTTTCTTCATTTCTCCTCTCTTGCCTCAGTGATAGAGGGTATCCTTCTCTGGTTCCTGTTTGCAAGAGGAATGCTTTGAGTCTTTGTTGACAATAACGTTGGCTGTTGGTATTGCATATATGCTCTTTATTATCTTGAGGATTTTTCCTTCTACCCCATTTTGCTGAGAGTTTAGAACAGGAATGGTTGTTGAATTTTATCAAATGCCTTTTCTGCATCAATTGATATGATCATATGATTCTTTTGTTTTGTTTTGTTTATGTGATGGTTTACATTGATTTTTTTCTGATGTTGAACCATCCTTGCACACCTGGTATGAATTCCTCTTGGTCATGATGTATTTTTTTTTTTTTTGATATGTTGGTTTCTGTTGGCTAGGATTTTGTTGAAGATTTTTTGCATCTATATTCATGAGGGATATTGGTCTGTAGTTTTCCTTCTTAGTGGTGTCTTTCCCTTGTTTTGGTATCAGTGTTATTCTTGCTTCATAGAATTAATTTGGGAATATTCCATCATTTTCTATGTTCTGGAATTATTTGAGTAGTATAGGTGTCAGCTCTACTCTGAATGTTTGATAGAATTCTTCAGTGAAGCCGTCTGGGCCAGGACTTTTTTTGTTGTTGTTGTTAGCTTTTTTATGACCTACTCAATTTCTTCTTTTGTTGTGGGTCTGTTCAACTATTCTATCTCAGACTGGGTTAGTTTAGGTAGATCTTGTGTTTCTAGAAACTTGTCGATATCTTCTGGGTTCTCGAATCTTTTGGAGTATAGCTGTTTATAATATTCTGCTTTAATCTTTTTTATTTCAATTGGTTCTGTTGTGATGTCACCCTTTTCATTTATTATTCATGTTATTTGCATCTTCTCTTCCTTTTCCTATGTTAAATTTGCCAGTAGTTTGATTATTTTGTTTTGTTTAGAAGAACCAGCTTCTTGTCTTGTTGATTTTCTCTGTTGTTTCTTGCTTTCTGGTTGAATTATTTCTGATCTTTATTATTTCCTTACTTCTGGATACTGTAGATTTCTTTCATTGCTTTTTTTATAATTGTTGGAGTTGTTGACTTAAAGTGTTGGCTGCGATTCTTTCTTCTTATTTTACGTGTGCATTTATTGCTATAAATTGACCTCTGAGTACTACTTTTGCTGTGTTCCAAAGGTTCTGGTAAGGTGTATTTTCATTCTCATTTGTTTCTAGGAATTTTTTTATTTCACACTTAATTTCTTCTGTTACCTAGTAGTTTTGAGCAGTGTATTACTCAGTTTTCACATACTTGATTTTTTCTCCTTGGTCTTCCTCTTACTGATTTCTAATTTTATAGCATTGTGATCTGAGAAGATGCTTTGCAAATATTTCAGAGTTTTTAAATTTATTGAGGCTTGTTTTAAGGCCTAACACATGGTCTATTCTTGAGCACTGCAGAAGAATGAGTATTGTGCTTTTGTGGGGTGGAGTGCTCTGTATAGGTCTATGAGGTCAAGTTGGTTGATTGTGTTGTTGAGTTCTTCTGTATCTTTGTTGATTTTTTTCCTAGTTGTTCTGTCCTTCCTTGAAAGTGGTGTGTTAAAGTCTCCTATTACTATTATAGATTTGTCTATTTTTCCTTTCAGTTCAGTTAATATTTGCTTCATGTATTTAGGAGCTCTTTCATTGGGTGCATAAATATTTATTATGGTAATATCCGCTTGGCCAATGACCCTTTTAACATCATATAGTGTTCTTCTTAGTCCCTTATGCTGGTTTTCATCTTTAAGTCTGTTTTATCAGAAATTAATATTGCCACTCTTGCTCTTTTTTGGTTGTCATTATCTTGATATATATATTTTGCACCCCTTGATTTTTAATTTGTTTTTATCTTTGTGTCTAAGATGTGTCTCTTGTAAGCAGCATGTTGATAACTGTTCTTTTCTTATCCAGTCTACCACTCTCGTCCTCTTGACTGGTGCATTTAGTCCATTCACAAGGAGTGTAACTAGTGATAGGTATGAATATTTTTCTGTGCTGAGTTCATTTTGTTACCAAGTATTTTTTCTCTTTTCTTTATTATTGTTGGTTCTGTGCTTACAAGCCCTTGCAATTTTCTTCTTTCTTAGTTTGGTTAGAAGAATTGTTCATTTTCTTTGTGGTTACCCTGAAGTAAATTCTTATCTCCCTAAGTTTGGAACAGTCTGTTCTATAAAGACATTGTCCTTTCTTCCTCTTCATTTGGAAGTTTTGTAATTAAGACTTTTATTCCTTTATTTGCTTTGTTGCTGGTGTTGTCTGCATATTGACTCCCCTATACTCTGTGTGGGAGCTCTGGTGGTGTAGTGCCTAAGGCATCTCACCGCTAACAAGAAGGCTGGCGGTTCAAACCCACCACCACTCCTTGGAAGGAAGATTGGGCAATCTACTGTAGTAATACCGCCTCCGAAACTCCAAGAAGGTGTCACTATGAGTTGGATCCAACTTGATGGCAGTGAGTTTAGTTTATTACTCTATGTACATTTTTTTGTGAGCTTATTTTCAGAATCTCTTTCTGGTTTGGTTTCTAGGAGGTGGTGTCAAGTGTCTTGATTTTAATTTGTTATTCTCTGTTTTGGGTTCTCTGTTGGAAGGACTCCCTTTAACATTTCTTGTAGGGTTGGTCTAGTTTTCACAAATTCTCTTAATTTCTGTTTGTCTGGGAATGTATTGATTTTACCCTTGTATTTGAGGGACAGCTTGGCTGGGCATTAAATTCTTGGCTGACATTTGTTTTCCTTCAAGGTTTTGTATATGTCATCCCATTGCTTTCTTGCCTGCATGGTTTCTCTTTTGTCCTTCCACTATGTTATCTATCTCCATAATTTTAGTTTTCATCTTCTGGATTTCTAATTGCTGTTTTTGTATGAATTCTTTTTCTTTTTTAAAAATTTTTATTGTAATTTGGGTGAAAGTTTACAGAGCAAATTCATTTTCCATACAGAGCAGTTCATACACATTTTGTCTCATGTCATTGATTGCAATTCTTCACAAGGTAACAGCTCTCTTCCTACTTCCTCCCTGTAGTTATCTCTTCCCTGTGTCCTTCCCTCCCATATACTTCTGCCCCCACCCCCAGGCTGTCTCCCTGTGGAAACATTGCTTTTGTGTTCTCCCATGATTGATTGCTCCAAGTAGTGTATCTACCTGATGTAAATGTTCAGCCCATATGCCTGTCTGTTATTTGGCTGGAAGCCACAGGAGTGAGTTCAATTCCAGACCTGAAGGGTAGCTAGGGGCTGTAGTCTCAGGGGTCTTAGCAGGCTCTTTCAGACCAGCAACTCTGGCCTTTTTTTTTTTTTTTTTTCCAGTGATTTTGGGTTTTTTTCCACATTGTTCTCCCACTCTATCCAGGATTTCCTGCACTGACCCACCCTCTGGTTGACAGTGGTAGCCAGGCACCATCTAGTTCTTCTGGTTTCATGGTCATATAGGCTGAGGATTGCATGATCTACCAGTCCCTTGGACTAATTGTTTCCATGCATCTTTGGTTTTCTTCATTCTTCTTTGCTTTGGATGAGAAGAGACCCATTGTTGCATCTAGATGGCCGCTTGCAAGTTTTTAAGATCCCAGTCCCTGCTCACCAGAGTGTTTTTGTATGAGTTCCAGTTGTGTATTTATCTTGTCATTTTGTTCTTGAATGATTTTCCTGAATTCTTCCAGGGTATTGTCTGTCTTCTCATTGCTTCTGTTTATAGTTTCCTTGAGCTCATGGAGGGTCCTAGATATAGATATGTCTTTTGAATTTCTTATCGGATAGTTCTACTGCTTGTTCCTTGGGGAGCTATCCTAATTCTTTAGCTTGGGCACTTGTTTCTACTATCTTGTTCTGTTTTTTATTTTTTTTAATTTAAGGTTGTCTCTTGTTTAGTGCCTAAGGCATTTAACTGCTAACCATAAGGCTCGTGGTTCAAACCCGCCAGCCACTCCTTACAAGGTAGGTTGGACAATCTACTTCTGATAGTGATACCATCTTGGAAACCCAAGGAAGGGTTGCTATGAGTTGGATCTGATTTGACAGCAGTGAATTTTTTTTTTTTTTGCCTTTGTTTGTTAATTATGTACTGATTTGTTTCACCCAGATTTTATGTTTTACTATATCTGGAAGTGTGGAGCAGGTGTATTTCTTTGATTATTAACTTGGCTATACTGGGTTGCTCTCCAACTTCCTGTGTTAGTGGAATTACTGGTGGCAATGTGGGTGCAGGTCTCTGTTCATCATGAAGGGGATTTGGAGTTGGGACTGGCAGGTGTTGTCTGTCAACACCTGTGGTACAAGAGCTGTTGTTACCTGTGGTTGATCCTGTGGTATAAGAGCTGTTGGTGTTACCTGTCCTGAAAAACTCTCAGTGTGGCTATTGAGTTTTTAACAGCTGTGAGTTCCATGATATGATTATTTTTTCTCTCTCCTTGACCTCCTTTATATTTTTAACGACTCCTCTTTGGCTCTGCCGGCTGGGCGAATTTCTTCATTTTTCCCACTCGCTTAACGTGCTTCCTTTTGCTGCCTTCACTGGATCGAATACTTTATCTTTTCATTAGTTGCTCATACCTTCAGTATCATTATTTACATCTGCATTACCTAGTTTCTCAACTTCTCTGTTGATAGAGGGACTAAGCGTGCAGACTGTCAGTACACCACTATCTTCCCAGTCCTCTTCACGTAGAACCTTAAGTCATCACCTGAGCTTCTTGGAAAATCTCTGGCCCAGCCCAGTGCTCCTGCTTTGCACAGGCCATGATAGGAAAGTGTGATAATGCTCTCTGGGAACATCCTCAGATAGAATGCAAACAGGTAAGCAGTAGTCATGAATTTCTCAACTTGTGATTCACAGAGTCTAAAAGAAGGAGTCTCATATTTAAATGAATTCTTAGTTTCTTAAACTGCCTTTGCTGGTGTGTAATCCAACTATGTTGACATAGGAGTAGCAGAATGAGTCATTTTAAAGGCTCTCAAACTGAGTTGCTTTTCATAAGTCCCACTGGTTCCTGGGTTTTTAATCACCAATGTGTGCTTCCCCATGATTCTCATGCATGTGCAGAATGCCAGGTTTGCAGGGCTCTAGGTACAGTAAAACAGTTTTTACTGTAGTAAGCTGCTTTAGAAAGTAACTAGCTCTTAAGGGTTCAGCTTGTGGTTCAGAATTCTTTATTGAATCAAATATAATAGTCCCTGTTTACTACCAATGAGCATGCACAATGTAACCATAATGTATCAGTTACAGGCACCTATCCTCTATGGGATGTTAAGATAAATAATCCCTAGGAAGGATCCAGTCTGTCAAAATAATACCTTGGACCTTCAGCAGCTTTTACCTGGAGGCCTCAAGAGAGATTTACAAAGATGGTCCAGACTTCCATAAAATGTGTCCTTAGCCAGTATGTCTTGAATAAAATGATGATCTTCATCTTTAGGTAATGCAGAACACTTTTGCCTTTTAATACTGTAACTATTTAAATTTATTTTAATTTTAATCAAGGTAATGTATATATAGTTTTTTAAATAAAATAGTACAAAAAGATAACAAAAACAGCATTTCCCTCCTCTGGCCATGGGCCTACTGATCAGAGGCATCCACTTTCAATTATGGGTTTGTTTGTTTTTTAAAATTTATTTCCTGAGTTCCGGCAAGATGGCGAACTAGGCAGGATGACTGCACAGATGCTCTTCAACAAAGAAAAGGGAAACCAGTTAACACAGACACAGAAGATGTTCTTGGACCCCTGAGCCTTGAAGGGAAGGATACAGAAGTGGACTAAACCCCAACCAGCAGAAGAATTTGCGTGAAAATACCAAAAAAGAAGACACATGGAGCTGCAGTCTGGCAGCGGCCTGAGCGACCCTGACATCACAGAGGACACAGGTTGGAGATTCCCGAGTGGTGGTAGGACCTAAGAATTAACCCAGAAATCACCCTGCTAGGCAGGGACTGCACAGAAGACTGTGCATGGTGGCTGGGAACAAACAGAGAAGGTGAAGAGAAAGGTGGGCTGAGCTGTGGACTTTTGCCGATCCGGAGGACGCCGCCATTTTGTAGGTTTAAAAAGCGGCCTGACTATTTTGGATATTTAAAGAGACAGTGCTCTCGCAGATTCCTGTGGTGGTAGGACTTAAGAACTAACCTAAAAATCACCCTGGTAGCCAGGGACTGCATGGAGGATTGTGCATGGTGGCTGGGGAACAAATGGAGAAGATGAAGAGAAAGGTGGGCTAAGCTGTGGACTTTTGCCAGTCCAGAGGGCGCCGCCATTTTGTAGGTTCAAAAAGTGGCCTATTTTGGGTATTTAAAGAGGCAGCGCTCTCGCAGATTCCTGTGGTGGTGGTGGTGGTGGTTGTTATTTGCCGTCAAGTTGGCCCCGACTCATAGCGACCCCTTCTTGGGTTTCCGAGGCAGTATCACTACGGAAGTAGGATTGCCCAACCTTCCTTCTGAGGAGTGGCTGGTGGGTTTGAACCG
>NW_006921638.1:5123235-5132977 GCF_000298275.1 Orycteropus afer afer | reverse complement strand
AATGGCCAGACTTTGTCTCACCTATTTTCGTCATGTTGTCAGAAGGGACCATTCCCTGGAGAAGGATGTCATGCTTGGTAGGGTGGAGGGTCAGCAAAAGAGGGGGAGGCCTTCAACGAGATGGATTGATGCGGTGGCTATGATGATGGGCTCAACTATAGCAGGGATTGTGGGGCTGGCACAGGATTGGGCAGTTTCGTTCTGCTGTGCATGGCGTCGCTATGAGTCGGAAACGACTCGACGGCACTTAACAACAACAACAACAAATGGGTAATGATAACGAGAATCTCTTCATGTGTTTTGTTAGCCGTCTGAATGTCCTCTTTGGTGAAATGTCTGTTTGTGTCCTTTGCCTATTTTTTGGTTGGATTGTTTGCCTTCTTGTTGTTGAGATAGTCAAGTTTTCTAATATTTTAGAGATTAGACCGTTGTTAGGTATGCCAGTATGCAAAATTGTTTCCCAGCTGTAGGTTCTCTTTTTACTTTTTTGCCTGTCAATAAAGCTTTCTGTGCAGCCAAAAAATCTATCTGATAATCCATCCCTTCCATTTTCTCCTAGAAATGTCCCTCCTGGAGTCCTTGATCTTTTATTCCACTTACTCTCTAAGTCTTCTTTACACTTGCCATTCTGGGACTTCCCTTTTGCCATAGTGCAGGGAATTCTCTTTATTTCTTTCCTACATTGTATCTTACTTCCTGGTTCTATGTCTCACTCATTTTTGGATTAATCAGTCATTTTTGCTAGGCCACTTTTTCTAGTACATGAGAAAAAAGATGGATGTTATATGTAAAAATGTCTATTTGTGTGTGGTGGTTAAGTTTGTGTGCCAACTTGGCTGGGCCTGGTTGAGTGGCGGGGTAGCTGAATGTACTATTCCCCATGATGAGACTGATAATCAGCTCCATGGTGGAATGTACTGTGATCAGCTGAGTAGCTGCCTTAGGGATGTGGTCTGCTTCCTCTGTATAAAGAGAAGCCTTGGGGAATGGTCTCTAGCTTATGGGATGCTTGAACCCTGCATGTAGCTGTGTTGTGGTTCAGCAGCCTGCCATGCTCTACTGATCTTGGGGTTTTCAATGGACCTGAATTAATGGCCTGCCATGTGGTTTGGTAATATTGGGACTGTGCCTTTTTTTTTTTAAATGCATTTTATTGAAATAATAATTTATGTACAGTGACATACACAGAACTAAAGTGACATGGGTCAGTGCTTTTGTTGTTGTTGTTGTGTTCCTTCCCCTCCTTTCCCTCCCCTGGCAACCAACAAAGAAAGTTTCCCTCCATATATAAACCTTTTCTTGACTTTCCACAACAACGAACTAATATTATATTTGTCCTGTGATTGACTTATTTCACTCAGCATAATGTCCTCCAAGTTCATCCATGTTATGGTGTTTTACAGACTCTACATTATTCTTTAGTGCTGCATAGCATTCCATTTTGTGTATTCACCATAGTTTGGTCATCCACTCTTCCACTGATGGGGATGTAGGTTGTTTCCATCTTTTTGCTGTTGTAAATAGTGCTGCTATGAACATGAGTATGCATATATCTGTTCCTGTCCTGGCTTTCACCTCTCTAGGATATATACCTAGTAATGGGCTTGATGGGTGAAGCTCTAGGATATATACCTAGTAATGGGATTGCTGTGTCAAGTGGAATCGCCAATTCCAGTTTTGTAAGAAATCACCATACTGTCTCCCACAGTAGTTGTATCACTTCACAGTGCCACCAGCAGTGTATGAGAGTCCTAATCTCTCCACGTCCCTGCCAGCATTTGTTATTTTTTGTCTCATTGAACCTTGCCTTCGATGCTGGGATTAGATGGTGTGTAATCCAACTATGGTATTCATTGTTGTTTTGATTTGTATCTCTCTGATGGCTAGTGATTGTGCACATCTCTTCATGTATTAGCTGGCCACCTGAATATCCTCATGGGTGAAGTGTCTATTCATGTCTTCCGTCCATTTTTCAATTGGATTGTCAATTCCTTTGCTATTGAGGCGTTGCAGTTTTCTATAAATCTTAGAGATAAGTCCCTTGTCAGATACATAATTATCAACAAGTATGAATTTGTTGCTGTCATTTTTATTCTGTGCTTTTTTGTGGTGTCAATTTCTTTGTTCCATGTAATTTTCTGTGCTGAGCTTGTTTTGTGAATCGTGTTATCACTTCCTTCGTTGCTATTGTTTTGATACTTGCTAAATATCTGTGCTGGTCTTTTTTATTTTGATGTGAAGGTTTACCATTTTTCTTTGAGGTTACCCTGTGATTTATAGTTTTCTTCCAAAGTTTAGAGCAGTCTGTTCTATCTTGTAGTTATCTTATTATTATTATTATTATTGTGATTTGGGTGAAGATTTACAGAGCAAATTCACTTTCCATACAGCAGTTCACATATACTTTGTCTCATGTCATTGACCCCAGTACCACAATGCAGCTGGTCCCCTCCCACATCCTCCCCATAGTTACCTCTTCCCAGTGTCCATCCCTCCATACTCTCCTGCCCCCTGAGCTGTCTCCCTGTGCATAAGCAGCTCTTCCTTCTCCCATGATTGTTCTCTCCAAGGAGTATATCTACTTGAGGTGAATGTTTAACTCACATGCCTGTACTTTGTTTGGCTGACAACCACAGGTGTGGGTTCAATTCCAGACCTGAAGGGTAGCTAAGGGCCATAGTCTCAGTGGTTCCACGGGCTCTATTGGACCAGCAAACCTGGTCCCCACATTCTTTTTTTTTCCCCTCCAAATGATTTTGAGTTTTGTTCCACATTGTTCTCCCTCTCTATCCAGGATCTCCTACATAGATCCCCTTCCAAGTGGATGACAGTGGTAGTCGGACACCATCTAGTTCTTCTGGTCTCATAGTTGTATAGGTTGCAGATCAGATGGTGTACCAGTTGCTAGGACTGATTGTTTCCATTAATTTTGGTTTTCTTCTTTCTTCTTTGCTCTGGACGAGGAGAGACCCATCGTTGCATCTAGATGGTAGTTGTCTTGACTTCCCTAACATTTAGAAGTTCTGTAACTACACAGTTATTTCCCTCTTTTTGATTTGTAGTTGTCCTCATTTTTCAATTGATGTCTCTGGTTTCCTGTTTACAGTTTTGTAGGCCAGAGGCCAAGGACCAGAGAGAGACCTCCTTGGGGTACAGTTCAGGCAAGGCTTTCCTGATGGAAGAAGTGTGTCCTGAGCGTTTTTGATCCTGAATTGTAACCTGTAACTTCCCTAATAAACCCCATAATCGTGAATATTGTCTCCAAGTTCTGTGTGGCCATTACAATGGATTATTGAACCTAGCAGAGGAGTAAAGAGTGCATGGGAAGGACGGTTGGTGTCAGGTTGGAGGATGGTAAAAAGGTTGGAGGGTTGAAGGCATGTCTGACCTCTGCCTCATAGGGATCAGTCTTGAGCTGATGATGCTGCTGATAGTGATTCTCTCTTTACCTCCTGAACTTAGAGGAGGTCAGTGCCACCTCCACACTGTTTTTACAGTTGCTTGTCGCAATAACATGCATATTAAACCTTCTTTTCCTTCTTTGTCTCACTATTTCTCCACTACTGTTTTTGGGGATAAGTTCCCAAATAAAGTGGTACATAATCCTAGATTCAAAGTGTTTGGAAATATCCAAGCTAAGACAGGACCTGGATCTCTGCTGTTTTCTTGATGTTCTGAAATTTCACAATGATGTACCTTCAGTTTTTTTTTTTTTTTTTTTAAATTCATAGCATGAGTCACTCAGGTGGCCTTTTCAAAATGAATCTTTAGTTGTAAGGAATGTTTTCTTTATAATTTCCTTCCTACTACGCTCTGTTATTTTTTAGGACCTCTTATTATTTAGATGTGGGAACTCCTGAATTTATCTTTTGATTCTGTTAAGAAAATTAAAAGTTAAAAAACATATTTTTGAGTGGAGTCATTAACTATTTCTGTCTCCCACTGCATTTTTATAAAGTAAATTTTTTATTAAAGTGTAACGTGTGTGTATATGTATATGTACATAAATCACAGGGGATGAATAGCTAGATGAATTTTTTCAAGTCAGATATATCCATATGACCACTATATTGATCAAGACCACCATCTTGACCAAGGTTAATTTTTTGTCCATCTTTCGTTTTTATTTCTGCCAGGATAAGGTACTGTCTATCATCTTTGTCATTTTATTCTTTCTGGGAGGTTTCCACAACTTACTGATTTTAACACTGTTTTTCATTTGGGATTTTTTATTTATTCATTTTGTAAATACCTCTGTTTTTCTGATTTTTACTTTTGTGACATCCTCATTTTGTTTTGTGGATGTTATTTCTCTCGTTACTCTGAAGATATAGATTTGAAGTTTTCTGCTTTGAGTTCCTTCTTTGTTTGGTTTCGTCTATGACTTTCATATAGGAAGATTTCCACAAATGTCTGGGAATCCTTGACTGTTTATTCATGCTGGAGAAGGAGATACTAAAAAGCCAGTTGGAAGTTCTGTATGTCTGGATGGGCTTATTTGTTGGTGAACTTTGTTATGGTCATGGGGCATAAGGGTTCACTAAGATCAGAAATTTTGTTTAATTCTTCTGATTTCAATCAGTACCCCACTCTGTGCTGTCCTAGTGTCTCAAGTCTAGATCCTTTCTGGTTCAGTAGCTCCAGAGAATAAACTTCCTGTTTCCTGCAAGGCTGGGGGAAAGGGCTTTTCAGGGTGGTAGTGGGATCAGGTGTCAAACAGTTCCATCTATAATCTTTGAATCAATTCTCTTGTTCTCAGTCTCTCATCTCCTACTTTCACCCCACTAGCAGTAACCCAGTATTTCCAATTTCTGATGTGGCCCTAAGATTTTCAGCTTTGGCTTTGTTAGTGGATTGGATACCTGTGTAATCGGTCCAGGCTACTTACTTCCTATACCAGCTAGGCACACTCAGAGGAGATGAAGGTAGTCTGACGGTCTGGCTGACCTTACTTCAAAAAGTTTCTTCTAGGACCCATGCTTTTATTTTCTGGTTGTTTCTGTCCATGTCTTTGGCCTTTCCTTGGCAGTCTTTTGTTGCTTTCTCCACACGCCCCCCACCCCCCACCCCCGTCTTCCTGACTGGTATATCAGAGTTGAAATTGCTTGTGTTTGGTCCCAGGCTCCCTCTCTGAACTCCAGACATGTACATTCAGTGGTGTACCTCGTATCTCTAATTTGTTATCTCGTGAAAGACAGAGACCAAAGCAAACATGAGAGAAGGAACTCAAAGCAGAAGAAAACATTGTCACCGCTCGGCTCTCTTGGTGTCTCCCTTCCACCCCTATACATTTTACCTCGTTAACTTCTATTTATTCTTCAAGCATCATCTTTATTTATTCAACAAATATTGACTGAGTACCTAATATATGCTCAGATGTCCCATCCTCAGAGGAACCTTGTCTTATGCTCCAGACCAGGCTAGGTCCCCCTCATTATCAAGTAAACCATAACCTTCCTCTTAGAGCATTGACTATAGTGGAAATTACATTATTTATCCCATTAGACTTAAGATCCACAAGAACAGGGGTAATGCCTATTTAGCACTGTGTCTCTAGTGGTTAGGATAGTGCTTGCTATGTCATAGGTGGTTGTTGTTGTTGTTATGTGCTGTCGAGTCAGACCCGACTCATGGCAACCCCTCCTTGGGTTGCTGAGGCAGTATCACTACAAAAGTAGATTGCCCAACCTTCCTTCTCAATAAATATTTGCAGAATGCATAAATATAAAAAGATTTAATGGGCTAGCTTGTAATCTAGTTAAGGAGAGATAACTTTTTAAATGCAGCAGATGTTTACAAATCAATGCTCATGATGAAGTGATTGGACTATATGACTTTTTTTTCCTTTAAGGTTTTATTTTGTTGTTGAGAATATACACAGCAAAACATACACACTATTCAGCAGTTTCTACATGTACAAATTAGTGGCATTAATTACATTCTTTGAGTTGTACAGCTATACACATCCTCCTTTTCTGAATTGTTCCTACCACATTAACATAACTCACTTCCTCCTAAGGTTCCTATCTAATCTTAGACTCTATGACTTTTAAAGTCCTTTCTGATTTTGAGACTCTGATTCTTATGTATAAGTTAATAGAGAGCACTCTACATTCTGAGGTAATTCAAAGCAAAGACATGATCAGAGTTGGATGTGGTTAATTCAGGAACATTTCTAATCCAAATAGATGAACCCGAGAGCTCAGTTTAAAGGAGTATTTCTCAACCTGGGCATTACTGACATTTTGGGGCTGGGTAATGCTTTATTGTGGTAAGAGGAGAGGTGTTCTGTGAATTGTAGGACATTTAGTAGCCTCTGCCCACTAGATGCCAGTAGTAATCTCCAAGAATGTCTTCTGATATATTGCCAAATATTTCCTGGTTGAGAACCCCTGCTTTGAAGGAGGAGAATATATTAGATATATTAGATCCTGAGGGAAAAGTTGTCTAGGGGATCATGTCTATAGAAGCTCTGAGTTGGGAAAGAGACAGTAATGCTTAGGAGATGGCAATGTTCTCTTGGTTGGAATAGAAAGTTGTTGTGCCATTGAGTAGATTCCAACTCATAGCAGCCCTATGTACAACAGAATGAAACACTGCCCAGTCCTGCATCATCCTCAGAATCCTTGCTATGCTTGAGCCCATCCTTGCAGCTGCAGTGTGAATGCATCTTGTTGAGGGTCTTCCTCTTTTTCGCTGACCCTCCCCTTTACCAAGCATGATATCCTTCTTCAGAGAATGGTCCCTTCTGACAACATGACCAAAGTAGGTGAGATGAAGTATGGCCATTATCATTTCCAAGAAGCATTCTGGCTGTACTTCTTCCAGAATAGATGTGTTCATTTTTCTGGTAGTCCATGGTACTTGCAGTATTCTTTACCAACACCACAATTCAAAGGCATCAATTGTTCTTTGGTCTTCCTTATTCATTGTCCAGCTTTCCACATGCATATGAGGCAATTGAAAAATACCATGGCTTGTGTTAGGCACACCTTAGTCTTTAAAATGACATCTTTGCTCTTCAACACTTTAATCTTTTGCAGCAGATGGCCCAGTGCAATATTACATCTGATTTCTTGACTGCTGCTTCTATGAGTGTTGATTGTGGATCCAAGTAAAATGCAATGTTTGACACTTCAATGGAGAAAACATTTATCATGATGTTGCTTATTGGTCCAGTCATGAAGATTCTTGTTTTCTGTATGTTGAGTTGTAATCCATACTGAAGATGGTGGTCTTTGACCTTCATCAGTAAGTGCTTCAAGTCTTCTTCAGTTTCAACAAGAAAGGTTGTGGCCTCTGTATATTGCAGGTTTTAAGCAGCCAATTCTTTCAGAAGAAAAATCCTTCTTCCCAGTCTGTCTTAGTCTGAAAGTGCCTTTGAAACCCATCTACCATGTGACTTTGCTGGTATTTGAAATACTGGTGGCATAGTCTCCAGCCTCACAGCAACATGCAAGCCACCACAGTACAACAGACAGACAAGTGGTGGGAGATAGAAAGTACCAGGATATATAGTTGGTCAAACTGGGGAAGGAAAGGCGAGCTAGTGGTTGGTAGTCTCAAACATTAGACAAGAAAGGGTGAATTTAAAAAAAGATGGATTCTTGGGCAAGAGAAGTGCCATATAATGAAAGCAGCAGTTATTGAAGCATGTGCTGATGCTTGTGTTGGAGTCTTTTCATGTGCAAGAGATAAGGCGGTAGAAATAAGCCAGGAGGCTTGGGATCAGTCCAGATGGTAAGTGTAAGGTCAGGGGCAAGTTGGGGACTGAGGTGGTAGAAAAGGAGGAGAATCTAAGTGAGGTCCTGGGGGAGAACTCTTGGGGGATTGCTTGAACAATTTATTTTAGAAAGACAGCACAAAACCAGTCCCCATGAGGCAGAGGTTAAAGATATCCCAAATGCCCAAACTACTGTGCCACTCCATCATTTCAGACATTGACTCCTCTTTCTCCTCTCAGTAATCTCCCCCATTTTAGGGTTCTGTATTTCACTGTAACATCTCACAGAACTCACAGACACCCAAGGTATTGTCTTACGTAGTGGTGGTGGAGGCTAGGAAGCTGGCAGGCTGGCAAGTCCCAGGTCTGTAAGTAGGTCTGGAGGATCCTCCCATTCTTGGAGTTTGAAGAACCTTAATCAGCAGATCAGATGACGGCTGCTGTCTCAAATCCAGGGGTGAGATGACAATGAGCCAAAATGCAGAACCGGAGCAAGAGAGAGGGTGAACCTTCCCAGAAGACTCCCATGTATACCTTCAAGGAGGCTTAGCGTGGTGATTTGAGTTACACCCTCCAGCAAGGCAGGACTCAAGATATATCCCACCAGATATCTTGCTGATCCAATAGAAATACCCCAAGTGGATGACTTTAACAATTAGGAGTTTAAAAACAACTACTCAGTTGCTCATGACAACTTCCACCATAGAGCTGATTGCCAGTCATTATAGGGAATAACTGCCACCACCTGCCCAGCCAAGTTGACACATGACCTTAACTATCACACCACCCTAAATAGGCATGGATAATAGGATTTACAATATATAACAAAATGGAGGACAGTGGCTAGAAGGGCTGCATCAAGCAATTCATCGCAGGCGTGGTGGTTGACATGGAGGCAAGTTTGAAATTGGGATAAAGGAGAGAAGGAAATCTAAGATGGTTCCAGAGAAAGCAGATTGTTCATGTCATTGAATTTGACAGGGAGACTGAGAAGGGGTGACCTTTACAATGGAAAATAATATTTTGATTGTAAAGGTTTATTCTATTTTTTTGAATTATTATTATAAAATACATACACATTGAAGACAGTTTAGAAAACAGAAAAGAAAAAAAGAACTACAATATTTTAGTGGTGTATTTCCTATTTATTTTTCGTATGGACAAGTTCATTTTAAGAATAGAGTTGTAATCATACTCTCTATACCCTTTTCTTTCTTGCTTTTTTCCCCTTAATATCATAGCAGAAGACTTTGCTTTTAACAGTCTTTCTAGCCATCATTTTAAATAGCTATAATAGCCCATTGAGTGTATGGCACACATTAAATTATCATTCTCCTTTGTGCATTATAGGTTATTTCTACATTTCAAGTATTATGACACTTAAAGTGTTCTTCTGACATACTAAATTGATTTGAACATAGCAAGGTATCCAGTTGAGTAGTAAACGTGCACTTTGTGTTTTATAGAGGTGGTTTGAGTAGAAAAATATGAATAATTTTCAAGAAAATTTTGTACGTCTATAGATGATAGATCCATGTCCTAATAGACCATTTAAGGGAGTATGGAGACAGAGAACATCTGAGCCCATGTCCCAGCTTTTTAACATTATGGTGTGTATAGGAAAGGACAGTATTTAAATGACATACTAGGAAAACCAGACAAGCTGTCTTGCAGCTAGAGGTCATTTCTTGCCACCTGGGTAACCCATTTGGAAACTTCTGGAAAACTCATCAGAATGGGTAGCTGTCATGCCTCTATCACCAAGGTTGTGACCAAGGTGACATTGTGTTAAAAAATGGTTGGCTTGGTCTTGTGAGTTTTTAATGTTCTAACTGTATATTCTTAGATGTGCTGTGAAAATAGAACTTTCAGAGAAATGGAGATTTAGTTTTGGGTGTCCTATGCATTTAGAGAGAGCTCTGGTGGTGTAGTGGCTAAGACATTTGACTGCTAACCAGAAGGCTGGCAGTTCAAATCCACCAGCCACTCCTTGGAAGGAAGACTGGGCAATCTACTTCT
>NW_006921638.1:5116136-5119140 GCF_000298275.1 Orycteropus afer afer | reverse complement strand
AGGCACTTGACTGCTAACCAGAAGGCTGGCGGTTCAAACCCATCACCCACTCCTTGGAAGGAAGGTTGGGCCATCTACTTCCATAGTGATACCTCCTCAGAAACCCAACGAAGGGGTCGCTATGAGTCAGATCTAACTCAATGGCACATAACAACAACAATGGCTAATGATCAATAGCATTTCTTCATTTGTTGGCTCACTGTCTATAAAGCAGCAACTTGCATTTTTTAAAAAATATTTATAACAACTCTTTACTTGGTCATCAGATTTTCATATCTTCAGATTTCTTTTTTTTATCTATCCCAGACTAGAGTACAAGGATGAAGGTGATAAATAGTTTTTGGCTTAATTAGTCTTGACTATTAGATGTTTAGGAGCTCTGGTGACACTATGGTAAGGGATTCGGCTGCTAACCAGAAGGTCAGCAGTTCAAACCCACCAGCTGCTCCATGGAAGAAAGATGAGGCAGTCTGCTTTTGTAAAGATTTACAGCCTTGGATACCCTGTGGGGGTCACTATGAGTCAGAACTGACTCAGTGGCAGTGGGTTTATTTTTTGGCATTAGATATTTGAGAAGCTCTGGTGGTATTTGGCTGATAAACAAAAGGTTGGTGGTTTGAACCCACCAGCACCCCATGGGAGAAAGATGCAGTCTGCTTCTGGAAAGATTTACAGCCTTTGAAACCCTGTGGGGCGTTCTATTCTGTCCTAAAGAGTTGCTGTGAACAGGGAAGAGGTGGCTATGGGGAGGAATTGAGAGAGGAGCTGTTGCATTGTGGGAGGTTACAGTCAATATCATGAGACAAAGTGTATGTGAACTGCTGTATGGAAGATGAATTTTCTCTGTAAACTTTCCCCCAAATCACAATTAAAAAAAAAAAAAAAGGAGTTGCTATGAGTTGGAATCAACTTGATGGCAGTTTTTTTGTTTTTTTTTTGTTAGGTGTTTAAGTATGACACATTTTTAATCTTTTTAAAACCAGGGGATAATATCACTGAAGCCTTGAAATTATATATTTTTTAATTGTAGTTTGGGTGAAAGTTTTTGAGCAAATGAGATTCCCATTCAACAATTAATATGCATTTTGTTTTGTGACATTAGTTGTAATCCCGTCAATGTAACAGCCTTTTTCTCACTTCCTCCTTGGGTTCCCTGTTTCCATTCATCCTTCTTTTCTGCCCCTTCCTACATTTTGAGCTTTGTTTTTGGGAAAATGCTGCCCTTTTGATCTTGTATGGTTGACTGTACTGAGGAGGACATTTCTCCCTGGTGTTATTATTCACTTTATAGGCCTGTCTGTTATTTGGTTGAAAGTTCAGTTCCAGGCTTGAGGGTGTCTAAAGGCCACAATCTTGGGGAGGGGGGCTGTCCATCAGTCTGTATCAGACCAGTAAGTCTAGGCTTTTATCATTTTGAATTTTGTATTACATTTTTTCTTCCTTCTCTGTCTAGGACCTTTTATAATACATATTTTTAAGAAATGACTTTTTTTTTTTCCCTGCAACATCCAGTATATGTATAACATGACATTATTTTAAAAAATACATAAAATAATTTTATATTAAATAGCAGTGACTTTGGAAAGAGTGAGCTTAACTTTATGATGCTGTTATTGCTAAGATTCTCCCTGGATGGTGCAAACAGTTAAGACCTTGGCTGCTAATGAAAGTTTGGAGATTCGAGTCCACCCACAGCTTCTGGGAAGAAAGGCCTGGCAGTCTACTTCTGAACAATCAGTCACTGAAGTCTTTGAAAACCCTGTGGAGCTCAGCTCTGCTCTGAAATGCGTGGGGTCACCTGAGTTGGAATCAATGGCAACTAGTTTTTTGTTTTTTTTTTTTCACTGTTGCTAAAATGATTTTAGAACTCTTCATTCTTTTATTTAGTCATTCAACAAACATTTTTTAGTGTCTGTTTTGTCCCAGACACTGCTGGGTGTTTAAAAATGAAAAAGGCCAGGGCTTCTTCTTGAGGGGCCATGACCCCTAGGTAGACAGTGACATTGCAGGTAGTAAGTGCTCTATGGGAGCAGCCGGCTAGGTGCTGTGGCCTCTTGAGGAGGTCTGCTTAGGATCTGAAGGCGATAGCAAAGATGTGGTTTGGTGAATTACTTAACATGTCTCTCCTACCCATGGTCTTTGTGACTCCCACCAGATCACTTGGGGGGGGTAGGAACTGTGCAAATGCGAGGTGCTTGTGGCCCACCAAGAGGATTGGATAGCTTGTTTATAATGTAAATAAGGTACATGGTACCCTTGTCAGGTGGAGTCGTGGAAGTAAGGTATATGGAACCCTAAAACTGAGAATTGGTCAATTTTGCCATCTCGCTGGGCTTAAAACAAGCTATCCCAGAGGTGGAAAAGGGCCTGCCATCAGGAGAAAAGATCCAGGAGTGGAGCATATCCTTGGATTTGAGATCCTTACACTGAGACAGAAGAGATGGGGCAGAGAGACAGAAGCAGCAGAACCAAGACACCAGCAGGAGACAGAGCGGTGGGCCCACAGAGCAAAAAAGCCCAGTGCCTTCAGGAAGGAAGCTCGCTGGTGGAGTGGGGTACACCTATGGGCAGAACTAAATGAGCTTTTTCATACTTGCCATAGTGGGGCAGAGGCTGAGGGCAAAGCGGTGTACCTGAAGGCATGGCTGAGGGGAAGCTGTCCTGATCAAATAATTGTATTCTTAGTGTTCCTGAACCTGAATTGTAACCCTAATAAACCTCACAAATGTGAGTTTTATTTGTGAGTTCTGTGTGGCCATTGCAGTGAAGGCAATGAAGTGTCAGACCCAGCCGAGAGGTGAAGAATGCCATGGGAGGAGGATTAGTATCAGAATTTGCATGAAGGTTGGAGGGTGTCAGCATGTCTGACCTCTGGCTCATAGGAATTAGCCTTGGGCTGTTCTGGGTACGCCTTTCCCCTGTTGTTGTTGTTGTTGTTGTTATATGCCCCCGACTCATAGCGACCCCTCCTTGGGTTTCCAAGGCAGTATCACTACGGAAGTAG
>NW_006921638.1:5112079-5116036 GCF_000298275.1 Orycteropus afer afer | reverse complement strand
TGTTGTTATATGCCCCCGACTCATAGCGACCCCTCCTTGGGTTTCCAAGGCAGTATCACTACGGAAGTAGGATTGCCCAACCTTCCTTCTGAGAAGTGGCTGGTGGGTTTGAACCGCTAGCCTTCTGGTTAGCAGTCAAGTGCTTTAGCCACTATGCTACCAGAGCTCCTCGCCTATGCTACCAGAGCTCCCCAACAACAACAACAACAACTCCTTTCCCCTAGAGACAGTCAAATGCTGCTGCCACAACTTTTTTTTTCCTAAGGCCACATGAAGGAGACAGTGTTGCTGACTCTTGAAAGATCAGCTGGAGTTTTCCAGGAGAAGCAGGAATTGGGACCTTTGTGCCTTCCTGGCAGAGGGAATAATTAGTGAAACAGTCAGGGAGTCAGCCTAGCCACTCAAACAGGCCCCTGACTCAATACTCCTGGAATTTAAGCCTAAATACAGACCACCACGTAATTCTTGCTGCTGGCTGATGAGTCAGGCCCCTAGGCAAGATAAGAAATTACATCTCAAAAGTCCAACAACTTAACCATTATAGGATGCTGATAAACCTTGCAGTTGTCCTTCAAGTACCTCACCAGGTGCAGAGCATGCAACTTGACCAATAAAGTGACCAGAGGTCAATAAAGTGACCAGAGGCAGTCAAGAACACAAATCCCTTGCTGGGACTCAAACCAGAGTCCAGAGATATCATGCAAGTGGAGCATCCCAGAATAAGTCATGGCAATATCCCAGCAGCCTTTGCGTCAGGTTCCATCTTTGTTCCGACAGCCTTGCGGTGGAATCCATCTTGGCTGTCGCCTGCATGTGCACCTGATTTTCGTAACCCCACATTTTTTTCCCCAGAAATCCTTCCTACTCCACCTAAAACCTTCTATAAACCCTAGGAAATCTTTTGTTTCCTAGGCATAGCATAGGCGAGAGCCCCTGTCTCTCCCTTGTAAACCCTCTTCTCTCTTTAAGAAACTTGGTTCATGTGGACAATTGATCTGTCCTGTTCAGTTATTTGTTAGTAGAAGGCAAAGCCCCTCTGCTGAGGGTCCCAGGAACCCCAGTGACGATAATTCTTTTATGTAGGCACAGGGGAGTGAGAAAGAGTGCATTCCTGCCGAGAGTGTAATAGTTCAATGTGTGTAGAGAGAGAGAGAGGCCAGAGCAGAAGTGTGAAGAATCTTGCTCATCATGCTAAGAGGATGAAAAATTATGGAAACATTCTTGGTAGGTTGACTCTAGCAGCGACGAAGAAGAATTAGGTTAGGGGACGAGACTGAAAACAGGAAGATGTGGGATGAAGCTAATGTAGTTTCTTGTCCTTGTAATGTGGGTGGGGAATATGCCCTTTAAAAGAATTCCCAGAGGGATTTATAAACCTTTGTAACTCTCAGAAGTGTGGTAGAAGCATCTAAGACATGAAATCATATATGTCCATTGTGAAATGTAACTATTTGTTCTCCAAGAACATGGCAGTTGAACATTTTCTTCAAAACAGAAAATGACAATTTGGTTTCCCCACCATCTACCCAACCAAAAACAAGTTAGTCAGGCTGCACCTTTGATTCATCTAGGTGAGATATGGCAGAAAGGGACTGAAAAAGGAAGAAGTGAAGTGACAAGGACCATGGAGTGGTTCAGTGGTTAAAGGAAATGATTATAGATATTGGTAAGTCATTTAATATGAAAGTAGGGGCTGAGAGAGTAGTCTAGGAGAATTCCTTTATTTCAGGCATGGTCACTAACTTGTAAAATTGCTTTCAGAGTTCCTTTACTGGCCAAGAAGATCCATTTTATCATTTTTTCATCTTTTTACTCATTCCATAAAGCATGAACCATTCATTTGGTAACCTGCATGAATGAGTGCATTATCTTCTCATTGGCTTTGGGATATTTCCAAAAAAAGTGTCTACTTTTCAAAGGATAAGGATTTGCCTCCAGTAAGGATTTGGAAGAGAATATGCCCAAGCTTTGTCTTATTTTTCAAAATGTTTTTTTCTTTTACCTGAAACTGAGAAAACATTTCATAATTAGAACAATTTACTGAAAACTTAGCCTTCAATTACAGAGACTGGGCCTTTCATGTCCTAGGTGCTTCTGGTATATGTGTTTCCTCTGCCTGGAATGTCTCCATACATCTCACCCACTATTTCGAACTTAAAGCTGCTGACTCACATACCCTTCAAGGTCCAGGTCAAATGTCACCTCTTCTGTCAGGTCTTCCTGACCCTCTCCATCCCAGACAGAAAAAATCACGGACTCTTCTGGACTGCTTCCCCTAGTAGACTATAAGCTCTGTTAACAGATAACCCCATATGTTCATCCTGGAGTTGTCACCATTCACACCCAAGGTACAGCATAGGTTTAATTCGTTTGGTTGAATTGTAGAGGATTCAGAAATTTAGTAATCAGTGGTCCATCCACCTGAGGAACTGGAACTCAGAGCAACTATGAGGCTGCCACATGTAGGCACCAAGCTAAGGCAGGACCTCCTGGCACTTGGCAGCAGTGATACATAGGTGGGCATCAAGGAGGAACTGGGTATAAGGGAGGATTACTGGATAGCTGCTTCTAGAAGGCCTGGAGTGACAAGGTAGTCAAGGATCAAGCAGGGACTTGGTATGGAGTATAGGGGGTAGGGAAGGTAAGGGTCTACTGGATGGTTGAGGAGGAGATTAGTGACCAGGAGTAAGGCATTACCAAAAATATAGGGAAAAAAATCACGTGATAAGCTCAGTTGTTGGCACAGACTGCAGCTGTTTTTGGAAGCGCAAGGAATAATTAAATTCCACTAGAAATGAGGGGAAAAACTTAAGCTGGGCCTGAAAGAACATACTTTGGACACTGAGAAGTGAGTGGGGAAGAAAGTTGGAACAAAAAGGTAGGAACAAACATGTAATGCTTTTGAGTGGAGAGGCCAATGGTGAGAGAAGGGCCAACAGCAGGGGTGGAAGAGGGCTGAATCCCACTATGAAGATCCTTGAAAGTGTAACAAAGGAGTCAATACCAATTGCAGAAGGGAATAGGGGGACCTGATGGTTTATGAGGAGGAGAGTAGTAAGGGCAACAACATGATAGATTATATAACTGGAGGACTACATCAGGCAGATTCTGGAGTCCTGGAATTACCAGGAGACTTCAATAATCAAGTCTGAGCTGAAGGTGATAGGAGAGAGGCCCACAGCCATGATTCTCAAACTAGAGCCTCAGTCTGTGTGCTGGGGATACTTGAGACCCCCAGGTAAACAGTTCCTATCTTCTTGGATATTAGATTCACTTGGAACTTTTTTTGTTTTGTTGAAATATTTATATTGGAACAAATATATAAGTGTATGTTTTTGGAGTAGAATGCAAATTTAGAATGAAGTTTAAATAGACAGTATGCTTGTTCTTCTGGCTCATCCCTTCAAGTTTTCCCTAGCCTTAAGGGAAGACTTACCTCTTGGGGATACTTCAGCATTAAAAAGCAAAAGGATTAGTTCAGATTCTCCATGAGAGGGAAGAACAATTAAAGAGACTCAGACTTATCATAACAGCTGAAGGTGGGGGGCTGGCACTGGTTGGGGCAGCAGAGCCATGAAATACTCCCTTATTTTGTGCCAAATTCTTACTGCTGTCACTGGATCAGTATTCCACTTAAAGAAAAAAAAGTGAACTCTCAGCTATGGATATCACTCACTAGCATCATTTTAATACAATAAATGAATGTTAATTTATACTGCATTAAGAGCTTTAGCTACCTTATGTGTTGGAGGTTTTGGGGTAATCAAAAGTTCTTGTTACTTTAGACTTACACTTAGGGACTTAGATATAGAAAGATTTGTTAGTGTAACAGACATACACATACTAACTTTAAGTTTTTCCAGGATCATTTAGAGAAATCCATGAATGAGCAAAACTGCTGGAGTGCAGTATTTAAAGTGAGAATAATTTTTTTTTTTTTAATTTTTTTTTTTTTTT
>NW_006921638.1:5110954-5111979 GCF_000298275.1 Orycteropus afer afer | reverse complement strand
TCCCCATAGTTAACTCCTCCCAGTGTCCATCCCTTCATACTCTTCTGCACCCTGTGCATAAGCAGCCCTTCCTTCTCCCATGATAGTTCTCTCCAAAAGTGAGAATAATTTTGAGGAAAAGATTGGGGATAACAGATTGTAGGACAACATAGTTACCTGCTTATTTTTTTCTAAGAACTTGAAGCTTTCTGCCCACTGCTTCTACTATGTTATTATGAATTATACCAACTGTATTGGAGTCCCTTTGGTTAGTACTTGGCTGCTGACCAAAATGATGGAGATTTCAAGTCTACCCAGAGGCACCTTGGAAGAAAGGCTTGGTGATCTGAAAAATCAGCTGTTGAAAACCCTATGGAGCACATTCTAGTCTGAGGCACATGGTGTCCCCATGAGTCAGAATCTACTCCACAGCAACTGGTTGCTTGGTAATAACAGTATTATGTTTGTAAGAAAAGATAAACAATGTAAAATTATATAAAGTGCAAAGTGACCTCATTTCTTTGTTTCCCTTCCCTTATAGTTAGCTACTGATAACCGTTGTCTGTTTTTTAAGAAGATGCTATGGGTCAGGCAATTTCCTAGATGCTGGGAGACTGCAAAGAACAGAGTGGACAAGGTTCTATGCCTTCTAGATCTTTCTTTTTACGAACATTTATCCATTCAACAAATATTTATTGAGCACCTACTTTGTTCTAGGTCCTTGGTGTACAAGACAATATGATCATGATATATTGTTATGCAAGTTTTTTTTCCCTTTTAATTGTACATCTTAAATACCATTTCCATTATAGTCCAAAACGGACCCAGCTTATTCTTTTCAAAGCCTCGTCAATTGTATGAATGGTAGCATAGTGGCTAAAGCACTTGACTGCTAACCAGAAGGCTGGCGGTTCAAACCCACCAGCCACTCCTCGGAAGGAAGGTTGGGCAATTTCACAGTTAGACTCATTTCCATGTTTATATGTCCTCTTATGCTTGAATGGTAGCATAGTGGCTAAAGCACTTGACTGCTAACCAGAAGGCTG
>NW_006921638.1:5095832-5110854 GCF_000298275.1 Orycteropus afer afer | reverse complement strand
GGTTCAAACCCACCAGCCACTCCTCGGAAGGAAGGTTGGGCAATCCTACTTCCGTAGTGATACTGCCTCGGAAACCCAAGGAGGGGCCGACTCGACGGCACATAACAACAACAACAACACCATAATTTGTTTATCAAATCCCTTACATATGTCCATTTAGATTTTTGTCAGTTTTTCACTATTACAAATGTAATAACAGAGAAAATTTTGAGTTCTTAGTGGCTAGCATGAGAAATCTTGCCTCCTCAGTGGAGAAGATGTTCTGATAAGTCCTGCCTGTAGGATGAATAGATGTCAGCCACTGGGACCTGGCCTTATAAAACTGGCAACCAGATTTCCTGAGAAGAGAACTCTTTTGAATAATAAGGGTCTGGGTGGAGCTAAAGGAGCTTGGGTGGAGTGGTGCCTAAGGCATTTAACTGCTAAATAGAAAGTTGGCCTTTCAAACCCACCAGCCACTCATGCGGAAGGAAGATGGGGCAATCTTCTTCGGTAAAAGAGTTACTGCCTTGGAAACCCAAAGGGGGTTGCCATGAGTTGGAATCAACTCTATGGCAGTAAGTTTGGTTTTGGGTGGAGCTACTGGATTAGGGGAAAGTTGGAGGCCCAAGTGAAGAGGCAGATCTTTGGAGGACTTTGTAGTGTATTATCACTGAGAGATGTGACACTGTCCATATTCTTCCCCATCTCAGTAAACTGCAAAACTCCCAGTATTCTGCATGTGACCAGATTCCTTGTGGAAGCCACTGAAGGAACAGAGTATTGTGTGCGGGTTGGTGCAGGGTGGAACCGGAGTGGATAAGGCAGGCAGCCACACATCCTGGGTTCCATAAACAATTTTTATGTCCATGCTGTGAATTGCTTGATGTGGCCCTTCTAGCCGTTGTCCTCTATTTTGTGATGTATTGTAAATCCTATTATTCATGCCTGTTTAGGGTGGTGTTGTAGTTAAGGTCATGTGTCAACTTGGCTGGGCAGCTAGTAGCAGTTATTCGATATAAAGATTGGCAATTGGCTCCGTGGTAGAATTTGCCATGAGCAACTGAGTAGCTGCTTTTAAAGTCCTGGTTGTTAAAGTCATCCATTTGGGGTAATTCTGTTGGGGCAGCACAGGTGGGATATATCTTGAGTCCTGCCTTGCTGGAGGGTATAACTCAAATAACCACCCTTAGCTTTCTTGAAGAGGTATACATAGGAATCTTCTGGGAAGGTTTGTCCTCCCTCTTGCTTTGGTTCTGCATTTTGGCTCATTGTCATCTCACCCCTGGTTTTGGGACAGCAGCTGTCATCTGATCTGCTGATTGAGGTTCCTCAAACCCCGAGAATTGGGAGGATCCTCCAGACCTACTTACAGACCTGGAACTTGCCAGTCTGCCAGCCTCCTAGCCTCCACCACCACTACGTGAGACAATACCTTGGATGTCTGTGAGTTCTGTGAGGCATTACAGCAAAATACAGAACTCTAAGACGGGGGCGGAGATTACTGAGAGGAGGAGGAGGAGAAGTTAATGTCTGAAATGATGGAGTGGCACGGTAGTTTGGGCATTTGGGACATCTTTAACTTCTGCGTCATGGGGACCAGCCTTATGCTGATCTTTCTAAGAGAAATTGTTCAAGCAGTACATTTGGTCATTTGACATGCATTTATTTCCCAAAGGCAAATTCCCAGAAATGAAAATTCTGGTTCTTACGTGTTCTTTAACAACAATTAAAGTCCTCTTCTACTCCCTCCTCACATCTATATAAACGATATTTTATCAGTCTTTTTTACCTTTACCAATCTGAGAGGGTGAACCTCATTGCTTTGAGTTTCTTTCATTGTTGCTACTGTCAAGTATCTTTTCATGTTTATAAGTTACATTTCTTCTATGAAACACTTTTGTTATATTGCCCATTTAAAAAACATTCTGTATATATATTTATTGTTAATTTGTAAGAGTTCTTTGTGTATTATTAAGGATATTGGCTTTTTATCATATATGCTACAGATAATTATTATGAAGAAAAAATAAGTTTGGTAGCTAAGACAGATTATTTTAATGAGCATTCTCCAGTTTATTTTCCTTTTCTGCAACCTCTTGCATAAGGAGCTCTGGTGGTGTAGTGGTTAAGGCCATAGTTCAAACCCACCAGCTGCTTCACAGAGGAAAGGTGAGACAGTGTGCATCTATAAAGATTTACAGCCTTGGAAACCCAATGGGGGTCGACTATGAGTTGGAATTGACTTGATAGCAGAGTTTTTTTGTCTTTTCGTACCTTCCTCCAGTCTCTTATGTAGCATAATCATATTTAATGTGTTTTTCAATTACTCAAATTTGAAATAGAGAAGTAAGAAGATATTAGTAAGTCATTTTTTTATGCAAAGGTTGAAAATGAAAATCCTCACAAATTAAAAAATAGTTAAGAATCACATATTTAAAACTGATTGGCTTAGTAAATTGTATCTAAGTATTGCTGTATGACATTTCTTTATTAGCAGATATATAGCAAAAATAAAGGCCATCTTTTGTCAGACTTAGTCTTGAATTAATGTTTAAAATTATATCAAGTCTTTAGGAACATATTCCTTGTATAAAATTCAACAGCCATGTATTTTAAATCAAATTATTATTATTTTTTAAAGGAATTCTTTGGAATCCTTGAAGCTTTTCTTACAGTTTGAAGTTTGGGAGAAAGACTTTTTTCTTGGCTTACTCTGCTTAGCTAAAGACATTGAGACAATTCTGACATGTCTTCAGAATATGTTGACACTGGTTGAATTTTGACTATTTGTAGCTAACTAACTTGATTTATTTTATTTTAGGAAGGTATCAGGAACATAAATTACTACAACTTGTTAGGGCAACGTCAGATAATCCAGCTTTTATTATATATATAATTTATAAAATTATAATAAAAATAATATACATTATCGCATAATGATGTGGGGCAGCAGTTTCCAAGTCCTTGGCTTGTGTAATATACATTCCAGATGGGACTGAAATTTAGCAATACAACGACACTTAGCTATCTAACATCTATGATGGAAAACACTAATTAGCTTTAATGAGCAGATGTGCAATTAAAAAAAAAATACTGTGTTTTTGGAGAAGATTTACACAGCAGTTTAGGTTCCCATTCAACAATTCTACACAAATTGTTCAGTGACATTGGTTACTTTCTTCATATTGCATGAACAATTTCAATATTTTTGTTCTAGTTGTTCACTTTCATTAATCTACTTTCCCTGCCCTTTTACATTCTCATCTTTGTTTTACGGTAATTGACGACCATTTGGTCTCATACAGATGATTTTTTAAAGGAGCACAGTACTCATGGGCGATGTGCTTTATTTTGTGTGCCAATCTCTTTAGCTAAAAGGTGACCTCAAAGGCTAGTTTCAATTCAAGGTTTAAAGAGTAATAGTTTCAGGGAGTTCTTCAGTTTCAACCAGTCCAGTAAGTCTGGGATTTTGTTTTTATTTTTGGATTTTGAGGTGGTTCTGTTCCATATACTTCTTTCTTTTCTGTTAGGGCCTGTCTGTTGTGCCCCTGATCAGAATGGTTGGTAGTGGTAGCCAAGCACCTTTTGTTCTTCTGGCCTCAAGGTCAGTGAATCCATGGGTTCATGTAGACTATTAGTCTTGTAGACTAGTTTCTTCTTCTGAGTCTTTGGTTTCCTTTTTTCTCTGGATGAGTAGAGACCAGTAGTTCTATCTTACATGGCCAGTTGCATGTTTTTAAGGCCACAGAAATGACTCACCAAACAAAGATGTAGAACATAGACTTTGTGAACTATATTATGCCAGTTGACAGCGATGTCACACAAGACTATGGTCCTAATCTTTCAAACCCACAAAATGAATCCTGTGAGGTGTTTGGTATGTCTAAGAAGCATCTGTAACTGTGCCCCCTATGTACTTTATTATATGACAGCAGATGTGCAATTTAAGAAAGTAGTTGGAAACCATCTCCACCTTAAATTTTGGATAAGCTCTTCTAGGACTTTAAGTTATCTTAACATATGTCCAGATCAAATAGCTGTCCAATAATTATTTGATAAAATTTTTAGAGTCGTAAAAGGGAAATTGTTTTGCTTTACCAAATGTTTATTGGTAAAGTGGTTTATTGGCAATGATAATAGGCAAGTGGGATTTGTCTACTAGGTGAGCTGCTAATCAGTTCAAATATCTCCTTAAAATAGTCAATTTTAGGCTTTAAAAGTTCAGCAACCTAAAACTGATAGTCACCTGTCAAGATGATTCACTTTTCATAGTCAAGGTTTTAAGGTAAATTATTTGTACTCTATATTTGCATCCCTTGAGGTTATTATAATAACTACAAGGAATGGGACAGTGGACATGACCTGCTATTTCTTTGCATTATAAAGGAGGTTAAACATGACATCACTACTGTATTTGTACTTGGAAAGTAGATAGAATGTCAGGCAAAACAGGCTGTTACGTGAAGCTTGCTTAAATGGGGCATCTTTTACATTAATTTGCTGAAGAGAGACAGGCAAGTTCAGAACTGTAGATACTTGAAAAGGCTATGTTTGGACCTTGCTCTTGGATCTACTGCCCTCACAACTACAGGACCCTACCCTTCCAGCCAGATTCTGTTCCCTGCCCCATTGCTCCTGAAGCAGCCTCAGTGCCTCAGCCTCCTCTACTTCCCCAGCCTCATAGCCTCTCTAGCATTTCCTTAGCCTTGTTGCCTCTTCAGCCTCCTTGCCTTAGCTTCCTCAGTTTTTTTCTGTCTCCCTAACCTCCTTTGCCTCCTCACCATCTCAACCTCTTCAGTCTTTTTGCCTCCTCAACTTCCTCAGCCTCTTTACCTCTTTGTCTCCTTGCCTACTTAATTTCCTTGATTTCTCAGCCTTGGATTCCTCAAGCCTCAGGCTCCCAACCTCCTCAGTCTTCTTAGATTCTCAGTGCCTTAGCCTTCTTAGCTTTTACACCTCTTCAATTTTTTTTTTTGCCACTTGCACAGTCTGGATCTCCCTCTCTCAGTCCCCTTCTTTGGTTGGTCTGGGTATTTGGATGAACTCTGTGACTTTACTTCTGGCAGGAGGAAAGCAATTTTCTGGGAGGTTGTTGTTGTTGTTATTTGCCGTCGAGTCGGCCCCGACTCATAGCGACCCCTCCTTGGGTTTCCGAGGCAGTATCACTACGGAAGTAGGATTGCCCAACCTTCCTTCCGAGGAGTGGCTGGTGGGTTTGAACCGCCAGCCTTCTGGTTAGCAGTCAAGTGCCTTAGGCACTATGCTACCAGAGCTCCCTAGTCCGATAGGTTGGTGGACCTGCTTGTGGGAGGCATGTCTTTGTGTGAGGGGGAACTGATGGTACTAATAGTAAAGCGCCCTGCATGGTGGTAAAAAGCCCCTTAGATCCAACTGCTCATCTCCTAGGAAAACAGAGAGGTCTGGCATCTGGAGTACAGGATGACCTACAGCAGGGTTCTTGGCCTTCTACTACACCCTCATCTGCACGTTGGCATTTCTCAGAAGTCATTAGTGAGTGACCTGGTGCCACACAAGATGAAATTATTATATATAAATCAGTCTTCAGTGCCTGGCACATGGTAAGAATTCAATAAGGATTTGGTACACATATATGTATATATATATATGAACTAGTATAGTGACTAGACCAACTTTCTTATAGCTCCTTTATCTTGAATTAAATTACTTGCCATATTTAGCCATTTTTCAACCAATTGCTAAGGGAAACCCCAAATTTGATTCTGCCTATTTTAGGGCAAATACATTTGTTTTTATTCCATAGTAAAGGCCATTTAAATAAAAAAATATATGAAGGAGATGTCAACAGTAGTAGTTCTATTATGGATAATGTTTATTTTCTTCTTGTTCCTTTCTGTATTTGCTATGATAAAAAATTCACAAAAGTTTCACCGAACATTTACTGTTGTTTTGAGACATGGTGAAATATGTTTTGAGGGTTTTCCTTAGTTTATATTCAAATTTACCAGCCTTGCTTCTTCCTTTTCTGCCCTACTCAGCCACCAGACCAGCTCTTAACTCTGCCCTGGGAACCTCTGCTCCCATCTGCTGGTCCAGAGTCCCGCTACTTCTTGCCTCTACCTTTTCTATCTCCCCCACCCCCCCAAGTGGTCACCCTCATTGCTTCTGAAGCAGCTCAGCTGCGAGGCCCTGCCCAGCCCACAGGAGAGGCTTGGGTCTGGAATCCAGACGTTACTGTGCTGCTTGTCCAGGAATATCGTAAAAAGCTAACAGGACAGAATGAATACAGTGTTTTGTTGCCGCCATAAGAGTACACATCTCTTTAACATGAGCTCCTTAATGGCTAGCTCTTGTAACTATATCACTCCCACAGTCCTTGGCAAAAGAAGGTGCTCAATACAGTTTGTTTTTTAAATTATGGTAAATGTATATTTAACAAAATATTTGCCATTTTAACATTTTTTACATGTACAATTCAGTGACATTAATTGCGTTCATCATGATTTTTAATCATCACTACTATCTGTTTCCAAAATTTTCCATCACCCTTAACAGAAGCTTAGGAGTCTGGGTGGCACAAATGGTTAAGCGCTCAGCTGCTGACTGAAAGATAGGGGGGTCGGATCCATCCAGACGTCTTCAGAAGAAAGGCAATCCACTTCCAAAAGATTGCAATCATTGAGAACCTTGTGGGTCATAGTTCTACTCTGAAACACATAGGTCTCTGTGAGTCTGAATTGACTGGATGGCAACTGGTTTGGTTTGGTGTTGGTTAACAGCAGCTCATTGAGCCTTAAGCAATGAGTACCTCTTTCCATCTCCCTCCTACTGCCCCTGGTAACCACTAATAAACTTTGGTTTTTATATACTTGGCTATTCTAGATATTTCTTATAAGTGGGATCATACAGTATTGTTAGTCCTTTTGTGACAGATATATTTAACTTAGCACAATGTTTTCAAGGTTCATTCATGCTGTAGCATTTATCAGGACTTAATTCCTCCTTCTGGCTGAGTAGTAGTCTATTGGATGTACCTGTAATGGATTGAATTATGCCCTGCTCCAAATGTATCATAGATCCTTACTCCTATACCTGTGGTTATAATCCCATTTGGGAATGAGTTTTTCTCTATTAATTAATGAGACAGTATTAGTGTAGGATGTATCAGTCTCTCTCTCTCTCTCTCTCTCTCTTTTGTAAATTGTGATTTGGGTGAAAGTATATAGAGCAAATTCATTTTCCATTCAACAGTTCATACACATTTTGTTTTAGGACATTGACTGCAATCCCCATAATGTAACAGCTGTCTTCCCATTTTTTTTCTGTGGTTACCATTTCCCTGTGTCCTCCTTTCCTATGCATTCCTGCCCTCTGAGCTGTCTCCTGCCCTTCTGATCACCCATGGTTGTGCAAATTCTGCCCTTCTGATCACCCATGGTTGATTGTTGTAGGGAGTGTACCTACCTGGTGTAAATGTTCACCTTATAGACATATTATTTGGCTGGAAGCCACGAGAATGAGTTCAGTTCCTGGCCCAAAGGTGAGTAGGGGCCATAGTCATGGGAGTTTCACCAGTCTCTATCAGATCAGTAAGCCTGGTCTTTTTTATGATTATGAGTTTTGTTCCACATTTTTCTCCTACTCTGTGCAGAATATCCTATTCTGATCCCTTTCTGAGTGGCTGTCAGTCAGTCTCTTTTGAGATATAAGGCAGATTAAACAAGCACACAAGCAAGCAGAGATGGAGGAAGATAGATGCCATGCCACGTGAAGATCACCCAGGAGCCAGGGACTAGAAGATGGAGAGACAAGGACCTTCCTCCGGAGCCGGGAAAGAAAGAAAGCCTTCCCCTAGAGCTGGCACCCTGATTTCAGACTTCTAGCCTCCTAAACTGTGAGAAATAAATTTCTGTTTGTTAAAGCTACCCCCTTGTGGTATTTCTGTTATAGTAACTCTAGATAATGAAGACAGTGCCATATTTTGTTTATCCATTTAACTTTTTTTTTTTTTTAAACTTCTGTATTGTATTTTGGGTGAAACTTTATAGAGCTAATTGGTTTCCCATTCAGCAGTTCGTACACATTTTGTTTTGTGACATTGATTGCAGTCCCCACAGTGTAACAGCACTCTTCCCACTTCCTCCCTACTTAGTTTCCATTCATCTTTCTTTCCTGTCCCTTCTTGCCTTCTGAGTATTATCCCTGGGCAAATGCTGCCCTTTTGATCTCATATGGTTGATTGTTCTAAGGAGTGCATACCTCTTGGTTTTATTGTTCACTTTATAAGCCTATTATTTGGCTGAAAGTTGAGCCATGGGGGTGAGTTCAGTTCCAGGCCTGAAGGCCATAGTCTCAAGGGTTCCACCAATCTCTATCAGACCAGTAAGCCTGGTCTTTTTTTTTTTTTTTTTAATTATAAGTGTTGTTCTGTATTTTTCTCACACTCTATCCAGGACCTCCCATTGTAATACATTTTAGAGTGGTCAGCAGTGGTAGCTGGGTGCCATCTAGTTCTTCTGGTCTCAGAGTGATAGAGGCTGGGATTCACATGGTCCATTAGTCCTTTGGACCAATTATTTCTTTGTGTCTTTGATTCTATTCACCGTTCTTTGGTCTAGATGGGGGAGACCAATAGTGCACATTAGATGGCCACTCATAAGTTTTTAAGACCCTAGTCACTACTCACCAAAGCCAGATGTAGAACATTGTCTTTGTGGACTGTTATGCCAAGTGACCTTAGTGTCCCCTGAAACTATGATCCTGAGCATCCAGTGACTCATTTCCTCAGGGCGTTTGGTTGTGGTTAAGAAGTATCCATTTAACTGTGGATGAATGACTGTTTAGGCTGTTTCCATCTTTTGGCTATTGTGAAGAGAGTTGCAATGAAAATTTGTGTACAAGTTTCTGTATTTTGCATATTTTGCATAGGGATAATGCTCAGAAGGCAGGAAGGGATGGGAAAGATAGATAAATGGAAACAAATTTTGCATTCCTGCTTTCAGTTCTTTTATCTGTATACCTAGGAGTGGAATTACTAGATCATAAAGTAATTCTATGTTTAACTTTTTTGAGAAATCACCAGTTTCCACTCTTTGTGGCTATACCATTTTATAATCCCACAAACAATGGATGAAGGTTCTAATATCTCCACAACCTTGTCAACACCTATTGTTTTCCATTTTTAAAATCATAGCCCTCTTAATGGGTATGATTTGTTTGTTTGTTGTTATGTGCTGTCAAGTCGGCTCCGACTCCTAGCGACCCCTCCTTGGGTTTCCACGGCAGTATCACTACAGAAATAGATTGCCCCATCTTCCTTCCAAGGAGTGGCTGGTGGGGTATGAAGTGATATTTTATTGTGGTTTTGATTTGCATTTCCCTAATGACTAATGGGGAGTCCCTGGGTGATGCAGATAGTTAATGTGATAGGCTGCTAAGGGAAAGGTTGAAGGCTTGAGTCCATCCAGTAGTTCCTTAGAAGAAAGGCCTGATAGTCTCCTTCAGAAGAACCAGCCACCGCAGATCTTAGGGACACAGTTCTGCTCTGACACACATGGGACGACCATAAGTGTGAGTCAACTCAATGGCAACTTTTAAAATTGTTTTAATAACTAATGATATTGAGTCAGTAGCGTTTTAAATTTATGTATGTCATTTATTCCAAGGGGAGTATGGACACACTTCTTATCAGACTACAAGCTCCTTAAGAAGGGTAAGGGCCTAATCACATTGGTCTTTCTGTAACTCAGTGCTAGCACAGCTGGCATATTATGGGCACACAGTAGTGGTCAATAAATGAATGGGTTGGTGAAACTGTGGATCATTTTAACTGAAAAGAAAAACAAAAGCTTTTAGAAGACAAACAACATAAGATAATTTCTTAAAAACCCATCATTATTTTCTCATAGGCTAAACATATTTTCAGTATGAAAGTTTTCTTGCAACTGGAAGTACAAGGTGAACCATGGTTAGCAATCAGGAATAGCCAATAGCAAAATTTGAGTGACAGTAGCCAAGTCATTGGCTTAAGAGTGAAGTTGTGTGGGAACATATAAAGTGACAGATCCTAACAAGGCAAAGTGACACTTGGAACAATGACTTGATAAAACTTTGGGACAGAAATAAAGGATGGGAGGGAGGGAAGGGAATTAAAACCAGTACAAAGTTTTTGGCCAGGAGAATGACGTATACTTTTCACCATTAACAAAATGAGAAACATGGAAAGAAAATGAGTTTTGTGCAAGATTAGTTTGGACTTGATATGTCTTTGAACTCCAGCTTCCATAGGTATTAAATAGGGATTTTACTTGATCCTTCTGAGAATAATGAGATAATGGATGTGAAAGCAATTTGTAAACTGGAAAGAACTAGACAATTGTAGAGTGTTATGCTAACTTTTATCATTACCGTTGACCTTTGAACAACATGGGTTTGAACTGCATGGGTCCATTTACACGTGGATTTTTTTCAAGATATGGATCTTAGATTCAAGAGCTAATAGACACCACACAAGAGGAATTAACAGAAGATGACTTGATGGAGTGCCTCCAAAGCAATGCCAGATGATGAGGAAGAAGACAGGAGAAGCAATGCCAGAAAACAAATTGACAGACAATCTGGCAGAAAGGTTCTAATTATTCAAGACTGCTTTTGACTTCTTTTACAACATGGACCCTTCTAAGATACAGGCACTGAAACTAAAGCAAGTAATGGAAGGATTGGTACCAGATAGAGAAATGAAAAAGCAAATAAATCAGACAAATTATGATGTATTTCCATAAACTTAACACTAAGTGTGCCTGTCTCTTCTGCCTCCCCTTCCTCCTCCATTTTTTCTGCTTCTGCCACCCCTGAGACAAAATGACTAATCCTTCCTCTTCCTCCTCCTCCTCAGCCTACTCAGTGTGAAGATGATGAAGATAAAGACCTTACGATGACCCACTTCCACTTAATGAATAGTAAATAATCATCATCACCTGCAGTTTAATAAACTTATCTGTTGGGTATGTGTGGGTCTTTGTGTGGAAATCTGTTAACTGAATGGCAAGAACTGTGTTAAGGACAGTTCATGTTATTGGGAAGGCTTCTGGTCAAAAATAGGCTATTAGTAGTTAAGTTTTTGAGGAGCCAAAAGTTATATATGGATTTTTGACTGTGAGGAGGGGAGATGGTCAGTGGTCCTAACACCTGTGTTGTTCAGTGGTCAACTGTATTTTAATTGTATTTAGATATATTCTGTCAGCAGTTAGAATGAAGACCTGAAGTGGCACTTGGGATCCAAAGGGAAAGATGAGCCAACTGAGGAAGCAGGCATGAAAGGAGAAAGGCAGTGGGGCCAGCACATTTTTAGGCATGAGGAAGAAAATAGGTTCTGTCAAAGTGAGAAGTGGGAAATCCAACAGAAGTTTGGGTAGCACAGTGTGGTAGAAACCAAGACTGCAGAAAGTTTCTAGAAGCTGGAATGTTCAGCAGGGGCGAATGCTCAGAGAGGTTGAGTAAAGAGAGCAGGGATTGAATTCTATTAAATTTCAAGGAGATTTTGGTAAATTTAAATGTTTCTGTAGACGTAGAACCCAGACTACCTATATTTTGGAGAAGAGGTTGAGACTAGGTGTTATGGTACTAGAAGAAAGGAAGAAGTGGTTCTGGGGTATCCACAACTAAGTGCTTAACCACAAAGGAAGATAGCTTGATAGGTTTTTTGATACTCTTAGTCCACAGAGGATTTGAGCCAGCCAAGTGGGGCGGGGAGTTGAGCGGCAGCAGAGAGACTGGCTGAGAATGCTTGGAGGGTGCAGGGAAGGGCGAAGTGGAGATAGAGAGGGGGCCTACACTCTTTAGGATCTGTGACAGAGAAGGGGCCAGAGAGGCTGGGTGAGGGGAGATGTGAGGTGGTAACTGTAGGGTTTTGATAGTTGAGAATAAGGGGAGGACTTATAAAGAACTCTTTCTGGAGGGTCTCTGAGCCCTGACAGAGCAGGAGAGACGCAGGGCACGAGGGAGCGCAGAGTGAGAGAAAAATGGATACAAGTTGGGCAGTTATGAAGAGAAGCTCTGAAACTGCCCTGGGAAAAAGTGCTGGGTACTTAGTAAATGATTCCTATGATTAAAGGTTTATGTTACGGTAAGGCTTCTGATAAAAAGTATATAACCTTTGCAAATAAAGATGTTCATTGTCATACTCAATTAGGGACTATTAACTTTCACCCAAGTCTGAAAATATATAGGAACTAAGATCCTTAATAAATGCTGGCTGAGTTATTGTACTAGATGTCAGCCAGGCATTGACTTTATTTATGAACAAAGAACTACCTGGCTCTGCAAGTGGGTGTGGGTTTCTTTTAAAGATGCTGCAGTACGCATTTTTTTTTTTTTCCCTCATACCCGGACTCAGACCAAATTGTGTCACTAGTCTTTACCTAGGGCTGCTGGAAGCCCTGAGGTGACATGCTTTTCTATTCTCCCTTCTCCTCTCTGGGCAAGGGACTTGAGGTTAGGTAGCCACACGGACTCTGGCTGATTCCATCACCTGCATCACTAGCTACTCGAGGGCTGAATTTTGCTGAGCTGCAAAATCACTTCTTACAAATACTGTATTTGGCTGAGAATGGACAAAGGCTCTGGTTTGCTGATTGGAGTGCAATTGGTGGTTTCCCCTTAGCCTTGGAAACTACTTGGGATCTGCTGGTGGCTGTCCTGATGCTTCTGTAAGTCAGATCTTGAGTGTGGCCTGACTTGCCCATCAGCACTGTCTCCCTAAGGTACCAGTGTTCCACCTTCCTTCTGTTCTGGTATTTCCTTCTTCCAGAAATATCCCTGCACTGAACCCTCCCTGATAATTCTCTCCATCTTTGATCAGACTCTCCCTTCCAGGTGAACATTTTGCCTCCTTTCTCTTCCCTGAGGATTATGATCCATCTCTACTGATTGTGGATCTGGGAATGGGGATTTACTGTTCTCCATTCCATTTTGTCTCCTACACATTTCTCCACACTCACTGAAGACCTTGACATTTGGTCTACAGACTTTTCTTCTCAACCCTTAGTCTTGCCTCATTCTGTGCAACTTCAGTGTACGTGTGGTCAGCCCCATCAACACCATCTGCACTGACTTTCTCCTCTGTTCCATTCTGGCTGCCCATTCCATGGTCACAACCTGTACCTTGTCATTGTCCAGGACTGCCTCATCTCTGTAATACTAAAGTTTAGAAACACATCTGTGGTTATCATGCAGCAGGATAGAAGCTCACCCAGTCATCTTTTCCCACTTTCCAACCTCAGCTAGCCCTTGGCCACTCCATTTTTCTCCTCACTGCATTTACCTCTCTCTCTGACCTACAGCTATTATTTCAATCATTCTCCCCCTATCAACCTTCTGAGGAGCTCTGGTGGTGTCATGGCTAAGGCATTCGGCTGCTAACCAAAAAGTTTGGCGGTTTGAACCCACTAGCCATTCTGTGGGAGAAAGATGAGGCAGTCTGCTTCTGTAAAGATTTACAGCCTTGGAAACCCTGTGGGGTCATTATGAGTCAGAATTGACTCCGTGGCAGAGTGGGTTTTGGGTATTAATCTTCAAAGAAGCTCTGGTGACACAGAGGCTGAAACATTTGGCTAACCAAAAGGTTGGTGGTTTGAACCTACCAGCTGCTCCTTGGGAGTCTGCTTCCATAAAGATTTATAGCCTTGGAAACCCTATGGGGGCAGTTCTACTCTGTCCTGTAGGGTCTCTATGAGTCAGAATTGACTTGATGGTAGTGGGTTTGGTATTGGTTTGTATCAACTTTCTCGCTTCCTTGTTTCTCCCTGTACTTATCTGGCAAAACCCCACTTTAGAGCAATTCTCCTAAGTTAATTTCTCCAGTTTTCTAGATACATGTAGGCTTTTGCGCATTGCTAGTGAATGTTTCTCTGCCTGACAGTCCCTAAGTTGTCTTTAGGAAGATTCTCCCAGTCCTCCCTTTCCTTTTTCAAGCCCTCAACCCTCAACATCCTGCCCACTCCCACATTCTCTTGAGAGAGGCCTTACTTTATTTAGGAGGGGCATTCTTTTTCACTAAGAAAGTTGAGGCTGTAAGGTAAGAAGTTCCTCAATTTCTTTGTGGAGAAATCCATCTAACTACCACCTTTCCATCTTCTTCCTTTTAGAGAAACAGATACCAGCTCTTGTTTACTGAGGCTTGGTTTCCTACCCTCCTTCACCCCCAACTTTTCCTGTATCTTTAAGCCCATAAACTTGCTCAAATCTTTTCCATCTGAGAAGCAAACCAAACAAAGAACACTGCTTCCATCCTATCTCTCCTTCCCTTCACAGGCAAAAATAAATCTGATCTAGCTATCTTCATTTTCTTACTTCCCATTCCCCCCTCAACCCTCTACGATTAGTCTTCTGCTCTCATTACTCCACAATGACATAGTGACGACTCAGACAAAATGAATTGGCATTTTCCTGTCTTCTCTGAGTCATCTAATTCTATTGCCTGTCCCCTTCCCTCTATGGATTTCTCCCTTATATCTTTTCTTTGCTACCAAATCTTCGGTATGTCCTCTGAGTTCCCTTTATCATTCTTTTTGGACTCATTGCCTAAATGCTTGAGTACCTGTGTTTATTCTGCACTTTTTGTGCTTTCCCAGGGTGACTTCATCTGCTCTCATGGTTTCAATTACCAGAAGCTTATCAATAATTCACACGCCTTTAGCTCCTGTTCAGGCTTTCCTTAGTTCTAGATATACTTGTTCATCTGCTACCTGGATACCTCCACTTGGATGTCTGTCCCTCAGGTACTTCCGACTCAGCCTTGTCCTAACAGAATTCATACCTTTTCAGCCAAACTGCTTTCTCTGGATTCTCATCCAGAGAATTATCATCATCCAAGATCCCAATTCCAGTCTCTTTCCCCCATTTCTAGTCAGTTGTCAACTCCAGTAAGGTGGAGGAATTTTTGTCCACTAAAATCCTAGGAGCTCTGGTAGCATAGTGCCTAAGGCACTTGACTGCTAACCAGAAGGCTGGCGGTTCAAGCCCCCCAGCCACTCCTCGTAAGGAAGGTTGGACAATCTACTTC
>NW_006921638.1:5084804-5095306 GCF_000298275.1 Orycteropus afer afer | reverse complement strand
GGCATCGTTAAGTATTGAGGGTAATTGGAGTTCTTGAAGAAAAAGGAACAGAACTTGTTGGTGCCCAAACAGATCTAAAAATAAGTGGTGTCTCCAGAGGAACAGGGATGAGAGAAGCCCAATGCAGTAAGATTTGAATGTGGGAGGGCCAAGTTTTCCTGCATCTCTGAGGGGTAGTGAGTCTTTAGGTAACTATGGGTTATGCAGGGCTCATTTACAAGTTCTGCTTCTGTCTTTCCAACCTGCTCTTCTTTTCCCAGTAGCCTGTAGGCTACCATCTATTCCCATGTCTTGTCTAAAAAGCAGACTTCAGTTTAAGTCTTTGGTTCTTTTACCTACCTTTTGGACATCAAGTTAAAAACTTCCTTAGCTCCTCAAACAAGGTCCTTCAAGTTATGGTCCATTTTTGCTATCCAGCCCCAAGTCTTCCTATTGCCTACACATTCTTAGAATATCTGTCCCACTTTCTCCTCCCCAACCTATTCCCTCTTTGATTCTACTTGTCCTTCAAAACTCAGCTCAAGCATCATATCGCAGAAGCCTTTTACCACCCCAGTCTGACTTCTCTTAGCCTTTTCTCTGGGTTCTCTTGGCATCCTCCACATAACACATACATACTCTTTTACTGTATCTCACTGAAGTCAGTGCCTCTGTTCCTCAGTAGACTGGGTATTTTATGAAGGCAGCACCCAATCTATCTGATTTCCATCTACAATGTCTAACTCATAAACAGCTCTTGATATTTCCAAATTAGTAAATAAAAGTTATCAACTATGAATGTTTTAAAGTTTAAGCAGTAAACCTAGAAACTACTTAACCTAGGAATTTTCTTTAAAATTTAAACAGTAGGTCATTTAACTGTGACATGCTAACGGTACATTGTGTTCCTAATGGCAAGTGCAGTGTTGCTGGCTCATATTCCAGTAGGGAAAATCTGGACATCTAGGGGCACATTTCCATGAGATTTTACCAGCCTACACATGGTCTCTCCTCGGAAGGAAGGTTGGGCAATCCTACTTCCGTAGTGATACTGCCTCGGAAACCCAAGGAGGGGTCGCTATGAGTCGGGGCCGACTCTGACGACGGCAAACAGCAACACATGGTCTCAAGCAGCCTGTCATCTGCAGAACCCACCAGGTTAGGGTGTTTCTCCTGGGTTTGGCCTACACTGTACTTACAGCCACTAAGTAGGTGGGCAGATATTTATGGTATCTCTGGTTGCCTTTAGGTTAAGGGGTATTTTGTCTGTGTGGGAATATTTTGTGTGTGCACCGGTTGGGGAGGAAGGAGGCAATGTGTGCATCCCTTTTTCAGAGACGCTTTCTTTGACCTTCACTCGTTGACGTTCGCCTCTCCCACCCTCTTAACAACTTACTCTCTCTCTTTGCTCTGATCACAGCTTTACTTGCATTTTGGTGACAGATTAAGGTCTGTCTCCCCTGCTAGACTGTAAATTGCACGATGCTGGGAACCTATAGCGTTCCTGTTCATTCCTGTAATTCCCTGCCCAGTAGGATGCCTGAGGCATAACAGGTATTCCACAACTGTTTCTCCGACTAGACTAGCCTTTCATGGGCCCTTCTGCCGGGAATGACCACTTGCGGGCGGCCCCCCTCCTGCTCCCGTGCCCCCACTCCAACCGGGACTAACGCCCTGCCTACAACGGCCAGGGAGAGGCGGAGCTGACGGGGCGCGGCACGCAGCGCGCGGCTGGTGCGCTCTCGCCGGGATCTTGCTCCGGTTCGCGTGGGCGCGGCCCGGGGGGAGGGGAGGGTGGGAAGGAGGCGGGAGAGACGCGAAGGAGGTGCCGGGCCAATGAGTGCAGGCCAGGCGGGACTCGCTGCCATCTGGCTGCTCCGGTGCGCGCGAGGCTGGGCGTGCCCACGGGTGACGCGCGGGGAGGGACGGGCCAATGGGTGCGGGGCAGCGGGCGGGCCTCGAGGCCAGGGGCTTTAGGACGTGCACTGGCGGCTGGACAGACTGACGATCGGCCTCATCGTGGAGGCGCATGGCCGGGATGGCGCTGGCGCGGGCCTGGAAACAGATGTCCTGGTTCTACTACCAGTACCTGCTCGTCACGGCGCTCTACATGCTGGAGCCCTGGGAGCGGACTGTGTTCAATATCCTGTTACGGCCGCGCGCGCGGGGATGGGGGGCGGGCAGGGCCGCTGGGTGTCCTTCTTCCGGGCCCAGGGATTGGGGAGTGGGCACCGGAGAGGTAGGCGCCCCCAGAACCCGGGTGCGCAGACTCGCCTTTTCGCAGCGGGTGGGGGGGGGGCACCCCTCGCGCGGTTAGGGGGGAGATAACTCTTGAGCTCCGGAGTCGCTTGACTAAAGGTAGATCAGTCTTTATTTCTGGAGGAAATCCGTAAGGGTGATGTCTAATCTGGTACGTCCTCGTTTGCTCTTGGCCGCAGTTGCTTTTGTTTCAGGGCCCTGTATTCTTGTGGGAGGCAGAGACCGAGTAGTGGAGCAAATGGTTCCCGGTTTGGATGCCTTTGACCTTTAACTGTCCGGATTTCACTGGTTTTGATTCTAAGGAGAATTCTAACCAGTTTGCCAGCTTTTAAAAACTAGGTTGTGAATTTGTGATCGTAACACTCCAATACAGTTTTTGAAAGCAATTTAAGTTATTGTGTCTTTTTGGACGTCAAAGGTGGGTCGTTTTAAAAGTCTGTTTTAGTAAATGAATTCTTTCGCTGTTTGCATCCTCCGTAGAAGTCGTGCCCGAAAAAGGAATTTATGGTTAGTTGTGGTTAGGGTGTGAAACTATTTGGATAAATAAAAGTTAATAAATGCTTATTAATGACTACTGAGTGATTGCTGTCAGCCTAGCAACTGTGCTAAGTACTTTGCATATGTTTAAACTTATCTAGCCTTCCCAGGAACTCCATTGAATAACTCAAGGTTGTGAAGAGGGGCTCCCTGAAGTCTGATGTTATCCAGTTGTTTATATCGATACATCTTGATGAAATATTCTCGAAGAATAAATACTAATGAGATGTAACTTTTTTTTTTTTTTTTTTTTTTAACTTTGAGGCCAAATATGAAAGTGATACTTCAGATACATGTTTACTTCAGACGGGGTCTCTCCTTTTCAGTGTGATTTTTATGGGAGTAGCCCACTTCAGAACAATTTTGCAAAGGAATTGTTGCAGTCGGTGGAGTGAGTGGCTGAGGTCATTTCATTCCAAGCCTTATCAAGTGTGTTAGTGTTGAGATAGCATAAGGTTGTACTTAGAGCTGAGTCTTTTGTTTCAACACTTTTGAGGAATCTCAGTTAATTATGAGGCAATTTATTTCTTACCATGGGCATTTCTTCCCAAAGTGGAATAAGAATGCATGTTTCAGATTTAGATTCTGAATGTGTAAAAACGGGTCTGATCGTCCCCCATCCCATCCCCAGCATTTATTTGAAGTTGCAGTTGAGTTTCACTCTAAATTCTGTGTGGTAGAGAGCTCATGAGGTCATACCTTGTAAAACGTTACACAGTACTGCATTGTGCATATTTAATTGAAATTTCTCAATAGAAGCATACACTTTTTTTTACTTAAAGTCTTATTAAAAAATGAATGTAAGCACTGTTGAACTAAATTGAAACTCTTTAAGTTAGAAGTTGAATGCAGAGCCCGCTAGCACAGTCTAGTATAGATTTTACATTTAAAAGATTTTGTTGGCATATGGATAAATGCTGCAGTTGTCAATAGTGTTATAGTTTTCCTATTGCAGTAGTTATAGCATATAAATTCCTAGGTGATAACTTTTTTTGGAATGGAGAAATAAATTATGAACTGAAATGCAGTGCCTTAGTAGATTTTTGCCCTTAACTTTGACTTCTCATTGGTTTACATGACTGAGTGGCATCTGTTACTGTTAGTGTAGAATCCTAGGGTTTTAAACCTAGACCTTAAAAACAATCTCACTGGAAAATCCACATTATTGAATTCATATTAGGACAGAGTAGAACCTCCCCACAGGGGTTCTAAGGATGTAAATCTTTATGGAAGCAGATTACCACATCTTTATCCTGTAGAGCAGCTTGTGGATTCAAACTGCTGACCTTTTGGTTAGCAGCTGAGTGCTTAACCAGTGTGCCACCAGGGCTTCTTCTCCTTTGACATAGACCACTCTAAAATTACTCTGAGTTGTTGTATTTATATTATTCCATCTCAACTTCTAACCTCTAGAATTATTTGAAGGCAGGCATTTAATTATCTGGTGGCTTAGTTTGACACTTTACATCAATTTGAGTTTGAATCTTCATTTTAGCTTGGAGGAAAGAAGTGAATGAGAAGACTAGATTTTTTATTTTTCTACTTAACAGGAGCCCTAATCACTGTGAAGTAGTTTGAATTTCATAAATTAGTTAATAATCGGCAAGCTTCAGTCAGAACTACTTTTGTGGCCAGTCATGTAGTTTTGGACAGAGGTATACATTTTGTTACTTGAAAATTAAGTTGAACATAATCATTAGAAACCTAAAATTTAGTCTAAGAGAAATTTCCACTTGTTTCTGGGTTAGAAGTCCTGGATAGAGGAAGACTAAATTAGTCTTTCATTTCTTAATGTAAATTCATTGGTTTATATTTATTGGTATTATTTCTTTAATAATTTGAAGTTGCTGTTTTAGGGAAAACTCATAGCCTTTTATAACCATTTCTGTGCACTTAGTAGGGGCATCTTGGGTCATCTGAATGTATATGTAGAAATTATTTGGTTCTCTGTTTCTTCCCAAGTCAAATAGCTAGAAGTTAGTTAAAGTCATTGGAAACTGAAGATCAATCTCAATTGGATATAATCCAATTGGATTTTGAAGTTATCGAAGTAAGGAAATTGTGTCATAAAAATAATTACAGATATATCTTTAAGGAAATGGATCTACTTTGAAAAGTCAGACACATTGTGAATGGTTCTTGAAACAGTGAGATTTATAAATTAGTTTTGTAAATTTTTCATGCTTAGGCCTCTATCCCATATTTTCTCTTATCATCTGTTTTCTGAAACCGTATTGAAATGATACATTAGCTTTTGATTTGTCAACCAAATATGTGAACTGTTTCCATGTGCAGACATATTTCTACCTTATAAAGAAATGGGACCTGACACATTAAGACAGAAGGTACCAAAGAGAATGACTTAATGCTAAGTTGTATTACAATAAATACTGAAGAAGACCTGCTACAGACCCAGACACAACCATCTATCTTTAGGGGTGAAATTTTAAATACGTTTCAAAAACTCCTTTTCTCTGTTGCCAGCTACCAGCTGAAAAGGAAAAGATCAGGTTTTGTAACCAAGACAGGTTTTATAACCAAAGTGAGGCACTCCCTGTAGTGCCTCATTGAATAACATTGTAACTAGTTTATTGAGGAACTAGAAGAAGATTAAAAATAACTTGTTAAAATACTTTGAATCCTAACTAAGAGTTATTTTAACTTTGTTTCATTAATTAAAACAATGAAGTCTTAGTCAGTAATCACTGCATTTTATTACTTGCCACCTTTCTGCTGCTGCTTATGTTTCCATGGCTACTTAATGCTTCTATGTATTTTAAGCAAAATGTAGGCAGTTTTTTGTTGTATGTTAGCAATTAGATTCCTGCTGAAAGCCAGTCGCTTTTCTTCAGGGAAAGCTTTTTTTTTTTCCCCTTTTTTAAAAACCTCTGTGCCACACAAATGAAGCTTGTGAAACGTTTGTTTATATATTGACTTGTCATTTCAAAGCTATTGCAGAAAGTATTTGGGAGTAGGAACAGAAACCTGATTTTAAGGAAGTTTTAGAATAGCTTTGGATCTTGGCCATTTCTGATGAACAGAATTCAGTTTTCTGAGAGAATTCAAATTTAAAGAAGTAGAAAATGGTATAACTAGACAGGAAGAACTTATTTGATTTATATTTGAAGCATTAGTAAAATCTACATTGATCTCTCTAGACATTTGTAAAATATGTATGTTTCCTGAATTCTGTATTCCACAGAGGTTTATTGTGTATATTTTCCAGACATAGTTCTGTATACTAGGGTTATACCTATGAATAAACCAAATAAACAATACTTTTCTTAATGTCACTAGATACATACATAAAATATATAGACTAATGGGTTTTCAATATATGTTATGGAGAAAAATAAAGCAGATAAAAGGATAGGAAATAAGGAAGTAAGGAAGAAAGACTTTTACTCAGTTTTAGAAAGACAAGCTGGGTCAGAATTCCAGGGAATGAACATTTCAGGCAGAAGCAATCGGAAGTGCAAAGGACCAGAGGCAGGACCATGCCTGCTGTGTTTGTTTCAGAAAGAGCAAAGAGGCCAGTGTGACTGGCACAGAGTGAAGGGGAGGGTACGAATAGTAGGAGCAAAGGTCAGATGGTCACATAGTGTAGCGTCTCATGGGCCATAGCAGACTCATAGTGGAGTAAAATTGCAGAAGATAGAGGGAAGTGCTTGTACCTTTTGAGTAACTAGATTCAGTGGTTAACATCTATTGACAGTTTTCTCACTGACATTTTAATATTTGATAAAGTTGTTGTTATGTGCCGTCTACTCGGACTTGACTTTTCAATAAAGTAGGAAAGAAAAATCTTAAGCATATACATTGCCCCCTATGGTACTCAAAGCTATTTTTCTTTTGAGTGGAAAAAAATAAAAACAACCTATGAACTTTTTTTCTTATGTTCTGTCCTGAGTTCTGTATTAAGTTTCCAAGTAGATGGGCTTCATTCCTTTCCTCAAGGAAATTTAGAGACTAGTTTCAGGAAAAAAAAATAACACTTAGTCCCATTTTTAGATAGATTGTGTCTATCTGTGTTACCTCTTAAGGAGCTCTGGTGGCTTAATGGGTAAGGCACTTGACTGCTAACTGGAAGGTCAGTGGTTCAAACCCACCAGGTGCTCCATGGAAGGAAGACTGGAAGATCTACTTCCATAGAGATTTACAGCCTCGGAAACCCAATGGGGGTCACTACAAGTCAGAAACAACTCGATAGCAATGAGTTTTTTTTTTTTTTTTAAATGTCATTTCAGTGGCAGGAGCTGTGTAGCAAATGCTTTGGGATGAAGGGGAGGAAGAGTGTGGGTGGATGAGAATGCTCTGAACTTCAGGAGGTATTTGTGAGGTCCCCCCCTCCCCCCAGGTAGGGAAGAAGTTGTGGACTGGCATGTAGAGGCAGGCTGGGATGGCAAGTACTCCAATCTGGCTGGTTGGAACAAGGATTCTTCAAGGCAGAATTTAACAAATATTATGTGTGTACCAAGGAGGTCTGGTAGCATAGTGCCTAAGGCACTTGACTGCTAACCAGAAGGCTGGCGGTTCAAACCCACCAGCCACTCCTCGGAAGGAGGATGGGGCAATCTACTACTACTAGTAGTGATACTGCCTCAGAAACCCAAGGAGGGGTTGCTATGAGTTGAGGCCAACTCGACGGCACGTAACAACAACAACAACATGCGTGTACCATATGTCAGATGTGGTTTAGGGCCTTGTGATATATCAGTGAGCAAAGGAAACAAAGATCCCTGTCCTTAGAGCTTTCATGGTAAGTGAGTTACATAATTTGTGTTACGACATATAACAACAACAACAAGTTTCTTAGTGCCACTGTAACATAAATACTACAAGTGGGCAGCTTTGTTTTATATCTCAAAATTATTTTGTTTAAGACACCACTCCCTCCTGGTAGAGCTTCATTAGCATAACAAAAACCCTATTCCCAAATGAGATTGCACCCACAGGTGTGTGTAGGGGGTAGGAGTACAACACATTTTTGGGTGACATAATCAGTATGTTAGTTGGTGAGCATTATGGAAAACAAAAGTAGAACATGGTAAGGGGGATCAGAAATGCAGGGATGGGCTGGAGTTACTGTTTTTAAAGAAAATGTCAGGAGAGGTTTCACTGAGAAGAAGCATTCAAACAAAAACAAGGTTGATGAGGGAGTTAGCCATGTAGAAATCTGGGGGGAAGAACAAAAGGAAACAGAAGAAACCCAAAAAATCCATTGCTGTCAAATCGATTCTTACTCATAGCGATGCTTACTCCACTCTAGCCATACTGGCCTCCATGATGATGTTCACACTCATCAAACAGGTTCCTGACTCAGAGGTTTTGCACTGGTGGTTCCCACTGCTATGAGCTATGAGCAGGATTGATGGTTGCGTCTATGAGACCAGGAATAGTCAGTGCAAAGGTCCTGAGTCAGGAGCCTGTCTGATGAGTGTGAATATATTGGAGGCCAGCCACTCCTTGGAAGGAAGGTTGGGCAATCTACTTCTGTAGTGATACTTGGAAACCCAAGGAGGGGTCGCTATGAGTTGGGTCCGACTCCACGGCACATAATAACAACAACAACAGCATGGCTAGAGAGGAGTAAGCATGCAGAGAGTAGTGGGTGGTGAGGTCAGAGAGGCAGGGGAAGGCCTGTAGACCATTGTAAGGACTATGGTTTTAAATCTGAGTGAATAATGGAGCTCCTAGAAGGTTTCAGCGAGAAGCCATCCAGTCTCACTCTTATTTAAGTTTTAGGTTTACTCTCACAGCTGGGTTGGGAACAGAGAGTGAGAGGAGACAGGGTAGAGGCAAAGGTAAGTGTTTTGGATTGAGGTAGGCTTTGAATGTCAATGAGAAATGAGCATTGAAACTTTCTGTTATTTTTAGTAGCATCTAACTTATTTTCTTAGTTTTTTGCTCTGTCCCCAAATGTTTACAGCCTAAGATAGAAAGGACTTTTCTTTGCATTGACAAACGAGGCTTAATTTCTATCAGGAAAAGCTGAATGCCATTTTTCTGTTCAAATAATTACATTCACATGGCTCCCTCCACTCTCATCTCACTTCTGAATTCATGTTATTAGAGGGGTAGATAGCTGAGACTTGGAGCTGAACCATGAGCTTATTACCTGAATGAAATAAAGTACAGTTAAGCTCATTATCTCTTCATCTTGTGTCCCAGAGGTTATTTTATATCCGTTGGAAATGGTGGACAGTTGTAAGATTCAGGAAGTGAAGTGGGAGAAGTGAAGTTGTATAAAGGGGGATGGGAAGGGGGAAGGAGAAGTAGCAGACCACAGCAATTCTTACTTTCAGGAGAGAATGTAGTGGAAGCTGTAGATCTGCAAATGGATTTATCTTAAACTACCCTGGCCTCCTGGGAAGTCTTGTATCTTCCAAAGTCCTGTACTATAGTCTGAAGACAGCTGCTCCATCCCGTTTTTCACTGCCTTATGTTTGGTTGGTTCACTTGAGGTTAGACTGTCTCTCATCTGTGCTACTTAGGATATGGTAGCTTTAATAGCTTTCAGGAAAGGTGGAAGATGAAGAAAACCATGCTAAACAAGAATAAGGTGCTCTCTAACAGGAAGGGCAGGAAAAGTCATGGATGGTTGATGGCAATGGGGACAAATCTTGCATCAAAATTCTTCAGTGTTTCAGCATGTAGTACCAGTGATTTATCAGTACAGATGAGTAGATGGCCTGTCTTTGTTGCTTCTCTTTCTTAGACTTTATGACCCACCCCCTAGCTTTGAGTGTTGTAATATTTATAGTATTTCAGAGAAAAGGTAAGATAGACATTTTTTAAAAAAGACAAAACCCAGATTTTCAACTTTAATAATTAAAATGAAATGTGTTCCAGAAGATACACATAATAGAGTATATAATTTTCAAAAATTCAGAAGACTTAAAAAACAGTAGTGTAGAAGATAGCTGGCCAGCATTTATGATCAATAGTTATGAGAAATAAACTGGATAGCTGCTCCAACAAAACAAAATCACAGAAGTTTTCCTAATTCAGGAATTTTGGCTATCACATGTTATATATATTGCTGAAAAATCACAAAGTAATAGGGCTTATGGGAAAATTCTGTTAGGGTAGACCACTCAAAATCTATGGAACCTAGTAAGTGACTACTAACTGAAATAATATTGTCATCATGGGGGTAACTTGAATGGCCCAGGCAGGCAGCTCAGTGAGGCTAGAGGCTGCCCCAGGGGACATTGCAAAAGAAAAAAAAAGTAACCACTGCTGTGGAGTCGGATCCAGATCCGACTCAGATGATCCCTCTTTGGGTTTCTGAGGTGGTATCACCACAGAAGTAGATTGCCCAACCTTCCTTCCGAGGAGGTGGGTCTGGTTAGCAGTCAAATACCTTAGACACTATGCCACCAGAGCTCCCCCAGGGGACATTAAGAATCCTCAAAGTAGAAAGGAAATGCTGGCTGGCACCTATCTGATGGTATTGGCTGCCACTGAGGTAGGCACGGGACCCAATGCAACCTGTCATTAGCTGAGAGTTGTGCTAGCCTGGAGGTACAACTGCCTGGAAAGGGAGCCTGGGTTCAGATGCTAATTTTTCAGTTTTCTTAAAACAGAGCTAAAGGGACACAGCATAGAAAGCTCAGAAATGGATTTTCCTGGACACTGGGAAGAGGTAACTATGGGGAGGAAGTGGGAGGGGAGCTGTTGCATTGTGGTAAACTGTGGTCAATGACATGAGACAAAGTATATGT
>NW_006921638.1:5082515-5084544 GCF_000298275.1 Orycteropus afer afer | reverse complement strand
AGCATAGTGCCTAAGGCACTTGACTGCTAACCAGAAGGCTGGCAGTTCCAACCCACCAGCCACTCCTCGGAAGGAAGATGGGGCAATCTACTTCCGTGGTGATACTGCCTTGGAACTTGGCTGGGCCTGGTTGAGTGGCTGGGCAGCTGAATGGAGTTATTCCCTGTGGTGAGACTGGTAATTAACTCCACGGTGGAATCTGTGCAGTAGCTGCGTAGCTGCTTTGGGGATGTGGTCTGCTTCCTGTGTGTAAGAAACAGCTTTGGGAATGGTCTCCAGCCTATGGCATGCTTGAACCTGCATGTAGCCATGTCGTTGTTCAGCAGCCTGCCATGCTCTGCCGACCTTGGGACTTTCAACGGTCTTGAATTAATGGCCTGCTGTGTAGTTTCATAGCATTGGGACTGTGCCTTTTCACTTATCGACCTTGGGTTTGTCAGCCCAGTAGCTAGCAGCTGCCTGAGTAGAGAGATACCTCTAGCTTCAGTGGGCTGGGAGCAAGAGGCAGAACTGAAGCCCAAGGTCGAGGGGCTTTCACAATAGCCTCTAGAGCCTGGCACTTGGAACTCTGACTTCCAGCCTCCTGAACTGTGAGAGAATAAACTGTTTGTTAAGGCCATCCCATTTGTGGTGTATTCTTTTCAGAGTGGGACTAGGTAACCAGAACAGCTGTTGAGTCAGATCCGACTCATAGTGACCCCTCCTTGGATTTCTGAGGCAATATCACTATGGAAGTCGATTGCCCAATCTTCCTTTCAAGGAGTGGCTGGTGGGTTTAAACCGCCAGACTGTTGGTTAGCAGTCAAATGCTTTAGGCACTACACCACCAGAGCTCCCAAACTCCAGACTACTGACCACAAACTTGGCAGTTCAAACCCACCCAAAGGCATTTCAGAAGTAAGACCTGGCAATCAGCTTCCAAAAAGTCACAGGCTTGGAAACCCTATAGAATGCAGCTCTACTGTGCACACATGGTGTTGCCATGAGTTGCAATTGACTCAACATCAATACCAGTGACAAATGCAATCAGAGACTTAAAGCACTGAAATGATTTAGACTAATGAAAAGGTATAGGTCATAACTATTGCAACAAAGGTCCTTGTCATTTTCCCAATGATGAACTAAATAAAAAACCCACTGCTATCGAATTGATTCCAACTCAGTGTTTCCAAGGCTACAGTCAGTCTTTATGGAAGCAGACTACCTCATCTGTGGAGTGGCTGGTGGGTTCAAACCACCAACGTTTTGCTTAGCAGCCCAGTGCCTTAACCATAGTGCCGTCAGAGCTTGTCCAGTCTTGTGGATAGATTACTAAGGTAGGTGGGGATAGTGGGGAGGTACTGCTTGGGACAGGAACTGTTCGTTGCTATCTTGTTTCTGGTAGCATTGTACTTATCTTTAAAGCATTTCCTTGTATTGTTATTTTTGTTCTTTTTGCTAAGTTGTTGGTATAAGGGTGGGGATGGTAATTGTATGAGAGAAATCTTTATTTTTCCTGTTTAGATGGAAACACACCAGTCAGCTCATGATTAGTTGGGGATCCCTGATAAAGAAACAAGAAACAACATAGATATATCATTTCACATCTGTTTGCTCTTATATTCATTGAACCCATAAAATATTTATGTTATGTCTAGGTTATAAATAAATTTTGAATGTTCATGTGGCCCTTGAACAAATAGTTATCCTTAGCACCTGCACATATTCTGGCACATTATCTACTCAGCCCTTGAATGATTTATGAAGTGCCTTCTTTATCAGTGCACTACAGCCAGAAGCAAAGTAGAGGGGCACCCTTGCTCTCAAGCACTTAAAATTCAGAGGTAAAGACAGGTCAAGCACACAAAACAGTACAGGCTATATTTTTGCTTTGGGGACTTTTTGTTTGTTATTGTCTAGGTTGCATTACATTTATTCTATATTCCTTCCTCTAAAGTATTGTTGTTGTTGTTATGTGCCGTCGAGTCGGCCCCGACTCATAGCGACCCCTCCTTGGGTTTCTGAGGCAGTATCACTACGGAAGTAGGAT
>NW_006921638.1:5077289-5081315 GCF_000298275.1 Orycteropus afer afer | reverse complement strand
AGGAACGGTTGGAGAAAGGGCTGGAGGGAGGCAGCATGTCTGGCCTTGCAGTAGTAGGCCTTGGGTTACTGCTGGTAATCCTGTCTTCCTCTCGTGGGATTAGAGGAGGTCGGAACATGTGGCCTCCATGCCATTTTTGCAGGTGGTCAGATAGTTTTTGACATAATCAGGTGTTGGCAGAGTCACAACTCAAATCCAGGTCTCTTCTCAGGGTTGTGCTATTTCCAGTACCTATTTCTTACACTTCATAGTGTGTCGAAGATAATTTAAACATTGAGAGGTGTGTACAGAATGAGATGGATTAAGAAATTCACTCAGATACCAGGTAACAAATTATAGCTGGTATACTCTACATGGTTATCTGGTTAGCTCCATTTGTGAGCACACTGCTAAGAAAATGAAGGTCACATGTTCCCCAGCCTTGCAAAGTGTCATGCTGGTCACAATAAAACCAGTGCCTGGGAGATTCAATAAAAACTACCACTGTAAATGGTGCCAAACATAACCCCAGGGAATATTCAACTTGCTACATTGGCACAGTTTCAACTACATGGCTAAAGTTGTTTAGATTGCATTTATAGAAAGCTGCTTATAAAACGTGCCTTCAAAAGTGCAAGGCCATTATTAAGCCTAATAGGAGTTCCTCCCTGTTCCATTGTTTACTTGCTCACTGTGCCCGGGAGTGTCATTTATAGCAAGGTCAATTTTGAGCATTTTTGCTCTAATTTTTTTTTTTTTTTTTTTTTTTAAATTTCATGACATTGACTGCAATTCCCCACAATGTAACACCTCTCTTGCCCCTTCCCTCCTGTAATTACCTCTTTCCTGTGTCCTTCCCTCCAATGTACTCCTGCCCCCTGAGCTATCTCCCTGTGTAAACACTGCCCTTCTGTTCTCCCATGATTGATCACTCCAAGGAGTGTCTCTATCTGATGTAATTGTTCATCCCATATGCCTATTGTTTGGCTGGAAGCCACAGGAGTGAGTTCAGTTCCAGACCCTAAGGGCGGTTACAGGCCATAGTCTCAGGAGTCTCACCAGGCTCTGTCAGACCAGCAAACCTGGTCTTTTTTTTAAATGATTTTGAGTTTTGTTTCACATTGTTCTCCCACTCTGTCCAGGATCTCCTGCACCAATCCCCCTCCTAGTGGTTGACAGGGGTAGCTGGGTACCATCTAGTTCTTCTGCTCTCGGGGTCATATAGGCTGAGGATCACAGATTAGTCTACTAATCCCTTGGATTAATTGTTTCCATACATCTTTGGTTTTCTTCATTCTTTGCTTTGGATGAGGAGAGACCCATCATTGCATCGATATGGCCACTTGCAAACTTTTAAGACTTCAGTTGCTGCTCACCAAATTAGGATGTAGAACAATGTTTTTGTGTAGTATGTTATGCCATTTGAGCTTGATGTCCCCTGTGACCATGGCCCCAAGCCCACAGGTCCAAGTACTTGCTCCCTCAAGGTGGTTGGCTGTGGGTAAGAGGTTATCATAACTTTACCCCTTGTTAGCTCTGTTATATATTTGGACATTCTTACAGCACATACAAATACATGTATAGAAATATCACCTGCCAACATTATATATAAACCAAAAAAACAAACAAACAAACAGAAAACCCTCACTGCCATTGAGTCAATTTTGACTCATAGCGACCCCCTTTGGGTTTCCAAAGCAGTAAATCTTTACAGAAGTAGATTGGCCAGTCTTCCTTCTGTGGAGTGGCTGGTGGGTTTGAACCGCCAGCCTTCTGGTAAGCAGTCAAATGCCTTAGGCACTATACCACCAGAGCTCCTTAACCTTCTATATGGTTATGGATATATTCCCTTTTGCCGAGAGATATCTGATCATTCAGCCTGTCTACCCAGCTATTTACCCGTAGGTTAATGTTTGTTATCACTGACAACACAGTATTGTGTATATAAAGTGGGTGATCTTTGTTGTCTCTCCCTCTTGTGTACCTCTCTGTGTCTTCCTCTTCCTCAGTGCCACCATGCTGATCACTTACTTTTGGTACATTGCCCTTCCTTTCACAAAAATCAGTACATATCTCTACCTATCTAGCAGTATTCCCTCCCCTCCCTGGCAACCAACAAAGAAAGTTTCCTTCTGTATATAAACCTTTCCTTGACTTTTTATAATAGTGACCTAATAAATATTTGTCCTTCTGTGATTGACTTATTTCATTCAGCATAATGTCCTCCAAGTTCATCCATGTTATTCAAAGTTTCACAGATTCTACATTATTCTTTAGTGTTGCATAGTATTCTATTGTATGTGTACCATAGTTGGTTATCTATTGTTCTGTTGATGGGCACTTAGGTTGTTTCCATCTCTTTGCTATTGTGAATAGTGCTGCAGTGAACATGGGTATGCATATTTCTGTTCTTGGCCTGGGTCTCACTTCTTTAGGAAATACACCTAGTAGTGGAATTGCTGGATCTAATGGTATTTCATTTCTGGTTTCAACTTCTTAAGGAATTGCCATCTAGTAACCACTTCTTGAATTTAAGCCAATGGCCTGAAAGTTATTACCATACCATTTTGATTTGGTTGGTATATACATCTATAAGACTTACATAAAAGGTTAAAAAAAAAAAAAAAAAAAAAAGGGTTTTGAAAATAGTTATTGCATAGAAACAGGCTTTGTTTTTCTTTTCTGAAGTCATTATAAGGAGTTCTGGTGGTGTAGTGGCTAAGGCATTTGGCTGCTAACCAAAAGGTGGGTGATTCAAACCCACTAGCTGCTCCACAGAAGGAAGATGAGGCAGTCTGCTTCTGTAGAAATTTACAGCCTTGGAAACCCAATAGGGGTCGCTATGAGTTGGAATCCAATTGATAGCAGTGAGCCAATCACAGTAATATATGGAATATGTAGAAAGCACCACCGTGAATCTAGAATCAGATGAATGTTTCTTAAGCAATCCACTTACTCATCAGATACTTATTGAACATGGGTTAATGTTAGAAATGCAAAGATAGTAAGACTTTGTCCCTGCATTCAAGCAGTTGATAATCGAGTGAGATAAATACATGTATAAACAGGAAGAATGTCAGATACTATATTATATGAATAAAGAGCTTCATGAGATTAAGGAGTAATTAATTCTGCCAGGAGATTGAGTTAAGAACGGGAATAAGTGAGCGTGTTAGGGAAGGCCTCAAACTAGAGGAAATAGCTAACTGAGCTGTAAAAATTTTTAGGTTTTAGTAGATGGGATAGGACTTTACTTACATAGGAAAATATAATGGTTAAGAACAGATTTTTAGAGTCAGATTGATCTGCTTAGTAACTGGCTCCATTATTTATTCTGACATTGAGGTATCACTTGAACTCTCTGAAGTGCTTCACAGTGCCTGGCATGCATTAGACATTAAGAAAATGAAAGCTGCTTCTATTCTCCAGATATTTGCACTCATTATTATTATTCTTTTTTCCCATGGTTATGGGGTTTACTAAGGAACAACAGGTCACAATTCAGGATCAGAAACAACTTAGGATACAGTTCCTCAATCAGGCTTCCCCTTGGCCGTGCCTCTCTCTGGCCCTCGGACTTTTGGCTCCGTGGTCCCGTGGCCTCTGCTCTGCTTGGGCAAGCATTGCAAAGCTCTTGTGGTTCTACCAGTAAGTGCCTGGAAGCACCACTCCCCCAGGGAGCCTCACCCATAGGCGCCCAACTCTCTCACACCATCGGACTCATTATTAAACCACATAAGCAAAGACAGAACTGCATGAAAATATGTAACGTTTTCTGAGACTCATGTCATAAGGCTGAGAGTAGGAAGTATGTATATTGAGGGGATGGTTTGGAATATTGGGAAGTACACTGAAAAAGTAGTGTTGTTGTTGTTGTTATTTGCCGTCGAGTCAGCCCCGACTCATAGCGACCCCTTCTGGGGTTTCCGAGGCAGTATCACTACGGAAATAGGATTGCCCAACCTTCCTTCCGAGGAGTGGCTGGTGGGTTTGAACCACCAGCCTTCTGGTTAGCAGTCAAGTGCCTTAGGCACTATGCTACCAGAG
>NW_006921638.1:5071713-5076529 GCF_000298275.1 Orycteropus afer afer | reverse complement strand
TTGCAAGGCTGTAAATCTTTATGGAAGCAGATTGTTTCATTGTTCTTCTGTGGAGCTTGAACCACCAACCTTTTGGTTAGCTGTCAAATGCCTTAACCTCTATACCACCAGAAGCAGCAACAATTAAATGATGCAATTCATGCTTCAGAGCTCCCTGTAGAAGCTGAGACCCTTTCACTGCTTAGTTATTTCTCTTGCTCCATTCTTCTCTAAAGGACCAATGATGGTGCAGTGGTTAAACCCTTGGCTGCTAACCAAAAGATTGATGGTTTGAACCCACTAGCTGCTCTGCAGGAGAAATACACCACAGTTTGCTTCTGTAAAGATTACAACCTTGGAAACCCTATGGGGCAGTTCTGTTCTGCCCTAAAGTGTCACTGTGTTTGGAATCAACTTGATGGCATTGGATTGTGATCCCTCTCTGGGAACCTAGGAGCCTGGGTGGCTCAAATGGCTAAGCTCTTGGCTGCTAGCCTAGTGATCTGCTTCTGAAAAGTCTGTGGAGCAGTTCTGTTCTATTCTGTATATATGGAGTTGTTATGAGTTGGAATAAACAACCAACAACCACATCATTCCTCTCTACTTCTGATTAAATCCCTCAATAACTTATACAAGACTCCCTGCCTCAGTCCATCAATCTTTGTCTACTTCTGTGGATTCCCAATTAACACAAGTACTCTGGGCTGGGTTGGAAGGATCCTTCAACACATAGCTTAGAATTCTAGATGCTGTCTTACAGGCATTGGGAGCCTAATGCATTTTAGAAGAATCACTCTAATAAAAAGTGCTTTGGCATGAGGCTTGTTGTTGGTTGCTGTTGAGTCAGTTACTACCCGTGGCAACCCATGTGTGCAGAGTAGAACTGTTCCATAGGGTTTTCAGGCCTATGACCTTTCAGAAGCAGATCGCCAGGCTTGTCTCCCACAGCTCCTCTGGGTGGGTTTGAACCCCCAACATTTCGGCTTAACTGTGTCACTAAGGGACTGCTAAAATGGGAATGTTAACATTGTTTAGTTAAGGAATGGTAAATGCCTCAATCAGGATATTTGTTTGGGAGTAGGGAAAAACTGAGAAGTGTAAGATAATTTGAATGTGGGGAGAACTAATCAAAGTTTTAGACTGTTTGACCAGGCAAGTAGTTATTTCAGTGGGAAAAAATAGGAATTTGGAGAAAGTTAATGGGTTCAGTTTTGGCTAAAAAGCTTTGAATTTAAGTCACCTTTGGATCGCTGGGATGGTTAAGTGTTTGGCTGCTAACTGAAAGGTTGGTTGGTTGAGTTTACCCAGAGGGGTGCCTCAGATGACAGGTCTGGGCATATACTTCTGGGGGAAAAAAATCAGCCATTGAAAACACTGTGAAGCACACATGGAAGTAAAACATGAAGTTTTACTCTGACACACATGGAGTTGTCATGAATTGGAACCAACTTGATGGCATCTGGTTTTTGTTATGGAATGTCATAAGTGGAAGTCTTCAATAAGTAGTAGGAAATTCCCATGTGTAGTATGACATGTGGGATCAGGTCAACAACATTAAGGTGATTGTTTCAGTTATAAACATTGAGAACTCTATTTAATCATTTGGAATGCTTTCAGCTGCAAGTAACAAAGAAACTCTAACTCAGACTGGTTGGTTTAAACATAAAGAGGATTTATTGGCTTTGTTGTTGTTAGGTGCTGTTGAGTGATTCTAACTCATAGTGATCCTATGTACAACAGAATGAAACACTGCTCTGTCTTATGCCATCCATCTTGTTGAGAGTTTTCCCCTTTCCTCTGACCCTCCACTTTACCAAGCATGGTAACCTTCTCCATGGACTATTCCCTTGTGACCACATGACCAAACTAGGTAAGATGAAGTCTGGCCATTCTTGCCTCTAAGGAGCATTCTGGCTGCACTTCTTCCAGGATAGATTTGTTCATTCTTCTGGCAGTCCATGGTATATTCTTCACCAACACCACAATTAATCTTGATCAAACTACCATCCAGTGCTGGGCACCTTGCCACTGGATTTTCAGAGACATAAGCCAGTGCAGGCTTCAATTTGTTTACACTTCCAATTGATAGCATGTGATTTATGGACAGGTTTCAGTAGGTTCCAATTGATGACTCAGGGATATAATTATCAACTTGAATTAATAGAAAGAAATGCAATTTCAATTGTTTTCTGATTACTGGGGTACCACCAACCTTGAGCCATGACTTCTTGATCATGGTTTATGCCTTTATTATACAAAATATGATCAAAAGTAACTTTTTGGACTATTGAATGAGGATGAATGAGGCCCTTGGCTTCTGAAAATGTCACAAGACATGTGCATTCTGTATATGGGTGTGCCATGCTAGAGTTTTTTACATACTTTTGTCATTTCTCCATATTATAGGTGTGTGCATGTTACTTATATGGGTACACCATTTTTAAAAATACAGTAACTGATTGTACCACTCAGGGACTCCTAAGATCAATCAAGGCTCATCCCTGGAGATAAGAGGGTCAGACCCACCCAAAGAGCATAACTGCTGTACTAGGAGTAGGTAGAGGTGGCATGGATGTTTGGGAGAAAGGCATATACTTTACCCTAGTCATCTTACTCATCAGGGACAGACAGGGAAAGAGTCATTGAAACAGAGGAGAATAGTGAGAGATGAGAAGAGAGCCTTAGAGAAGGGCCTTATCCCAGGGTTGCAAGGGCTATAAAGAGGAAGAACTAGAACCCTGTCAACTCAGATGGCCATTGTATTTGATAGGAGCTCATTACTTAAGGTTGTTGCAGAGTTTAGTGATAATAATAATAATAATAATGTCAAATAGCAGGTACTGTGCTGACCACTTTATATTCCACTTAGCTAGTATATAATTCATCTTAGCTTTGTCTGACTCCAAGGCCAATGTTTCAGCTATATTCTACTCTAATTCTAAAATTCTTGGATTCTGATTATTTAATCATGTTGGTAGAACTTTTCCTATACATTTTTTCTTCTCAGGTTGAATAGTGCTACTTTCTATGCTTAATTTCAAGCAGTCTGAGGTATTGAACTGTAATAGGGAGAACAATACTTATCTTATAAGTGATGGTGAAGATTAAGTGAGCTAAAAAGAACTTAGAGTGGTGCCAAGCATAGCTAGTGTTAGCAGGTGGCGTTTTTGTTATATTTGTAAGTTCTTTATAAATACTTGACATACGTGGAAAAGCAGTAAGTGAATGGGTACTTCAACATAACACAGTTTCTGAAAAATTTGGGAATTAGTTTTGAGTAAATTAAGAAAAAGAATTTGTTTCCTTAACTACAGCTCAGATTCTATGCTGGTTTCCATTGTGGGGATGGCATTGTACACAGGCTACGTCTTCATGCCACAGCACATCATGGCGATATTGCACTACTTTGAAATTGTACAGTGACCAAGATGTGACCAGGATCCAGAGGCTCCTTAGGGAGGAATCACCCTCCGAAGGTGGAATGGGACTTCATCAGATGTCATGAGAAACTCTACTAGATGTCAACATAAGCAATCTTACAAATATAAAGGCTAAAATTCATGAGTAGAACAGGAAAATAATCCTGACTCATGTGTTGTGTTCTTTATTTTTAATTTTAAAAGAGGCTCTTGTATAGTAATTTTGTCTATTTTAACATTGTAGTCATTTGTACTTTGATATCAGTATTTTCTTAACCTTTGTGACTGTTTCAATATTCCCTGTGGAAGCTTTTCTTAATGTAACTTTGAGTACATTTTAATTGCCTTCTATTTTTAAAATCCGAAGTCATTAGTTGGCTTTACTGCTCTTGCTATTGTATGGCATATACATCCATCTGGATATATTTCTACACTTGACCAAAGTTTTGTAAGAAACAGTACAAGATTTGGGGCAGGAGGGAGGGGAGGATATTTTATTGAGCACTATTTACAAAAGACTCATCTGTAAGTTTGAGCTCAGGAGTACAGTTTTAGCTATCTAGACTCCACCTGACTTAACAGCTTTTACTTTAAAACTATTAAAGCGTTTCTTAACAATGAAGAACAGATCCTGCTAAAGTTAAAATAAAGGAACATTTCACCTTTTAAATATTCTTATGTGGACTTATTTCCAGAAAACTTTGATGATGATTCTTGTGACCAAAGGTTCTCAATTGCTTAAGCAGCATTATTGTGTAATGCTTATGTACCATAGAGTTTTTCACAGAAGGTAAATCAATTTCCTCTGAGGGCCACTGGTAACAGTGTACTTCCTTGAAGTTTCCTTTAGTTTCATAATTGTAATGGGTGCTATAAATGCATTTGGACATTGCAATAAGATGTGATGACATGAATTATAGTTAAAAACTAGCATGAAAAGAAATGTAAACTTGGTAAAAATCCTTTCATCCTTTGTATTTTTTAAAAAGATTTCTATTCCTTAAATGTAAAACGATGACCTAATTTTTCTTTGTAAACTCATTAAATTGAAAGAGAAAAAAAAGCTAGCTGATGAACAGTATATTTTTTTTTCCTGATGTGTAGATAATGATTCAGTGTTTATGTTTCTGAGTTGATGGATGTGGAGGACCAAATAGCAGTAAGTATATTTTAACATGTCTCTTAACATAAAAGTATTGTTAATTAAAAAAAAAAAAAAATCAAGCAGAAGGCATTATATATTTTAATATGTTTTTCAGTAAAAGTTTTGCTAATTAAAAAAACCAAAAAATTAGATATTTTTGGCCCTAAATTTTATTTTATTTTTTTTATGGGTGTTGGATTTTATCAAATGCCTTTTCTGCATCAATTGATATGATCATGTGGTTTTTCTCCTTTGTTTTATTTATGTGGTGGAT